>NW_005842026.1:296876-297422 GCF_000455745.1 Alligator sinensis | reverse complement strand
CTATATATAAAAGTATAATTTCCCTCTTGCTTTTTTATCACCATGCAGTTGACTTTATTGTGTTTTTTTTCCACTGAAAGATAGAGTTTGTTCAGGCACTAAGCAGTGGACATAGTGGACTTTTTATCAGGTGCAGAGCATAAGTGAGTGCTGGGTGAGGAGCATAAGTGGGTGTTCTTCTCTGACTGGAGACTGGGTGCTGTCCATATTGCTGTTAGCAGTACAGGCAAGTGCCACAGTCTTTTAATGCTGTTACATACACATACATTATTTAGAATGGGAAAAGGAATAGAGCCTTATGAGACTCCACAAGTGAGTCCATGAAGATGAATGAACAGCTGCTTCCTCATAATCCTCTAGGATTTCTTTAAGAGAGAATATGAAGGACTCCTACCCATCCTGGAAGTAGTCCTTTATTCTGAAAACTTTTAGTTGTCTAGACACAAGAATAGATTTAAAATGTAGTAGCAATTATCCTTTGGTCTCAATTTCCTTGCTTACCTCAAAATGCAGTAAATTGATACTTTAGGATAACTTGGTTGGTTT
>NW_005842026.1:269565-296845 GCF_000455745.1 Alligator sinensis | reverse complement strand
CTACAAATAGAGGAACTGAAATGCATCAATACTGCTTCCTTTTGTGAGTTTTGGTACAGGTACTACCAGTGTTCATACTAATTTACACTAATGTTATAGCTGTGTAACACTACTGACCTAACTGGAATAACTCCTGATTCTCATGGCTCAGCAGGTCAGAATCAGGTGGATACTATACACACATGTACTATGCTAGTATACCCACCTATGTGACAGCATTGACTATGGTTTCACAGTTTTTCAGTTTGCACGTGAAGTTTCTGCCCATAATGCAGGTTTTCCTCTTAAAATGTATGCGTTTCAGGAAGATTTTAGTAGTGTTTCAAGTGGCTTCCCTATATTAGTAGTTGATATATGCAATAGGAAAGAACTGGCCTGTGGGATAAAAACTATTCAATCACTTAAGATCCAATGCTGAGAGCAAATATTTTTAATACACAGCATTACAGGTAATGCGATTTAGTGTACTTTCAAACTTCATTTTTCATTGCTTTACTTCCTGGCCTACCACTCTCCATAAATGTTAGCAATACTGCAAAGATGCACTGCATTTTCTACTCCCTTGTAGTATTGCCACTATTAATTCTGATCAACATATACTATATACATTCAGAGTTCAATATTAAAAACACTCAGAACTCTAGGTAGCTGAGCTCTATCAATTGGTTTATTAGGAAAAGACAGAGGCACATTACCTCCTGGGAAGGCAAAGCTACATCAGTTTCTTTATGTTAGGCATCTACCCCCTGGATGAATACCCAAAGGGATCATTTTATATGCTATCTCCTTTTAATAACTGGATTAGGAGAAGTTTCTGGGCTTTTCCTAAACTGGTTTAAATGGTTTTATCAAAGCCAATCTTTGCTTTAGCCACATTTCCCAACTTTGTAAATAAATAGCTTTGTTTGTACTTATTACTAATACAACCCCCTGTTTTGAATATTGATTTCAGTGTGATATCAAAGGACTGCTCCAATTTCCAGCAGTTTAGCAGGAAAGGAATGTATCCTGGTGTAACTTAGCTCAAGGACAAGGAAGGCTGCAATACCATATTTATACATAAGTACTTTTAATTTCCTAAAATACATATGAAAATGAACATAACATTACGTTTAATTAAATTACTGATGTATAAGACTCCTTTTGGCATAAAGATAGACATCATTGGTAACACGACTATTAAATAATAATCTCCATTGGAAGAGATTGGTCTTACTGGGAAAGTAGGTGCAACTGTGCCCTGGGCACTTATCAGAGTATATGTACAATGTTAGGGAAATAAAATGGCATTTCTGTGCTAATAAATTAGTCTTCTGAAAGTGAAAACTCTTCTGTCTTAACAATCCTAGGAAGCTGTGGAATTGCACTGTTACTTGAGAGAAAATGGTCAAGCTAAATAATGCCAGGCTTTTTATGGGATCAGTCATTAACCTACAATAAGCACATTTATGAGAGAGAGAGGTTACTGATTTAAATATCGAAGGGGCCTTTTTGGCTCACACGGTCAGGCATAACTTAAGTATTGGTCCAATAAAAGCTGTCTTATTTTTTGATCTGTTTGCTATAAGTAAAGCCATCTGGAATCCTAACACAAAGAGGCTCTCAGCTCTGGGAGGTTGCTTTATTTTTGCTGTTTGTTAACTTATGTGCCATTGAGAAACCTGCAGTAGGTAAGCATACTGAATGGGTAGGAAATCATGTCTGCATATGTGTCTGTGTGTGGGAAGGATACAAGGCCAATGGCCACAGTGTTGAAAGGAAACTATTCCTATCAGGCAGCGCACAATACCCTGATCCAGCTGAATGGCTGCAGGCCATACTCAGTAGGTGTTCGGGAAGGTCTTGTTTCTAAATGTGTTTAGGCAGATGCATGAGCTAAGCAGTTAGCACTTTTCCTGACCCCAAGGCACAGCTAAAGAATGGTTAACAGTACCTTTTTATTGCTCGTTATTTTTATGTTCAGAGGTTGTGCTGTTTAAACAGTCTTTGCCTATAACACCTTAAATGTAACCTGTGCTTTTTTCACAAACTTTTATTAATCTCTTGACATAATTACAAGCTGAAAGGTCCTCAAAAAGGCAAAATGCAGGAACCACATGATAAATCATATAGGATAGAAATACAAAAACCTGCTGGGAATGTCTAGAAAGCTGAGCACCCCCAGACAGTTAAATATAGAAAACAATACAGGGTATCTTTTTAGCAATTTATTAGTAAAGAGTGGCAATTTTGGGATTGTTACTATAATATACAATATAACTTGCAATGATATACTATAACTTTGTGCTGTAAAAACTGTCAGTCTTTGAGATCTAACAGAACTATAGCCATTCTTTAACTTATGACAGCTCATCCACTGGAGTATGCTTTCTTAAAAATGTGGGCTTGCTGGAATCTTTGGCAAAGTTTAAAATTACATCATACTGGAGATAAATTTTTTGCTGAAACAGAAATAAGTTCCTGTTATTGTTTGGAGTAAGGTAATGTGTCTTCAGTGCCATGTTAAATCTCAGAGCTACAGAATTGCATTAGAACTTAGACAGCTTTGTAGAAAATCTTCCTAGTAAGATGGAAAAGCGGAGTGTGTGTGCATGTGCACAGAGAGTATTGGTGTACACACACAGAGTTGTACTGCAAGTTTACCGAGAGTTTTTCAAGAGACTCTCACTCTCTCTGGAACAGTACATAAATAAAATATAAAAAGATACTGCCAACCATTTTAGACTCAAAATTGCTGGTGTTACAAAAACATAAGTTGTGCCTTATCTACTGAAAAAGTATGACCATATTTTTTAAAACATAAGGCGTTGGATTTTGATGTAGGGATAAGTGGGTAAATTTCACAGTTTGCAATACACAAGAGGTCAGATCTTTAGTGCTTCTAGCTCTAAACTCTGAGTCTATGAACAAATGTTTGTATAGGTTTTGTTTTTAAAGGTTTAGTTGGTTGATTGGTATACTTAGAAGTGTGTGTGGGATTGGGTGGGGGGAATACGTGGACATTAATACTGTTTAAAATCTAAACACAGCAGTAAAAAATCAATTCATACTCATATATGCACATGTGATATAAGCAGCTTAGTTCCCCAGTCTCATCCCTACCTCAGAGTGGTTTGCTTGCTGAGAACACCAATGGGTTTGAAAAACTTGAACTATATGAGACTGCTTGGACATCTCCACTCTCCCCACCACCATTGGGGATGATAGCAGTATGTTTTTGGCTCGTCTCCCAAACTTCTTCTCTCTTTCCTTTTTTGGAAACTTGTTATCATGTGACTGGTTCCAAAAGGTTTGCCTTTCTGGCTTAGGGTACAAGCTGAACGTTAGCACCTTCTGTTCCATTAGCTAGTAAGGATCTTTGCCATCAAGACCTTGAGACATGGTTTGTAGTTATTGCAGCAGCAGTCCTCAACTGGGGTGCCACCAAATCCATCAGGGATGCTGTGGCAGCAACTAGGTAAAACTGTCCCATATACACTTCTGCATTAGGGCTCTGATCAGCCAAAAACAGGCAGGTTCCTTTCATGCTCCTCCTGGAAACAACAGTAGGCAGGACAGTTCCACCCACGTGCCTCTGTTTCCAGGAGGAGCATGGGGGAAGGGAGCTCACCAGAAAGAACTACACAGCCTAAGGCAGTTCCTACCTGGATTAGGCTGATCAGTAAACCCTAATACAGCATGAGTGTGTGCACGTGCCACAGCCCTTCCTGTGCTGGTTGCACAGTAAGTGTAAGGTAGTTTAATCTGGAGGCATTGATACCTGGTTGTGAAGCCCCAAAGCAAACTGAGACAAAAAGGTGGAGTAGAGGTGCCAGGACTCTGAAAAGGTTTACAGCCACTGTCTTAGACTATAGAGGTAAACACTGGATGGGGAGGAAGGATTTGCAAAGTGGAGAAAAAGAGGTAAATCCAGAGTTTCTGGAGTTTCAGATAAGAAAGGGAAATGAAAGGGATAGAGCAGCTAAAGAGTTGGAGTTGGAAGCTAAAGGGGCATAGATGTAGGACTGAGTGGAGTGAAGGTGAGGAGATAGAATGTTGATATGTAATTCATAACTGAGAGAAGCTGAAAGGTGTGGAACTATGGCAGTGTTAGCAGACAACGTGATAGGGAATTGGGACTTGACAAAAACCTCACAGTTACAAGGGTAGGATTTTGGCTTTTCGTGGAGAAAGGAAGTGGGAACTGAAAAGTAGATGGAGACCTACTGAATGAAGTTAGGGAATGGATTGAGACATAAAATGAGCAGGGAATCAAACCTGGAACTTGGTTGTTGTTGGGTTTTTTTTGTTTTTTGTGTGGTTTGTTTTACGAGATTTGGAAGGAATCAATGGCTGAAGCGAAGTGTTTATGAAAATATCATATTTGAAGTTTGAAATGTAAATACATACTGTTTTTAATAATGCCTTTATTAACAGTTATATAAAACATTGAATAACGCTATGTGATAACGAACAAAGCATTCATTAACATTCATATCACTAAACACATAGCTGTTCAGAATGAGCTCATGCTGTCATAGAGACCTTGTTCTGAACAGGAACCTCATGGTTTCAATAGCTTCATGGGCAGCCAAGCTTGGCAGAGTTTGACTTTTTCCACCTGTTTAGTAGCACAGTTATTTGGAAATCAGAAATCTAATAAACAAACAATTGTAAACTTGGGAGACAGAGAGTGAGAGAAAGTAGATTGAATTTGAAAATCTGGACCACAGCTCATTGTACCTTTACATTTTTCATTGAATTAGATACAGGATTTTCTTTCATATGCATCCTCAAGGCTCAAAGGCAGCTTGTTGGCAAATGAAGCAATCTATTTTTTCACCTTGTACTTTCCTTACAGCATTTTATCAGCTGTGGTAGGTACCACACTTCCCGAGTCATTACACTCTAATGACTTCTGGAAACTTTGTGCTCCAAGTGGCTGTGGTCATAAGGGGTGTGCCATGGTAGCAGTAGAGTAATGTTAACAAGACTTGACAAGATAAGTAAATATAATATCAGCCAAATGTACAATGTTCAAAACTAGAAAAAAAGCTTGGAGTTTTCCTGATCAACCTGTCAAGAATCTTTATACCAGAACTCTTGTGGCACTTACAAAATACTTTAAATTAACATTAAACTCAAAATTGTAATCCAGATCTTAATTTCCCCAGGTATGTGGATGGGAGATTTGTTTAAGGACAGACTGCTGATACAGTGTTTATTTTTACTTCTAACTAGTCTTCAGTAATCCAAAATATACTGTAACAACCAAAGATTAAAGAAGATAGGGCAGTGTCATATACTCCTGAGTGTGTATAAACCATTTAAAAGATAAAGGACTGAAGACAGTTACCAAAGATTATCACTAAAGTCCTGATCCATAGCTCGCTGAAGTAGATGGAAAGATCTCCATTGATTTCATTGTGTTATGGTCACTGTCTAGAATTTTTTGTACAAGTTTTCCAAATTCAGGTGAGGTAAAAGAAGTGAATTGAGACACTTGTGAGAGGTACATGATTATGCCCTTTAAAATGCTTAAAACTGCAAGGTACCCAGTCAAAAGTTTCATCTTTAGAGGTTTCTCAATTACAGGACAGCTGCAGGGAACTACGTTCAGGGGGCAGTTTAATTTTAGCTCAATAAATAATGCATATTGTTTATTTTCTTGCCCAGTAGAGCAATGCCCACCATACAACGGCTGCTTGGAACAGACCTCCTTCTCTCTCCTGTGCACATTTTAGCTTTAGGCTAACACCAACCTGAAATCTCTTGCTCTATTCTTATATGTTGCTGCCTCTTCCCACACCCCCATAAGGACTCTGGCACGTTTCTTCAAATGATTAACTTCATAGCAATCCTAGGCAACTGTAAGCCAGTGAAAATTAAATAACATATTTTGTTATGAAAATTATTATTCTTTTTGGATACAGGCAATTTAATCATTGCTTAAATTTTTGAAACGATGAAATAGTTAATGTCAAGGCACATACGTTTATTTTTCAGTAGAATTACTATTCTCTCTAATTTGTAGTCATGCTATATAAGGGTTTAGAAGCATATAGTATGTTATAATGGTATCCCTAGAATGTAACAATTTATCATATTTCCTGAGCTTAGAGAACTTAATATAACATCCTCTGTGCAAAGTTGAACTGCCAAGATACCAGGCATCCAGCTTGACTATTGTATATTTCATTAAACTCCCATTGCACAGGGGTAATCTGCTAATATCTAGAAGTCGGTATATTAGCATCTTGAGCTGGAGATAGACAAGCATAAGACAATAAATGGACTGAAGCAAACAAGAACAGTCCCCTGAAGGGCTGGAGGAGTTAAGAGCTAGAGGAGGGCTTAGATAAGGAGGTAGATATTGAAATGTTTGATAGTAAAGTAGATAAAATTAAGTCTCATCCTGTGTGCAGTAGATGAGTCTATGAATAGAGGACTACATCTTTACCGTTCATGCCTAAACTAAGTAATGTAATAAACGAAAGCTGTGATTTAATAAAGATTTGTTTTTTTAAAGTTACCTTGACCCCTCTACTACACATGATGCATTCAGTTCTTCAGGGTAACATGAACATTTATAAGTAATTATTAGGAGATTAATGGCTGGATTTCATCAACCGTGTCGTTGCTTTTCTGTTTAATGATAGAGCAGAAGTTAATGAAAAATGCAGAGTTCCAACATATTGTGTATAAAATTTGTCAATTTAGAAGGGGGAAAGTCAAGTGTACTTTTCTTTTGATTCTGCATGGATTATATTATAGGGAGAATATAGTAGCTACATGGTGGTATTATTGAACACAGCAGAGACACAATGAAGAAGTTAGTAGATTTGGTAAACCTCCTCTGTATCTTTCAGAGCTATGTTCCTACCTTTGTCTCTGTCCAGTATAATGTGCAGTTTTTAAGATACAGACTATAGAAATGCATCTCATGCTTGCAGTTCCATATAGTTTTAAAATTGTAACATTTAGCCATAGATGTATAGAACAAACTAGTGTAAATAAATCTGCATTGTGGCAAATGCCAAAGACCTGCTCTAGGTTACAAGCTCATTTGGGAGCAGTGGTCAAGATTAGTTGGACACATGCTAGCAGGCGTCTCAAACATTAAAGTTGTACCAGTAATGGGATATTGCTTGGGGGAAGAAATAACATTTTCCTGCGGTGTGCTGAATTTGCAAGCTGCAGCACACAGCAAGTGACAGCATTGCACGTTTCAGCTCTTAGTTAAGTTTCAATAAGCTCTCCTTTCTTGGCTCATGGTGTATTTTATGTAAACATCATTGGTGTAGTTTGCATGTCTGTTTTTCCTGTCCTCTCGACTTGTGGCTTTCAACCTTTTTAGACTCAAGTCATCCCTCCATAACTGTTTGGAATTTAGTGACAACCCATTTAAATACAAATTTATTTCTTACAATATTTACCTCCTTGCACCCTCCAGCACCCTTAAACGGGACTCATGGGATGGCAGGGCACACCTGAAAGCATGGGTGATATGCAGTGCTCTGCACTGGCAGAGGGTGCTTGGCAGGGCAGATTGGGGAGCTTGTGCGTTGATCATTAGACCTCCCTGAAGGAGGCAGCTGTCCCTGCAGGAGGCAGAAGTTGGTGACAGTGGCTGCTGGAGTTGCAGAGATTGGAGCCAGCTGAAAGTAGTGAGGGCAGAACCCTGCCTTGCCCTACTCTCTCTGCTTTTTGCACCTTCCTTGACCCCAGTCTGTACCTGAGGAATGTGGGTAGCCCCTGCTGCTGTTGCAGCTGCTCCTCCAAGGACTTGATTATGGGGGCAGAAGGCCACCTACACCTCCTTGTACCAGCTCCAAGAAGCATGGTGGGAATTAGGGAATGAGCTGGGCTGCAAAGGTGCAGCCTTCATCCACCCACCCATTGCAGACCCTACCACTTGGAGCATGGGGGCGGTTGTCTCATGTCTGCCAGGGAGGCTGCGCTTTTCATCTCCACTACTTCCCCTGTGCTTCTCATGCTCCTGGAGCTGGTGGGAGAGGTTGCAGGGAGTGCTGTCTGGACACTGGGTCAGGTGCAGAGTGCCTGGCGTATGAAGGAGTCAGCACTTACATCCTTTTACAGAGGCTGGGCACCCAGCCCCCCTTCCAAGGAGCTCACAGTACCCCAGGGTGCCACAACACCCTGGCTGAAAATCATTGCTTTAGATACAGCACATCCCATAAATTGTCATACTGATTTTCATTTGAAACTATTTAATACTAATTAAATCTTGTATACAAATCTATGTTCTACTTTTCTAGAAGAAACACAAGGATGTTATACAGTACATTCTTATTATTACTTTTATATTATTATGTGGCCCCAAATGATCAAGAACTCACTGTTTACAATATTTTCAAAGGCTACTCACTTTCAGTTCATGTGACCTGATAAATGTCCAGCATCTCAGAAGTTTATTTGAGAAACATTTTTTTTCTTATTACACTGACCTGCTATAAAATCAAACCAAAGCTTAAAGTCAGTATTTAACATTTAATAGAATGAACAAACTGATTCTGCAGCTTAACTCAACATTTGCAGTATGATGACTTGTACCCTAATGGCTTGTAATTAATTTTTCCAAAAAATCATATTTATGATAGTCTGCAGATTCAGGGCTTTATCTGATACATAATGTTCATTTTGAGCCTTTAATTGCATTTAAATTAAAATTGGCTTAGCAGGAAGATGAATTGTGGGAATGCATCAAACCACCCAGCATGTCCTAAAGATGTGAGCCTGAAAATGCAATTTGGTAGAGATGTGCAGAATCATTTGGAGTTCATTAATTTTTATTGCACAGGTAGTTTTACTAAAGTAGGTTATTTTCTTTGAAATTTATATTTATGTTTGTGTCAATAGCTGAATATTGTATTAGCTTATATGTCTATTAGAGTTTATTAACATGGCCTAATGGTGGTTGTTCATATTGTGCAGAGAGGTAATTTGTATTTGCGCTTCACTTTAATTTGGGGAATTGCATGTAGTACAGTAGGTCTACAAGTGTGTGTCCTGCAGAAGAAAGCCAGACAAGTGCTTGCTCAGGTTTCAGAATGTACAGTTTTAAAGAACCCCAGGAATTTTGATCTTGTAAGCTGTTTTTTACTTGTGACCTTCTAAACCTTTTTACTCTGAATAAATCTTTTTTTTTTTTTTTCATGTTACTAAGGTTCTGACCCAGCTATTGGAATGAAGGGTTATTGATGTGTAACTCAGTTTTGTGGTTTAATGTGGTGCACTTTGTCCAGCCAGCTTGTAAGTGATCCTTTAAATTGCAGATGCAGCTGAGGTTATACAATTTAATTATAATGTCACTTTACAATTATAAAGAAAAAAGGCCTTTTGCATTGCTTAATGAATACAAATTGTGCACAATTTGGAAATACAAAAGAATAAAAATTAACATTTGTCCTGCTTGCCAAAGTATTTATATTTATACCACCGATAAGTAGCACAATAATTCCATTACCTATATCCATTAAACATTTGTGCTCTTCATTTAGTGATTTGTATACAGTAGTTATTAATAAAATGAAACTGTCAGCATTTGCCACTTTTGCCCCTCCTCTCACTATGCTTTTTTATTTCTTTGCAGACAGTGTAATTAGAGGTGGAAAATGCTATGTGCAAACGCCTGTTACAAGGATTAAATTATATAATCATGGTAATGATTTTCCCTAAAACTCTTACTGCCAACTGTAACGTGTTTCACTTCACCAGTTTTTTTTTTGTGTGTGTGCGCTGTTGTATTTTATGAGAAAGTGGAAATATTGCACCATTCTGACAATCTGCCGCAAGTTACTAGTTTGTGGTCAGAGATGATAGAAGCCCATATTCATTTAATACTCGCCAATCAGAATTTGACAGAGGTATTGCTTATTTTCTCATTTCATCACTGAAGCATGCCGGTGTAGTTTAGTCCCTAATTACTCTCAGACTGAGACGTTCCAAATATTCCCATGGTGGTAATATTTTTCTGCCTGGATGAGTCATTACGTTGTTTGGCAGACTGAAACACCAGCCCTTCCTTGTTGGAACACTACCCCTCATGTAGCACCACATCTTTTCCTCGCTGCTGTCTGTTCCATGACTTTCATCCTGCTGTGACATTTCAAGCTGTAGTGTACGAAAGCACATTTGCCTTCCTCCTATCTGACTGATTGGACTGGTGCCAGCTCTTTCTTCAGGGCCAAGGACAGGAGACTGGGATAGTCTGAATAGAACTGCTTAATGATCTAATGGAGCAGTGGCTTTCTCCTGCTGAGAGATAGGGCTTATTTGTTTGCTGGTTACAGAAAAGGTCAGGGAAATCCTTTTCAACAAAGGCTGTGACAGTGAGAATGTGCAATACCGCACATTCCTGGTGTTTGAATAACTTCATACATCAGGTGTTCCCCTCATGTTAAAATTTCTTTCCTGTTTTCATTTCATTTGCAAAATCCTACAGATGGCAGAAAAATAAAGGTGATTAATTCTACAACTCGGTAGTAATCAAGCGAATGTTGTCCCTCCTGGTAGAACAAACCCTATAGCCGAAGTTTAATTCTGGAATATTGTAGAGAGAGTTAGTAACAGCTTGTGAGATACCCAGTTTCACTGGTCACTACTGTCAAGCCTACAGGGTGTTTGCCTTTAACAACTTCACACTTAGCAAGGTTGTAAACATTGTTTGTATTTTTCCCATAGAGTTCAAGCTGTACTAATTCCTCTTTGTCAGTCATATGGCTTTAATGATACAGTAAAAAGCCCCGATCTTTAGCTGCTCTTGAGGAACACAGTGCAGTTCAGGGGTGGCGTATATGTGCATGTTGGGGAAGTTGTTGCTGGGACTCCCCAAACTACTTATATGTAGGGACCTACTTAATTTGTGGTTTTGTGGATTTTGTGGAAACCACAAAATCAACAAAAAAAAGAGAACTTAATAAAAATAAAACGCTGGCACCCCAATGGAAGCCCGGGGTTCTCGTTGCCGGGAAGGGAAGCACCGCCTGGTGGAGCAGCAGACAAGATGGCATCTGCCCACTTGTCCCCCCTCCTGCTGCTAGCGCCTCTCTACCAATCAGCACTGAGGGGCAGGGCAGCCAGCAATCAAGATGACAGCCATCCTCTCATCGTCCCTCCTCCCTGGGGCCTCTCCACCAATCAGCACCTGGGGGGTGCTGCCATGAATTGCTTGTGAAGTTGACTCTGCGCATTGGAAGGGGCCACAAAAAACCCTTTGTCTCACTACAGTTTAAGTAGGTCCCTACTTGCATGGCTGAGAGAGCAACCAGGGATCTGTGGAGTGGTGGAAAGACCCATCTGTGCTTACTGTACTAGCAACTGGATGTGCAGGAATATATAATCAGAGCAGCACCTCTGACTGTCACCACAGGTTCCCCCTACATCCTGGTGACCTCACAGGGTAATTGATAGTGGCTCCATGTCCAGAGTCTGTGTGATGCAGTTGAAAGCAACAATGCTGTACCCCCAAATCTAAGACGCAGGATTGTATTCCATGCCTTAAAGCGAAAGCCTATTCCAGAGGACACAAATCTAAAATCTCATTTCCATCTGAAAATAATTTACCTCATAATGTGAGCATAACTCCAAAGAATACTCTCACTGCAATAGTCTAGAAAGAGAGTATCTCCTTTTTCCTCTCCTCTCCTCATTTCTTTACTTTGCATGTTTGAAAGCAATTTCTCCTGAGTTCTCCGGTGGTTAGTTTTCTTCTTCTTAGTGCAAGTCTTTTGTACAGCTATAGGAAAGAGAAAAGTGTTGTTAAAATGGGAGCATGGGTTTTAAAACCATAACAATTGGATACATGGGCCTGGTTTAGCACCTGAAAGCACTTTTCAGTTAAAAAAAAAAAAAAAAGAAAAAGTTAATAATTTTCATATTGACAGTGTTGTTTTAAATAAAATAACCACAGGTTATTGTTTCTAATGTAAGTGAAGTTTAACAGAAAATACTGGAGTCTTCAGTGCCAGAAGAGAATATACAGAATTTTCTTATTATACAAGCAATATTCATAATCCATGGTGAAGTTTTTAAATGTATGCTTCTGCAACCATTGACGTGATCCCTGAAGATGGGAACCTGAACCCCTCAGGTTATTTCCTGGGCAAAGACGATTTAAAAATAAACAAATCTACATAAAATGACTCTGAAAAACACCTTCACAGATTAGGAATAAGACACTTGCTGTATACTCAGATTGTCTGTCAACATGTCAGAATCCCTGTTCTCAGTAAATAGACCAGCCGAGTTTCAAAACCAGGTAGCAAAATATTAAAGAGCGATGAACAATTTCAGCAATGCTTGTCTTGGAAACAAAACAACAAAAAAATTTAATTAATAAAATATTTGGAAGACAGTAAATAAAAGGCGGGGGGGGGGGGGGGGGGGGGGGGGATAGAGAGAAAAAAGAGAGAGAAGGCTGGTCCCTCCATGTCACGGTTGAACTGCACTGGAGGTGGAATGTGGGATGCTTGCAGTCTGCTCACTCAACTGTATTTGACTAGGGCCGTCATCCCCTCAGCTTTCACAAGCACTGAATGTGTCAAAAATCTTTCAGAGGAAGTGTAAATTTTAACCAGCCTGTGTCTGGTTTGTATTTAATACCATTTTAAAAAGGTTAGAGCATAGCAAAAAATCAAAGTAATCTTTATCACGTTTCATGGAAGTTAATATAAATCAACAGGCCAGTTCCCGTGTGTGTGTGTGTGTTTAATTAAGATATGGTTACAGTATTGATTTGTTTAAAAAACCCTCTTACTTAGTCCTATACAGATTAGGGTGTTCTAATTCACATCTTCCTCACATTTCTTTTCTAAAACGGTCTCTAAATTGCACATTGCCAGATTAATCAAAACGTCCATGTTTATTGACTCCCCCCAAAGAGTTTTAAAACAAACAGGGTTTTTCCCAGTTATCAGCAAAATATAGATACTAGTGTATAGTTTTGAACTCTGCTTCTAGAAACTATGGTTGAACTAATATTGGGAGGTCCTGGCCTGCTTTATTAATTATAGGTGGCTGTTGTCCATCTACAATATCTGCTTCTTATAAAAAAATTTCCTCCCAAGTTATAATACAATAGAGTGGCAATTTCCTCTGAGCTGTAATACAATGCACTCACTTTACTAAAATAAGTATTATTATTGTACTATGTAGGAATAAAGGATGAGTCTAATAAGTGCTAAAACTATGTAAATATTTTACTTTAAGTTTCTAGATTAAATACTTCAGTGCAAGAAACTGATAGGGAAGTTTGCAAATCCATCCATCTCTCATATTTTATGTAGGTATAGCAGCAAATAATCTAATGTACAACAGCCCATAAAGTGTGCCTTCCTCTGAATTTGGTCTTCATTTTGAATCTGCTTGCTTTCACAGAGTTCTATCAGCCCTTAAAGGTTACTTTTCAAAAGTTTCATTTTTTCTTAATCCAGAATGAATTGTGCGTGTTATAATTATTAAAGAGACTGGCAAAACCGCACATATTGGAGAACAGATTCTGTAGTAGTAGTAGCTGGCAGAAATGTTAAGTGCTTTTCACAGTCAACATTCAAACAGATTATCAGATGGCATATTTCACCCTGTTGTTACTTTAAATGAAGTGACCATGAAATCAACAAATCTGCTGTCAGGTGCCTGTCACTAAGATAGTTCTCCCTGTCACACAATGCCTCACATAACAGGTAATGTGTTTTTAAGAATCAGTCCTGTGTCACCTCATCAAGTCCTTGTTAAAAGATGAAATAAGACGGATGGTGTTGTCTCCCATGGAGTTGAGTGAAATTCAGTAAAAAGCAATACATGTTATACAAAGAACTACCAAAAAGAAAGTAACACAGGTGCCAATAAAACGCCTCTTACTGCACTATTATTGCCTTTTCCTTTGCCTTGAGAATGATTATTCAGTTTTTCTTGCTCATTTCATTCTAGACGACAAATTAATTGGGTCAAGTTTAAGTTTTGTGATAAGGACAGGAGGAATTAAGCCTCAGTCATCAAACAAATGAGAACTAAGAGTGCAGTATTGTGTCAATAGCTGAACATTCTCTTGGAATACTTGAGACCTGCTTCCACTCCTGGCAAAGATGACACCCATAATTAATTAAGTTATGAGGTGTTCCTAACAATAATTCTGTTCAGGATCCTTAAATTTAATCATTAAACTCAGCACCATGGATGAAAGTAAAATTACCACATTGGATGCTTCTCAGTGTCCTTTCTAATAGTTCTCGCAAACAAAATAGACTGCTACTATTACCATGAAATTTAAATTGTAGTATCTCTTTGTTCTTCTCAACATAAGCTAGTCAGCCAAGTTTAAATTAAAAAAATAGGTGGTTCAGATGTTTCTTTATTCTTTAGCCTTATGGCTATTTAAAAGATCTGATGTGGACTGGCAGGGATGACATTCCTGATTTTGTTTTGTTTTGTTTTGGTTACACCATAATTTTTCTTCCAGGAATAGACTGTGATTAGTCTTGGTGGGAGGTAAATAAAATTATCCCCATTGCACCTTACAGTATTCATGAGGACATGGGTTGGGTGGAGAAAGTCTGAGGGGGAAGGATGTGAAGAAACCTCCCCACCCCATGCTGGCCAGCAGAGCTGACTGGCTACCATGTGTAGATTTTGCTTCACCCAGTAATTTGCTTGCTTTGCCAAAGCACCAAACAAAGATCTTCGGAGAAATAGTACTTTTGAGCAGCATGCACCCCAGTGCTTCTTTGGGGGCAGTGCACTTCACATGCTCTTATTCAGGGCTGTGTCTTGAAGTTATCATTCAGACATACTTTTACACTGAGTTTGGATCACTTGCATCTCTTACATCAGCTTTACAACATCTGCTAGAAATCCATCGCTAACCCCGAGCTGCATAGACTGAGACTAATACTGTAGGCCCAGGTGTCAGGAACTTATGGCTTGCAGAGCTGTGCCTTTGGCAGCATTAAGCAGTAGGGAACTCCCTGCTCCTTGCCACAGTTCACTGACTGGAGCTCTGCCCATGGCATGGTACAGTCAGCATGAGCTTTGGCAGAGAGGGTGGGCTTTTGTTCTGCCTGGCACAGCTAAATGGTGGGCAGAAGTGGTGGTGGCAGCCAGTTCCTAATGCCTACCCCCCTCTGACCTGAGCTGGGTTATTTGTTGTCATCCTCCCCTTCTCCCCGAAACCGTTGCCCATCCCTGCTGTAGGAGATACTTTACTTAACTTTGTAATAAGAAAATTGTTTTTAGGGCCTTGGCATTATGGTGATTTTCACATAAATCGTGTCTATGCCACAAGATGGATGTTTGATGGGATAGTTGATCCAGCAACAACTCTGGCATAAATACTTTTGCTACTGGTTATTAGGATGTTGTAACTGCACCATAAGTGATTTCTACAATGCTCATGTTCTCAAGTGCTCCTTCAGTCTTTTGCTGTAAGGCAGGGCTGTCTAGCTGGCAGCCCATGAGCACATGCAGCCCATGATGGTCAGTGTGGCTCACAGGCTCTGGCATGGACACCACTCTGCCTGTTGCTCTTACAGCAGTGGTGGTTGCAATCTTTGGGCTTCTCCTCCTTCCTCTAGCTTCTGGTTCCTGCCCCTACTCCTGTGTAGCAGGTGGGGCCAGGTTGCCCATGCTGTGCACATGGAGGGTATGATATGGGGCTGCATGCACTGCACATCCTGCAAAGGAAAGAGCCAGGCTGCCCGGGCTGTGCGCCACAGGTGGACTCCATGCAAAATATTCACAGATGGGAGTGGGTTGGGGGTGCTGCACATGTGATGAGAGCAGCTGGGTTGCCCACACTGCAGGGTGGTGCCTATGCAATACACGTGGGTAGTGGGGAAGAGGGATGAGGAGGGGGCCCATGGCATGTAGCCCCGAGCCATCTAGAAGCTGGACAGCTGTACTGTAAGGAGCTGCAGAATACTATAGCCCTGAAGAAACAGCTAAACATTGACTAGTGCTGAAGCTTTGCTGCACTTCATAATGCCCTCCTTTGTTGTGCCACACCTGAGGTGCAATCATGGTGTTAGATAGCAGAGGTAATGACAGTGAGACTGGGAGCAGAAAACATGGAGGATGAGCAATCAGTAATGATAAATGGTACATGCACCGGTTCTTTGAACTGCCTGCTGCAGGTACTTTGACTTTGCCATATTGAAACCAGAGGCAGAACATCATCACTGTCAGTAATTCTTCCTACTGTCAAAGGCAAAAAGAGGTCATGGGGGGTGCATATGTTTTAATAATCCCACATGCATTATTTATTCTGGCAGAGAATTAGCCAGCATCTCCTTTACAAGTGATTGAGCATGCTGTAAACATAGCTGATTCTAGCCTTTGTGCAGACATGGGTTGGTGAAATGGGAGGAAGACTCAAGAGGCAAGGATAAGTGCAGTTCCTATGCTGTGCTTCTCTGCTGGCTCTTAGGGCAGAAATGTTCCTGAAGATGGGTAGGGAGGAACTGAATCATGCTCTCTCCACTTTGCCTGTCAATGGAATGAATGAGGCTTGGTGCATCTCACAAAAACCTGTATATACTGTGAAACTTAAAAAAGAGTTGGCCAGTTTTGCTCTTTGTACTTCCACAGGTTTGTGTCTGTGGTATTGTAAGGGTTTAATCCTCCCTGGCAGTGTGAAAACCACTCAGCACAGTGCTAGGCAGGGCCATCCCTAGGGAGGGGTGAATTGGGGTGACCAATTATTAAATTAAATTAATATTTATTTGTTCCCTGGCTGCCTATCAAAGATGACAGGCAGTAGGACCCAGGAGGATCTGGCAGGATTGAGCAGCCCAGCCACACCACACCCCACCCCCAGCCACTTTCCTGCCTTCCTGCCCTGGCACTGCTCCAGCATCATGTGGCTCCTGGCTGCATCACCAGACCAGGGAGCACGGGGCCCACACCAGTACCTGTGTGTGTGCGCGCGTATAGGGAGGGGCAGAGTGTGTGTGTGTGTTCATAGGGTGAGTCATGCATGCACACCCCACCATACACATGCACCCACACCCCCCTTGCACACATGCTAACCCCCACACCTACACCCCCTCACACATCCCTGCCATGTCCCCTCACACACAGTCCCCCACAAACCCCATACCCACCCACACCCCACATACCCACACACCCACAGCCCCCACAAATCAATACCCACCCCATGCCTCCCACCCCACACAATATACAAGAGTGAGACTTAATTTTAAGCTATTAGATACAATCACCTCTATGCATACTATACAAACACATGTAAACCAGACCAAAAATATTTTTTGAAATCAATTAATGAATTTTGTAGATGCTTGCTTTTTAGAATATAATTTGATATTATTCTGGTTCTGAGATGGCAAAATCCCTTGCTGAAAGGAGTATTTCTGGGGGCAAGGGGAGGGACTTCTGGTGGCAAAAGTCAGGGGTTAGGGGGTGGGACTTCCAATTATAAGATGGCGTCCAGGCAGGCGGGGCACCTGCCAAAGGGTGAGGCTACCCATGCAGCCATTGACAGCTTGCCAAAACTTGGTAAGCAGCCCTCTGCCTGAAATACTTGCCCGCCCCTGTCCTAGAGAGCAGATATGGGAAATGATATCACGTTTTGTGGGAAGGGGAAAACTTTTTTTCCCATCCAGATCTATCGGATTTTGAATAATGAATGTAAGCAGCACCAAACCTAAATTTTAACTCTGGGAAAGATCAAAGGGGTGGAGAGTCTGTCAGGACTTGACACAGTATAACCTGTGCAAGAATTTAGAGTTGTGAGAAGATAATTAAAGCCATCCTAAGGCCTTCCAATTCTGGACACACCTAATACCTTGCACTCTATTTCAGAAAGTGTATGCAGCTTCCAGATGGTAAGTTGGATGTGCTCATCTCTATAAGCTTTCCCTGAGTTTTTCTATTCACAAACCAGAGATTCACTGCTTTTTGAGGAACAAACTTTCTCCATATTCAGATTTTGGTGTTATGGTAACAGAGGCCTCAGTACTTGGCTCTGTGATCAGACTACTGAATATGTGTGGAGAAAGGCAGCAAAAGGAGATAGGAAGGAAAACTTGACTCAGGATCTTGCCTCTGATACCCTTCAATGCTTCCCATGGTCTTTTCAGTCATTTATATTTTCTGCTCCCTTTCATTCTTTCCTAGTTCATTCTTTTTTATAGTGGAACAGTCTTCCTTTTTTTTGTCTGCTATATGCTTTTTCTTTCTTCAAGTCTCTCCTTAAAACTGTCCCTGATGTGTCTGTATGGGAAAATGACTAAGTGCTCTCTTATACTCTTCTCTACTTTTTCTCCCTAACTCCTATCACAATAGTGAGTTACTATCCCAGAGAAAAATCCAGTGAAGTCAGTTGCAAAACTTCCAGTGATTTCACTAAGACCTTCCTTGTGTACCTCTGATATAGCTGGTGACTGGATAGTTGTTTTCTTATCATCACTTGATGTGACTATTAACTCTTTGTGCCCTTAAAAAACTCCAAACAGTTTTATACATTTATCCCTAGAATAAAATCAGGTCTGTTATCAGATGGAATACATAGACTGTCCCATATATACCAAAAATAAATGTTTACATTATCAAAGGAGCACATGGGGGTGATGGCAAAGTGCAGAAAGACAACATTCCTGAAGAGGCTAGGGCATGGACTACATACAAAAGGGTCCATTTAAGAGTAAAGAGAGGGCTATATTTACCATGGCCCTTTTCTAGAGAATAGGAAGTTAGCAAGTGTTGTACTTGTGTTTTTAAAGAGAAGCTGTGGGTGTAATATAGGATAGAATTGAATAATTAACTTTAATCACAGCAGGAGGTTAATAGTAGAGTGACTCAAGGTTTTTCTACTGGGTCTTCTGTTGTTTAATGCATCTAATCATCTGGAAAGGGTGTGAGTGTGTGTGCCTTCCAAGCAGCAGCACAATTGCAGGGCTGGGTTGGAATACCAATGCTAGCTTTAATCTAGCCAGCTCAAGTAACAATAGCAGTGAAGACATGGATATTACTTAAATTGGCTTGGGTGTTCCAATTCTGTTATGATGGAGCAAGACAGGTACCAGTATAATCCAGTAACAGTGGAGGCATACTCATATAGCTCATTTGGGACTTAAAAGACTATGGGAATCTTTAAATATCTAAGCAAGCTAAATGAGTGGACATTATTGATAGCAAGTGAAACTCTTGGGTAAAAAGGGTAAAGTAATACTCATTAAAGTGAAAAAAAATTGAATTGCTCATACACCTTGTGATTAATTGGACCAACTCAGGAAGAGGTCTGGATGTTCTTGGAGAACAAGAACTGTTTCACAAAGGAAACACAATGTTAGGTTGTCCAGGAGTTAATACAGAAAATATTATGATTTTATGTAAATCACTGGTGTAACCACAATATTCTGAGCAATACTAGTTACTTCACTGGAAAATGAAGCATATTGCTAAATGATAGGAGGCTCTGAGAGAGGTCGGGAGAATTATCAAGTGCACAGAAAAACTCTCCCATGGAGAAGCACTGAGAAGATTTTCCTTAGAAAACAGGCAAATAAATGGGGATATTCTAAAAGTATTTCAAATAATGAATGACAGAAGGGGAATGTCTGCCTTAGAACATAATATAAGGGGACATTCAAAGATACTAAAACCTGGAAAATTCAAACCTTAGGACATTTTTTATATATTGTATGTAATTAAACTGAAGAACTCTTGCACAAGATGTTTTTGAGGCCAAGAACTTAAAAAGATTTTTTAAAAGAACTGAACATTTGCATATATGTTTAACAAGAATATAAGGAGTTGCTCTTATATCTAAAATGATTATGTGGGGAGACTGTTGAACCACATTCTTTGAAGCCCAAGTCATTTGCTCTGTTCAGAATGAGACATATATTGTGTGTCGGAGGTTACCCTGTGTGTCCCTATTCTACAGTTTGTGCACCATCTGTAGAAGTATCTAATACTGGCCATTGCTGGTGGCAGGGCACTGGACCTGTTGGACTCTGGATCAAATCCATTATCTCCAGTATGGTGATTCCTGTGCGGCCCATTTTTAAAGAAAGATCCCACACATATCATTCTCAATCTTACTGGCTAGAGGTCTGCAAGCACTGAACTTCAGCAAGGCACAATGCTTCCCTAAGCTTCAAGATGTGCAAGGGGTGACATCCATTGTTATTCTAAAAAGTGTAAGAACCATGCCTTGTCCAACTTCATGGCTGGTTTGGAGAGAATAATGACCGGGGGTCTAGGTTTTATGTTTCCCATGAAAAAATACAGATTTTCCCATTTAAAGGAGAAAATTCCTTTAAAGGAAAAAACACCAGGAAACTGTGGGTTTCCCCTTGCAGGCTGCCAGAGTTCCAGCTTGCAAGGGGCTGCTTGGGGTTGGGAGGAGTGAGAGGAGGGTGATCAGGCAGGGGGTACCACGTGCACATGGCCAGCAATACAACCAGGCAACATTGTGGAGAGCAGCTTCACATCTCCTTGCAGGTAAGTCTATGGGGGGCATAGGCAATATATTGGGGGGGCATGGGAAGGTACATATCCCACCCCCCGCCATTTCTGTGCCCACAGCAGGGCACAGGGCTACAGCCTGGCCAGACTGGCACTGGACCGGTGCCACCTCCACGGCCCAACAGGCAGGACCCAGCTCAGGAGGGCAGAGCAGAGCAGGAAGGCTCAGTGCTGCTGCTGCCATCAGCAGGAGCACCATGCTACCATGGACACCAAGGTGAGGCACCCTCGGCTGGGGGACACAACTCCGCACCGCTGCCATGTCATGTCACCTTAGCAGCTATGGCAGCGCAGTGCACTGGCTGCAACCCTGTGCCTTCTATGCATGGAGAAATTGGGGGGGGGGCACGGTCCCCTTCAGACCCGCTCAATATGTTGCCTATGGCTTTGCATATACCTATACCCCCCCTTTCCCACACACCCACCGTGTTCCCCACAGACCCACCACCTTCCTCACACACTGTGGGGCTGAGGGCAGAGGGTCAGAAATTAGGGGCACCATCAGGGCTGGGGGAGGATAGGGGACTGGGTTAGGAGTGAGGGGCACTGGCTGTGGATCAGGAGTGATAAAAAAATAAAAACAAAATCAAACACCAAAATATATGTAGGGCTGTGCAAAACAGCACAGTTTTATTTCGGCTTCCATTTTGCCATTTCGAAGGGACAGTGTTTTGTTTCATTGTTTTGTTTCAAAGCGCTGTTCCATTTTGTTTTGTCAAAACTGTTTCGCTGTTTTGATGCATTTCGATGTTTTGCCCATAGGCTATAATAGGGAATCATGAACATGCCTGTAACTTTGTCATTTCTATTCTGATTTGGATGAAAATTGCAGAGATGGTAGCCCCTTCTAAGGGCATGACGCCTGCCAGGTTTCAAGGAGATAGGTGCAGTGGCTTCTGATAAACAGCACCTCAAACTGCTAACAAGCAAAACTCATATCACTTGCCAGCAATGGCAGCCTGCTGTTATCCTGCGTGCAGATCTAGGGGCCCGTGCCCCCCAGGAGGGCTGCAGGACTGTCAGACTCTTCCCAGGGGGCACAGACCCCTGGATCTGTGTGTAGGATGACAGCATGCTGACGGCTGCAGCCAATGCCAGCATCCGAGTTTGCCCGGCGCATCCTGCATTGAGTGCTGGGAAGAACCCAGTGCTGGCACTGGCCCCAGTCAGCAGCAGCAGCCTGCTGTCATACCGCATGCAGATCCAGATTTGCCCACAGGGTGTGGGCCCCCAGATTTGCCCACGGGATAACAGCAGGCTGCCGCTGCTGGCTGAGATTGGCACTGGGTGCAGCCCATCCTGAGTGCTGGGAAGCTTGGTGCTATCATCCTGCACACAGATCCAGGGGCCCGCACTGCCCGGGAGGTCTGCAGGGCTGTGCTGGACTCTTCCTGGGGGATGCAGGCCCCTGGATCTGTGCGTGGGATGACAGCCTGCTGGCGCTGCCAGCTGGGGCCAGCACCAGCACTGGGTTCTTCCTGGTGCTCAGCACGGGCTCTACTGGGCAGACTTGGGTACTGGCGCTGGCCCCAGCTGGCGGTGGCAGCATGCTGTCATCCTGCGCACAGATCTGGGGGCTCACACCCCCAAGGAGGGCTGCAGGGCTGTGCTAGGCTCCTCCTGGAGGGCACAGTCCCCCGGATCTGTGTGCAAGATGACAGCAAGCTGCTGCTGTCGGATGGGACCCGTGCTGGGTGTAGCCTGTGCCAAGTGTTGGGAAGCCTGGTGCTGCTTCTGGCCCCAGCTGGCAGTGGCAGCATGCTGTCATCCCGCATGTAGATCCAGGGGCCCATGCTGCAGAAAGCCCAGCTTCAAAACTCAAAATGTTTAGAAACTTTCAAAACGTTTAGAGTGCCCTTGTTTTGAAGCTGTTTTGAAGCCTTTTGTTTCATTTCCATTCCGCTGTTTTGAGCTCAAAACACACCAAAACAGCTTCGAAATGGAACATCCATCGAAAAGATAGACAGCGGTGTTTCAACTTAATTGTAAAAAACCCCATGGACTTGGTGCTTTTAATCTGATAATTCTGGGTGGTTTTATCAGATAATTTTGGATTTTTTAACAGGGGAAATCAAGATCCCTGGTTATGACCATAACCTTACGTCCACCTGATCCTCACTGTGCAGGTTTTGGCAAGAGAGGTCTTGTATATTCAGTTTCTCCTTGGAGAGTCTCTGTTCTCCCAGGAGAAACCACAGGTGTACAGATGTTCTGGGTTTTTTTCCTAAAGCAAAAATGGCCTCTCCAGGAGAAAAATAACTTGGAAAAAAACAGATTTAAAACAGTTCCAGGACAGTTTCTCTTGGACATACTGACAACACAGGCTGATCATGGGCTTTCTGGGTCAGCCAGTCAGGGTTGCCCTATGCACTGGGGCCATCTCTTGCCAGGCAGACTAAGGGAGGCTGCAGAGCATGCTAAGATGTGTGCAAAAGTCCCCATTTCCTGCCCTTTCCCTCCCCCCCCGCCCCCCCCACCCGGGTGGGATGGGGTCAGCACTGCAAGCTCTCCACTGTTCAGGGACTCAGCATTTGAATGTCTGTGCATACAACTCTGGGTAGGTTTTTCTACCGAGAGAACAAACCTAGGAGAATTCTCCCAGATTAACTGAATTTGTGTATGCACCCAGAGTCCGGTTTCCTATCTACACTGTAATTGCTTCTTTTTAGTCTGTGCTCATCACAATATTCATGTGGCTAGGCTTTAACGCTTGATTAAAGCAAGCTATACACTGTTGCTATTTCTGTCTGTATCCTATTATAAGTTCTACTACTTCTGTGGCAGCAGTATAGACATAAAGCACTAGGTGTTAATGTGAGGTGTGTGATCCCTTGGTGTTAGATTTCTGGTTCCAAAGTGGTGGTATGTAATATATGGCTTCTTGCAGTGCAAACAGTTTCTATATCCTTAAAAGGAATTTATATGCCTATCGGAGTTCATATCATTCTGTAGTAACTGAGGTGTTTTAGAGTCCAGTAGATTGCTCCCTATAAAGAATAGTCATGATGCAATAGTGAAGTCTTCTAATACATGGAGATCAGACTGAATGCATATGAATTAATATTTCTATAGGTTTTATCTCTCAAAGTCAAAATACTTATTCTCATCAACCAGAAAGTATTTTTGACTGGAAAAACTTAGATCCAGGAACAGTCCCTTGAATCCCTTGATTGTAATATGAATTGATATTCAAGTTCCTACATAGTGTGAGTTAATGTCCTACCACACTGGTTTATTGAATCACAGTGCTAGCTAAATTGATGTTCTGAAAATGACATTTAGTCAGAATAATCACATTGATACCAAACTATTTATTATCCCTTCATTTCACCTAGTTTTACCTTTAATTAACTGCTTGGTGTTACTTAGTCTTCATGTTACTCATTTTGGCCCTACTGCTTCTGATTTTATTGAGGATCAGAAAGATGTATTGGAGCTTTTAAGAGCTCCAAAACCTTGTTTCTCTTCCGTGTATTAAACCTTCTGTGCTGAGACATTTTTCACTTGGTCTTACAAAGCAGAGTGGTTACTGTAGCCTTCAGACCAGAATTCAGTATCTGTGAGATCTAATAATATTTTATTTACTTAAGTGTTTTTTTTAGGTCACACTTGCTGCTTTTTGTGCAGTACTGCATCTTTTTTCCCCCTCAACCATCATATGTAATTTTCTGAACTCTTATTCAAAGTCTACAGAGGTAATAATGTTTCCAGTGTATAGCCTTAGGAACAGCAGTTTTATTTTGCTGATTTAGGGCATTTGAATTTTTCCTGCCTTTCCTTTCTCTCTCATTCTCATGTTCAAAATATGCACGCTGTCTGACTGAGCTCTGTGTTACATTGTAAGAATGAGGTATATAGAAAAGGATTTAGCAGTAAGAAAGTAAGCAGTGTAACCACAATAGTAATTTCAAGAAAGCCAGCTTTTATGGATTAAGAGCCAGAATTTTAAAGGTATTTAGCTATCTAAAGATGTGTATAGGTGTCCAGTGGGATTTTTATAAGAGTCTAGGCATTTTGGCCAATCCTACTACATGCCTGTTTCCATCTTTAGGTACCTTCAAAAATCTAGTCTGAATATGTACTTTTAATACTCACTACTTTCATTATGGAAATCATCTATTGAATGCTTCTAAGTGTTTTTTCTTCCATGACTTATATCCTTTGGGACCAGTTAGTGACACAAACTCTCTTCTTTAATACGACCATGATAATATAGGCAAATACTTTTAAGGTGACTTTCACTGACTTCAGTGGTATTGTAGAAGACCCTCATTCTTAGAGGTTTAGGTTTATAAGATGTTCTGGCTTGAATTGGGGCCAGGTTTAAAGCCTTCAAAATTTGACATCAGTCTCAGTGCTTAATGTTGAAGGGGTTTTGGTTGTTGAATGCTCTTATTATTTAAGCAAAGTGTGCTTTTCTCCCTGTCTTCTGTTACATGCTAGACAAAAAATCTCTGTATAAGTGAAAACTATTACAAATATTAACTCAAACACTTCTAAACCCACATATCCTAATCTTTAGATCTTTTGAGAACTAAGAAAATAACTAGTCTACATCTTGGGAAATTGCTTGTAGAGCTTAATGGTTTGATACCTGGGTGTATCACTTCATGCAGTGCCCCATTAGCAAAAAGACCTCAAGATCACCAAGTGTTATTTCCTGCAGGAGTTACAGGGCATGTCTGTGAGACTTCTTTGGTGAATTTGGGAATGCTGCCAAACAGCCTGCCCTGTGCACTTGCTCCAGCACTCAGTCTGAGAGCAGCTCTGTCTCAAGTATGTTCCTGGTGCACATTTTCTGACACACCGTCTATCATTTCTGGGCTTTGGCACATGTTGAACAGGAATGAGTGGGTGGGGTGTGCTTCCAGCAGGGCTTCTGGGCTTGCCATGGAGGCAGTGCAGACATGCCGTATGAGGTTTTAATTAGAGACAAGGCACCTATGTAGAGAAGTTGTTTGTTTGTTTTTCATCTATTACACTGATAGCTCTGGAAGCTTGTGAATATGGAATTTACTTGGCTTTGGGGATTTTAGCCAACAACTAGTTATTAAAAAGAAATAGGACTGTAACTAGGGGTCATAGCTGCTTACTTCAGGGTTTCTTACATCTTCCTTTGGTGCATCTGTGATGGCACGTTACTGGATTAAATGGGTCATTTTTCTGACAGTGTATGGCATTTCTTTTATTCCTGTTCTCCTGAACATTTTTATTCATTCTGAGTTATAGGTGCAACACCAAATTTAAGCATTTTTGTTTTGTTTTTAAATCTATTGCTAATACAGTCAAATTTAAGCAGAAGACTTTATAGGGTCAAATCATGCTCCACAAATGTTCAGCCCCTCAGCGCACATTTACAACAGCATTCTGTGAGCCCCTGAAATGGCTACACTGTTATGCTCTAGGCACCCTATAGAATTGTAAAGGATCTGATCTGCATATGCAGTACAGCTTGTTAGCTACTGATATATCTGCTAGCAAAAATGCTAGGGATGACCAAGGCCCTCAACACTTTCAGGCCCCAAGGTGAAAGTATTCAACTTTCCTTCTCCACAAAATTCCTAATTTCTTACTTCCATAAAGATATTCACGAAGACCCAAGCCCACACACTACTCACCATAGATGGACAGGAGAGAGAACATCAATGGAGAAAAAAATAGTTTGTTGTTTCCGATGATCTTATGTGTTCCCCCTCCTGTTGCTAAGGCACTGAGATGCATGTCTATTTGGTAAAATCCAAAGGCAGAGTTACAGTGAAGACTGAGTAGGGAGAATGCTTGTGGGGTCTTGTTATCATTAAGAACCTTCTATCTGCATGTGATCACAAACAGCATAGGATTCAATGAAATTGAAGAGTTGCTTTTGAAAAACTGGCTAGGTAATGATCTTTGATCCTCGTACTGTATATCCATGTAATGTTGGATCTTGATTGACTATTCCCACTCTGGTTTTGTAATTAAAACATCATTTATACTGAGAATAATTAAGACAACTGTACATTTGATTTTAAAATCAGTTTTGAGTATTGTGCCTTGTCAAGCTACAAGAATGGTTCCTGCAGCTTTACAACTTAGCATTAAGAGGCAGACAGTGACCGCAGGCACCTGAGTGGAAGGTTTGACAGTTTGATAAATTAGGAATGACACTTGCCAAAATGGCTGTCCTTCCCTCAGCCTGCCAGTGGAGCATTTACACACTGTTAATTGAATTGGCAATTTGTGTAACAGTACCTGCCCCTGAGCTTTTGTAATGCTGGAGCTGCCATTTAGCTCTGATAATCCAGGACTTGGGAATAAGGACGAAAAGCTTCACATGATATTATTGCAGATTTAAAATGACAGTTGGGGACCTTGTTGCCAATTTCCCATTAAATGAGAAATAATTAACAATAGCAATAACAAAGTCTTATAAAGCTGGAAAGTTAAATTGACTTTTCAGCAGTAGTATGGTTTAAAATTGCTTCTAGCGTGATTATCAGATTGCCCTTTCAGTATTATATACCCTAAATAGTATCATCTGATGGACCAAATAGGCGATATTTTCAAAGCTAACCTGTTTTATTAGTGTGAGACTCTTCTGATTTATCTGGGTTTTTTTTTCTTCTTGCTATGTAAAAATTGAGTTACGTTATAATGTTTCATACAGATAAAGAACTTAATGAAATATTAGAGATTCTGGTTTCTATGGTTGTCAGTAATTGAATGATAACAGAAACAGAATGTTCAACCATAGATAAACAATGTTAATTATAAGGGTTTTTTTTTTAAGTTATTCCTGTAGTTAGCAGCTTGTACT
>NW_005842026.1:268998-269534 GCF_000455745.1 Alligator sinensis | reverse complement strand
AAAGAAAGTTCTATGTTATATAATGTGATCATCTCAAATGAAGATTTATCAGCTAACTTCTCATTTGAATTTGCTTCCATGGTTCTTGTGTCTTGATGAACTATACCAGTATGGGATAATGATTTGATGTCTCATTCCCATGATAACCAAGAAAATGCAAATCAGTTCCTGAGCTTCTATGGTCATTGAGGCTGAAGGATTTATTTGATGTAATAAGGAGCCAGAGAAACTAGACATTTAAGATCTTGCACAGATGTTGTATGCCAAAAAGAAGGGATGCTAGATATAAAACCCTGTATCATATGCTTACTCCAGGATCTAGATATGTAGTGCATATTCACTCAGCACATAAGCCTATTTGCAGCATTAGTCATGCAAACATTCAGTATTGTAGACAGTAGTATAACAAGCAGAGTTGGTGCCCAGAGCAAACCCTGCGGGGGGTGGGGGGTCGGCACACCTGAGCACAGGGGGACAGCACGTGGGTTCCAAGAATGAAGGGGGGAAGCGGGGGGGGGGGGGGAAAACCAGAAACG
>NW_005842026.1:251269-268988 GCF_000455745.1 Alligator sinensis | reverse complement strand
AATGGGGGCCAGGCGGCTCCTGCTGCTGCTGCTGCTGCTGCTGCTGTTGCCCTTGCCGTGTGTGCTATGCCTGCCCAGGTTGTTGTTCTTAAAGCAGCAGCAGCAACGGGGGACGCTTTCCGAGTTACCAGCATGGGATGCTGCCAGGTGGTGGACTATGTGGGACAAGAGATGATGCTGGTGCCCCTCCTAACTTGGTGAATGAGGCTGGTGCTTCTCTCGCCCACCCCTAGTTACACTACTGTGTAGAGAACCAAATAAGGGCCATTTCTAATCAAAGAAGTGGGTTGAATCAATGTTTGCAGAAAATGGTTTGATCTATGCCTTAATTAATTTATGGTCCAAGACATAGAGTGCACACATTTTTGCATTATTCTGATTGTGATATTGTTCAGTGTTTCCTATCAGGATCAGAATGTATCAAGGCTGAAACAATGATAAGCCACCCCACAGAAAGATTTACAATATTGACTGACAGGTCATAAAGGGATGCTAAATAGGGACATGTCCAGATGAGCACACACATATGGTTTGCAGCACTGCAGACTCACCTGCAGCACCGCAAACTGCACATACAGCATGTGCAAGCATTCAGTGTGCTGCTCATTTGCAGTGCAGCAGGGGTTTTTTGACACTGGGAGAGCCTGGTGTCAAAAAAAACCTGCACCAGAAAAAAGTGGAGTGGCACATGTGGTGGCAGCATGCACTGCCCAAAACCGGAGCCTGACTGGCCAGAACACTACTCTGGTTGCTGGCCAAGTCCAGATCGCTGCCACTGAGGCCCCAGGAAGACTCCAGGAGAGGCTGCTGGGGCCAGCCCAGATGCTGGCCTCAGCCTCCCCTACTCCATCTAGAGCATTTTTCCCTTCACTAACCCCCTGTGCAGGGGCATGCACCAGGGCAAAAAGCAGTGACATGAATCGGTGCTGCTGCTTTTTTCCCTGTGGCAACTGCATGCCCCTGCTCGGGGGACGCAGCCATACAGAGTTATCCTGGTTCATGGCTAGTTGTCATGTTAGATCCATAATATTTTTGCATTTAATATTATGAGGAGCTGCGCGGGGTTGGGACAAAGAATGTGGGACCAAAAGGGTTGAAAAAGGAAAGAACAGAACATCACCTTTTACAGTGCCAGTGAAAGCAGAGGATGTGGAGGGAAGCACAAAGGGCAGGAAGGCCAAAGCTAAAAGTAAAGGCGCAAATGAATTCATGTTGAAGGCTGAAGATCAAAATATTTTTGCAGCTGAGGAACTTTTTCTTCCTTTCCTCTTTCTGTAATTGACAAAAGGCAGGAATATTTCTCTCTTTCAGGAAGAATTTTTTGAGAAGAGATTTAAATATGAAGAGAGGAATAACTTATTTTGAAAGGATTGGATAGGTTCCTGCCCAAGGAGAACTGTAAGAAGGCAGGAGTGGCAGGAAGAGTGAAAAGGAGTGGTCAGGCAGCATATTTAGAAGAGGACAGGCCAAGAAACAAGGAGGAAGGATAGCAGAAATGCAGCAGGGCCTGCAAATTCCTACATGCTTTTCAATACAGTAACAAAAATTTGAAAATGCTGGTGAAGGGGAGGAAAGATCAGTGAAACAGTTCATGACACCTAATGAAAAGAGTTGGTGGGCTTCCGGGCATCTCTCTATGAAGCAGTGTAGCACAGTTGTCTGCCTGACAAAATTAAGTGAATGTTCGGGAAATATCTGATTTAATTGATAAATCTTTTCAGCTAGGGACAGGTATTGCACATAAACCAGTTTAAGTGATCAGAAACTGGTTTAAATCTGTAAAAGAACAGATGTTTAGTGCACATAAACCAGTTTGAAAATGGCTGAAACTGGTTTGAGATAAACCTGGTTGAATGTAGTATTAGACTTAACTGATATGGGTCAAACCGCTTCATGTAATGTCTGTCCCAGACCCCTTCCCAGTTTAAATTAAACCAGAGTCCCTCAGCATCCCAGATGCTTTGCAGCCCTGGGCAGGGCTCTCTGCTCCAGAGCAGGGCTGCCCCCACCTCTCTGCTCCCTAGCTGGAGCTCTGGCAGAGACTGCAGGCACAGGAGTGTCTGCCTGGCTTTATCCTGCCCCCCCCCATCTCCCAATCCCTGCTCAAGCAGGGATTCCCCCCCTCTCCTCTCCCACAGCATGGACCGTAGCCAGCATGTTGAGAGGTGTCTGTGTAAGGCAGACAAAACAAGGGCAGCCAGGACAGTGTCTACTTAGGGCTTTTTGGAGCTAATCAACAGGTCAGCTAGTAATGTCCCTCCATTCCTTCCTTGGAAAAAGTTGTTTAAGAAGAGCTTGAACTAATGTTAGAGGCTTTTTTTTTTTCTTGATGGAGTGCTAAGTGCTGTGTTATCAACTCCCTGCTGACTCCCTCTAGCAGCAGCAAGGGAGTAGGGGGGAACCCCTCCCTAATCAGAGCATCCTGCCTAGGCCTGACCACACGCCCCCTCAGCTCAGCAGTATAGAAGGGAAGGAAGGGCTGCTCTAGCACCCACCCCCCCAGCTTCTAGCCTGAGCCACTGCACACATGTGCCTGCATGTATTCAGTCCAAAGAGGATGTCTGTACGGTTGCAAACCGGTTCAGCGTAGCCAGGGTAGACTAACCTGCAAAGATTGAATCAATTCAGGCTGAGGCTTTTTGAATGTCTGTCTGTAGCCTTCCAGAACTTCTAACTTCTTGAGATTTCACCAAGCTTGTGTGTGTACCAGGTGTGCAAGTGGATGATGGGGGGAGGGGTGGATGGAATCCAAGCTATTTATTACATTGCAATATGGTCTGTGCTGCTTATTTTGGTAGGAAGACTGGTCTTGTGCTTTGGTTATAGTACTGAACATAATGATTTCTATATTGTATGTGGCCTTAGACAAGCCACTTGGTTGGGTTGTCCCTCTGTGTCCCTATCTGTAAAATGTGGTGATAAAAGCTAATAGCACTTTTGTGAAGCTTAATCCTTTTACATTTATTGAAATAGGAAGAAAATGCCAAAAGTACAGTTTTAAAAATCACTCCTCTCCTCTTTCCCATTCAGTGTCCTCATCTTTCCTAACGTAAAACTAAAAGGAAAATTCTAAGATTTGAAAAATCTCCATGAATTTACAGCATTCTTGACCCTGCATGTACCTGCTCATCATGTTCTTCCAATATTTACCTTTTCATTTTCCTGTTACTTTGCACAGTTTGGAAGAAGACAGCTGACTGTCACTGTTGACTTCATATCTTTCTGCAACTCACTCTCCAGTTTCTGAGCAGGTTTCTTTTTCTCTTCAGCTTTATTATGGGATTTCTTATATAACAGTAGCCCATTACTTTCTTTTACTTGGTTGTTCATTTTAGAACTCAGCAAAACAACAGACAGTTATCTGTAATGTTTGGTATAGAATAGTTTAATAACTAGATTGACATTTCTGTATTTGCTGAATCCTAATGGAAAATTACAGAAACTTCCCACACCCCATTTTCACTGTGCTTGTTTCTGCTTCCCCAGAAGAAGTTGGAGACTCCCTGGGGAAGCCAACATCATAGTTAGAGCTACACAGTTGTGTCTGGCTTTCACCGAATGAAGTATATTCTAAAGTGTGAAGGACTCTATCTATACATATATTATTTATTGTATGAGGATAATTGGTAAAGATGTATGCAGGCCGACAAGTACTGCAGAGGTTCTGAACATGTCTCAATATGTATGTGTTTTAACCGTATGAGATTTAGAAAACACTTTAATAAGTATTTTCTTATTCAGTAACAATGTATACATATCTGTTTGGGACTCGGTGTTCACTTTCCCTTAATTTGACTTTTGTGCCAATTTAAAAGATGCTACTCCTGACAAAGTGTGAAAGAAGTTATTAAAAGTCAATTAAAGAAGTCAAACTGCTGTTCAGTCCTATCACCTTAACTTTCACACATGCTCTGAAGTCTAGAGAAATCTTTCCATGGTGCATTGCAGAAACAGATGAGGACATTTATACTGATTATGACTTTTATTTTGGCATTATGCAAAAATAATAAAATAGAAAAATCGTGGTGTCAGTTGTCGCAAATTCTGCTTAAATCTTTTCTGAATTGGGCTGATAATTGATTTGTATTTGAGGAAATGTCCTAACTACTAGACTTGAGGCTAGTCTAAAGCGGTTTTTCTTAATTCCTTCTGTTGGAGCAGTTCCACTTTGTATAGTCACTGAGAGAGAGTAATAAAGAGCAATTAGTTATTTTTGCTGCAGTGCGAATAGGAAAGGCATTTGCTGAACCCATATGCTTAAAGTCCACATAGTGAGGGAACAAAAATTCCATTTATACTTAAATGGTTTAACAAACCATGGTAAGGACTACTGATGTTTTAGAATGAAGTAGCAGTAAAGATGGTTCTTAATTGAGATGCATGTGTGTTTATTTGTATTTTTTTAATTTTACTATTCTGCAATAAAAACTTTCAGGCATATATCAAAATTGTCAAGATCTTTTATTAATAAGACTATAAAATATTCTAAATATTATTAATAAATGACTTGCTTTTAAGTTCTAGAAGTGTGTAATGAACAGTGTCACCTGGCTACATGTTCTACAGGACTATTTTATTTTTTTTACTAAAATGTCATGTTGCTCGTTATCGTCACACCCGCAGTAAATAGAGGCTTGAAAAGACCGTATAACATTGAGTATTAATACTTCTGATTGCAGCACAGATCAGAGTTTTTAAGAGCTGCTCTAATTAAAGTGCCCCCCCCCCGAGCACATGTAAAAATGCCCATCAGCTTCAGTGAAGCTTAGACTGCTAATTCAGATCCTTTAAATATTTTTAGGTGCCAAACCTCCATTCATTTCAGTAGGAAATCACTTTGAAATGGGACTTGGCATAGTAAGGTAAGGATCCTGACTGCTAGCATCCAGAAGTATGCTGTCTCTTGCTGCTTGTCCTTCTTGCCCCAAGAACATTTTATTTGTGGCTGAGCAGTGGGCCAACTTCAGTGGGAGAGGTAGACTACCAGTGGTTAGCCTTGTGTTTAGGGAAGTAGGAGATGGGAAGTAGGAGACGACAGATTCAAACCCACAAGTGGAGGAGGTACTAGCACCCAGCTCTGCCTAAGAGTTGGGCCAGTTTGATTACACAGGCACTAACACTTGGGTAGTGGATTGCCTAAAATTAATGTTCCTGCCCCCAGAAGAGCAATCCAATGTGACCAGGTTTATTAGGTTCCTTGGATCTTTTTACAGTGAAGGGAGAACAAATTCATTGTAAAAATGGGTACCTGTACACGATTGTAAGGGGTGCCTGTACGCAAGCTCAGAGGCTGCTCCAACATGCTGTAATTACAGTGTGTTGGAGCAGACTCAATTAATCAAGTCTGCTGCAGTATGGTAATTACCATGCTTCAGTCAGCCTCCCTCCACCACTTGTGTATCAGCATCTCTGCGCTTCAAAATTTGTGTGGGGGGCAGGGGCAGGGCACAAGTACCTTGAATCAGGCAGCTAAGCTCTTAAAAGGAATGGGAATTAGGGCATTGCCCTTATGCTTCATGTTTCAAAGTGGTTATCCCTCGCTGCTTCCAAGGTTTCTGGGTTGCTCTTTGGAGATAAGTTTCTCCCTTCATTGTAAAAAGATCCCAGGAGCCTAATAAATTTGGTCAAATTGGATTTCTCTTCTGGAGCCAGGAACATACGTTTTAGTCAATCCAGTGGCCCAACTCTTAGGCAGTGTTGAAAATATTGTCCTTATCTCACCACAGCAAACATAGTCTCATATATATATATATATATATATATATGCAGCCCCTTTATAAATAGAAAGCAGTGTATACAATATAAAGAAAGTTCCAGGTTTCCAAAAAGCTGTATGCCTCTATTTTGTTTGGGATACATGATGATCTATTTCTGTATTTTATTACGGTCATATGTCTCAAATAAATCAATTAATTTATAATAAAATAGGAGCATTCACTCTAAAATATACTTTGCTGGTTATAATGTACAAAACAACAGGCTTAATCTCTCAGGAATGTTCTGTACCTTTTAATATATGTGTATATAGGATCATAGGGAAAAAGGAATGGAAGGGACCTCACAAGGTCACATAGACCAGACCTCTGCTCAAGCAGGATCATCCCTAACTAAACCATCTCAGCCAAGTGTCTGTCCAGCCTGCTCTTGAAAACTTCCAAAGATGGAGATTTCACAGTTTCTGTAGGTAGCCTGTTCCAGTGCTTGATCACCCTCATAGTCAGAAAGTTCCTTCAAATCAGCACTTTCTAATCTGTGTTTCCTCTGATCCAGTTTGAGGCCATTGCTCCTAGTCCTGTGTGTGGCCACAGAGAAAATCACATCTCCATCCTCTCTAGAATTCCCCTTCAGATGTTTGAAGACTATTATCAAATCCCCCCTCAGCCTTCTCTTCTCCAGACTAAATGACCCTAGTTCTTTCAGCCTTTCCTCATAACTCTTGCTTCCCAGACCCCTAATCATTTTTGTCATTTGCAAGCTATTTTTCCAGTCTCTTCAGGTCATTCTGGATTCTAGCCCTGCCCTCCAGAGTGTCTGCAACTTCACCCAACTTGCTGTCTTCCACAAATTGGCTGACTGTGCACTCAGTATCATTATGGAGGATATTAAACAATACTGAACCCAGGACAAATCCCTGGGGAACCCTACTTTATATTTCCTCCCAGCTAGACACTGGGCCCTCAATAACTACTAATTGAGCATGATGATCCAACCAGTTATGCATCTACCTTGCAGTACTTTCATTTAGCCAGTATTTCCTTAGGTTGTTTTTGCAAATATTATGGGAGACTGTGTCAAAAAACCTTGCTTAAATCAAAGCATGTTGCAGTCTCTGTTCCTTCCCCCCTCCTCCCCCCCATGCCAAGTCTGTGACCTTATTGTAGAAGAAAATCAGGTTGGTCAGGCATGACTTACTGTTGGTGAATCCGTGCTGGCTTTATCTGGTGCTTCAGTAGATTCCTTGAGGACCTGCTCCCTGATCTTCCCAGGTTTCAAGGTCAGGGTGACTGTTCTGTATTTCTCCAGATCCTCCTTCTTCCCTTTCTTAAAGATGGGCACTCTATTTGCCCTTTTTCAATCATTTGGGACCTCACCTTACCTCCACAAGTTCTCAGAGAGGATAGCCAATGGCTCTGAAATGATCTCACCCAATTTCTGCAGCATCCTAGGGTGCATTCCACCTGGCCCTGCCAACTTAAAAGCATCTGGTTCCATTAAGTAATCTGTAACCTGTTCTACTACTGTGTGCTGTTTGTTTTCTTTCCTGCCTTTGCTGTCAGTTGCAATCATCATCTGGTAGCTGTCCCTATTCGTGAAGACTAAAGTGAAAAAGGCATGAACTATTCCAGCCTTCTCTGCATCATCCATAAATTAGATTGCCTTCCACATTCTGTGAGGGAACTATGGTTTGTTAGCTTTTCCCTTGCCACCTTTTTATGTCCTTTGCCAGCTGCATCTCACAACATGCCCTGGCCTTCCTAATTTAATCCCTGCATGCCTGTGTGATATAGTCTTCCCTAGTGATATGACCAAGTTTCTACCTTTAGTAGTAGTCCTTTTTCAGTTTCAGCTTATTGAAGAGATTGGTGTCTAGCAAGGCTGGTCTCCTGTTGCACGTGCCATTCTTCTGTCACATTGGGATAGCTCGGTCCTGTACCTTTAAAGGTTATCCTTAACCTACAGCTCTCTCTTCTGAACTTCTCTCAGACTTGCTTCCTAGGGAATGCTGCCCATTAGTTCCCTTGAATCTGTTAAAGTCTGCTTTTCTGAAGTCCAGTGTCTTTATTCTTCTGCTCTCCTTCCTTCCTCCCCTTAGGATCTTGAACTCTATCATTGTATGGTCACTGTCACCCAAGTTACCTTCCACCTTAACCTTCTCAACCAATTCTTCCATGTTTGTGAGCAGCAAGTTGAGAAATGCTACTCCCCTAGTTGGCCTGTCTACCATCTGTAAGAAAAGGTTATCCCCAGCACGCTCCAAGAATGTGTTGGACTTCTTGTGCACTGCTGTAATTTTCCCCCAGGAGATGCCCCAGTAATTAAAGTCCCCTATGAGAAGTAGGTCCCACAATTTGGAAGCTTTTCTCAGTTGTTTAAAGAAAGCCTCATCCACTACCACCTCTTGCTTGGAGGCTGTAGCAGATGCCCACCACAACATCCCCCCAGCTGCTCCCTCTGACTTTTATGCAGAAACTTGCAGCAAGCCTGCCTTCCACATTGTACTGCACTTTAAAACGTGTACATTGTCTTTACGTATAGGGCAACATCTCCTTTCCCCTCTTCCAGTCCTTCCTGAACAGGTTATAGCCATCCATGACAGTACTCCAGTCATGCAAACTATCTCACCATTTCTCTGTAATCAGTTGCATCAAAATTCTGTGCTTGTATTAGGACCTCCAATTCTTCCGATTTGTTTCCCATGGTGCTTGCATTAGCATATAAACATTTCAGGTATCTAACTGTTTGCAGTATCATATAAACCTGTTAAACAGCATGGGGAATTTGAAACTTCATTTATTACTTTTTAGACCTATTCAGAAGGAAGTTATCAGGAGTTTGCTTTTATACTCAGTACTAGAGAATTCATTGGGAGCAAAACCTCTTTTTGTAGCCAAGGAAACTAATTTTTGTATTTTAATATTTATCCAGCCAAAAGCTGGATTAACTATGTCACATCCCCTTAACCACAGGCATGTAAACCTCAGGATAGACAGCTGTTTGGATGTTTCAGCCTGGGACTCCTGCCCTCAGCAAACATATTTGATTCTCCTACATGGTCACTTGGCTGCTTATACTCACACCCATATGGTGGCATGGCAGTGTGCCTACTCTCTAGTTGGTCAAACTGTTCCATTAGGGTATAGATGCCAAGCTAACAGGTTGAGTTGGGTAACATCTATCACAGCCCACACTATTGCTTATGAAGGAAATCTTCCCTTAGTGACAAGATGCCACAACAGAATAATGTATCTGTTTGCTCTTATTCATATTTCTTGCACTCAAAATATACCAAAGAGAAGACAAGAGAAAGACAAATTTTAGAGGGAACATTTGGCTTTCAAAGCAATAATTGCCATAGTAGCTCTTGAATAAACTTACTAAATTCATATGGGATTTTAAAATGGATGCAAAATAAATCATGGACAAACCCTCAAACAATTCTCATTTATATAAAGCTTGAATCAGATAGCAGCACAAGTGAACCAAATTTAGCAGAAGAGTGGTCATCTTTCAACTCTTTACAATTTTGGTTTAGTTGGTAATAGCTGCTGCAGTAGCCCCTGTGTTTCCTTAAATTTAGTATGGGGAGCACCGTGAATACTGTGGTCAGTGCTATTTAAAGATTGAAGACTAGGTGCTGAAAGTCAAGAAATTTCAGAAGAAAACACAAGTGAACTTTGTCTTAGCTTTACTTAAGTCAAACCATAGCAACTTATCCTAGGTGATCTAATTTAATTGGTGCCGTGAAATGTACAGGCGTTCTCATATGTGTGTTATTGAGTAGTTAATAACAGTGCTTAATGCCTGTAGCAACTGGCAAACTGTGATACTTTCCTATGTTGATTTTGAAAAAGAAAGATCCTCCAATAGTGGGTGTGATATGAAGGCAAGATCACTGCATATAAATTATAGTGTAATATATAACAGTATCAACACGTTGAGGAATTAGCTCTGGAATAACAATTGTTTCTATGGCAGCTAAGCCACAGATGATAATGGACGTTAGTGGAATATTTCTTAACCTCGTATTTTGCCAGTGAGAACCTGAAGGATTGTTTAGAAAATGCAAATAAAAATATCTACGGCTATTGAATATATTCAAAGTACTGCCTTTTGAGCTAGTTACTGAATAATAATTGGAAAAGTCTCTTGTCTTCCATATTGGATTTCATGGTTTTATTTGAAATAGTGTCTAAGAGCTCTCATTTGTACGAAAGCAGAAATTACCAGGATTCTAGAAACGTATATGGCTGTAAATGTGGTATGAAACATTAATGCTGGACCTAGTTCTAATTAATAGTCATATTAAAACTGGTATGAGTTTTGGTCAATTTGTATTGCAATAATTGGGAATAAATCAGATAGAAAAGTCACAGATAAAGGAGTTTTTAAAAGGCTTAGTGGCCTAATTCAGCTGCTAGTCCCTGTCTCACTTCTGATAGGCCACATAGTTTTCATCTTTTCACAGTAAAGGTCTATGGACTGTGTGGATAATGTGGGAAGGATGGTGGGGGAGAGAGAAGAAGATGAAAACCAGAGATGAGTTAGAAAATATGTGGCTTAAAAATACTACAGAGAGTAGTGAATATGATGTTGAGTTCATAGAAATGACAATTAACTTTTGAAAGTTGGAAGGTCAGTTGAAAATGTCAGTTATATTACGATGCTATTTGGTAGCTATGTTATAGTTACAATTCAGTGAGTTTTCCTTTATAAACTTACTTAATTTACCCTTAGTTTGATCATCTTATTTCTCTCTGTTTCATGTTCTAGCATTAGTATAATTTTTGCTCAAGGTAAACATTTCTGAATCTTGCTGCTTATGGTCATTATGCAGTTTTGTAGTTCACATTTAATAAGCAACAAACCTATTTGATATCTGAGTTCCTTTTTTCCATCAAACCATTGTATAGATGCTTAATTCCCTTATATCTCAGTGCAGACTTGTTTTCTATGGAGTATACTTCTGAAGTCTGAGCCTCATGCTAATTATTTTAATTGTTCGAGTGAAGTCAACAAAAACAAGGCAAATGCATTTTAAGGATCAAGGTATTTTGTTTTCAAATATCTGTGCCTTGGTCTTGCAGGCTATTGCTGATCATAGGGTATCCTTGAATTTGGAGGAAGGTTGACCTGGAGTTTGGCTGACAAAGCATGAGTCAAGGAGAGAGAAGCTGAGGAGACCAACCCTGGATCTGCTGTTGACTTCCCGTCTAACTTCACTTTAGTACTCCAAGGGGAATTTTACCCTCTTTCAGAATTTGGCCCTAGACCTCTATATCTCAGTCTGTTCATGTATGAAATGAGATTAAACACATTCAGCTTCATAGTGTGCAATAAGATTCTTGGATGAAAAGTGAGGAATAGTTTGCCTGATAGCACCATCTCTTCTGCAATAGATATGGATATTGTTAGAGGAGGTGGAAACCATTTCAAAATTTAAACTCCCCTTTTTTCTTTGTTTTTGAGGATGCATCAGGCCTTCAATATTATATAGACATGTTTTCAGGGTCAGCAGCACCATTTAGTGATTAATCATATCAAAACTTTTTAGTATATTGTTTCTAGAACAAGTCCATAGGGGAACATTGTTCTGAGTCCATCATAGGAAAAGAGGATTTATCAGGAAACTGTTTTTAGGTAGTGATGAGTTTCCTGTTGTCAATTTTTAAAGTAGCAGTGAATGAACAATGCTGCCATTAAAACAAGCTCTCTAGTCTTCAGAGCGTCAGCAATTAAATATCTATATGTGTGGCTCTGAGTAAGTTTTTCTACCATCAGAACAAACTGGAAGAATTATCCCAGATTATTTGAATGTGTGTACACAGCCTAAGAACAACTTCATCTGCTTGTGAGACTAAACTCAGATGGTACTGGGAATAAACAAGTCATTATCCATGGAGTATGGGTTGTATCTTAGCCAGCTTCTGCCCATGTCTTGGTCCAAGACATGGGCAAAATTTTATATATTGTAAATCTAAAGGGGATAACGCTTAAAAAAGACAGATGAATCTTTGGACAAAGAATAGACATATTTTTAAAAGGATGCTATCAAATGAGAGCTGGGTTAAATAAAGATAAGACACTCATTCAGTAACATCTTGCTGCCCAACATAAATGAGAAATATTACAAAATTGTAGGCCTCTAATTATCAAGTGTTGGGATTTGAAGGGTACAACAATGTTATTCCTTTAATAAATAATTTAGAAGTGACAATGGATAGTCCATTTGACTTTCTGATGTGTATTGTGAGGGTGTACTGCCCTCTTGTCCCCTGAGCTCAAATTAAAAAAAAAGAAAAGAAAAGGTATGACTGCCATACTAGCAAATGAAAAAAACCTTCGTATGAAAAATACAAGATACAGTACTTTTCATGCATAGATCTCAAAGCACATCCAAAAGAGGCTTGCATTATTATCCCAGTTTATGGGAGATATGGAGGAAGGCATGGAGGAGTAAGGCACAGGGAAGTGATTTACCCCATGTCACACAGGAGGCCAGTGTCCAAGTTCACAAAATTCAGGTCTCCTGATTCCCAGTCCATGCTCTGGTAATATGTCACAATGCCTTCCTTTGGAAAGAAGATAAAAGTGGTCTTTTTGTGAATAAATACTAATGTTCCTTGAGATGGAAAGAGAGAGTAGAGGACTACATTCACCTTTTTAAAATTAGGTGCGTAAGTTTTTCACCCACAGTTAAGTAGATATCCTGAAAAGAAGACATGCAGGCTAAGTACAGATAGTCAAAAAGCCTGAAGCTGAATCAATTCAGTCTTTGCAGGTTAGTCTGAACTGCACAGATTAAATTGAAACAGAAGTGAACAGACATTCAGGAAATGCAGTGGCTCAGGCCAGACACTGGAGGGGGCATTAGAGCACAGCTCTCTGGTACATAGGCAGCATGGGCTGTGTGTTCGCCTCCTCTTCCTGCTGCCCCTGAGGTCTCTGGGATTTGCAGTCCAGAATCACAGCAGCAGGACTCTGCAGGCTTGCTCATCACTTCCTCTTCTTGTTTCCAGGTACCTCTGGGGTTTGTAGTCCACAGTTGCAGCCAGCAGTAAGTTTGAGCAGATGAAGAGATTTTTAACCCCCTTCCCTGACCCCAGATGGGGTTTGTCGGGGGGGGGGGAGGGGAGGAGACAGGTCATCCCCCAGACTGGGCTGTATCCCCAGCTGTGCTTGCCCCCAACCCCCCTTCCCCATCTTGTCAGTCAGTCCTCACTGCTCCATCTAGGGAGCACAGGGGCAGGGCCAATCCTGCTCTCTGGAGCAGACAGCCCAGCCCAACCCAGGGCTGGAAAACATGCTGGGGGGCTGTGATTTAACTTGTACCAGGAAGGTGCCTGGGGCAGAAGTTTCATAAACTGGTTTGACCTAAATCAGTTAAGTCTGATACTTCATTCAACCAGGTTTATCTTAAACCAGTTTCAGTCATTTTGAAACTCACTTATGCGCACTGAGCTTCTGTTCTGTTATGGGTTTAAACCAGTTTCTGATCACTTATACTGGTTTATTTATAACTTCTGTCCCTAGCCACATAGTTGCAGATGCTGAAGAGACCAGAAAGAGTCAGCAAAGTCCTCTGAAATGCCACAGGCTGCTCTCATTGGTTGAAGATTCAATTTTGTTGTGATGGTAGTTTTTATATTAATATTTTGTAAGATGAATGTCTGCAGTCCATTGTGTGTGTGTGTGTGTGTGTGTGTGTGTGTGTGTGTGTACATGCACGTGTGCGTGCTTGCATGTTCATGTATATATGCATATATGTGTGTGTGATTATGCCTGGCTGTATATTTATGAATGTTTGTGCATATGTATTATGCGTACATGTATAAAAATATGCTTAGTACAATAGCATTTTTTAAAAGTTGCATATTTTAAATGAACTGTGTACAAATGTTTGGCTAGCACATAAGTTAAATACTCATAGTTTAGATGTTCCTTGCCTAATCTTCAGAGACTCTATTTTAAGCTGAAGGCTACTTTTTCTCAAAATCCCCAGCTGCAATATCTCTCTTTCTTCAGCTTTCCCATGGCACTTCAAAGACAGGCTTAGGGAAGGAAAGGTAATAGGGATAACTTTATTAACCTATCTGTTTTATGTAGCTTAGTGCTCTTTCTGTGTAACATGTTCATTACATAACCTAGATGGATTTGTCTGAAAAATTACAATAATCCATAAGTTTCTATAGCTGGAATTTTTCAAAGATACAGGATCTGTGTAGGATCTGTGTAGAGTTGTACCTCTATACCCATACAATTTAATTTATATTCATGTGAATCATCTCATTTAGGCTGAGGTCCAGAAGCTGACTGAAGTGCTTGGCACCCCCAATAATGGGTTACACGATGCTGAGTTGGGAATGAGGTCTGCTGGGTGGTGCGATACTGTAGATTCCCAGGAGATAAACCCTGAAGACAAGTATGTCAAAAGCTTAGATGCCTGTGTCAACTCAAAATGTATAGTTTACAGATGTCTCCTGAAAGGGGGCATCATCTTTTCAGAAATAGCCAGGGTCATTTATTTTAAGATAGCTGTAGGAAGAGTCCCCTTTTATCCAAGGTTTAAAACATTCACCCAAGATGTAGAAGAGCCAGATTCAATGTCCTCTGTCTGAGGGGATTTAAGCATATATTTCTCATAAGAGTACCCTGTCTATCAAGATGTAAGCTGTTCTGGGGCATTGTTAGGGCAGTTTTCACCCCTTTTGTTCAATGTGTTCCACTCGGCCTAAAATATTTAAGAATCATTTGGTCTGAGTTCCAGTCCCTGATCCAAGGACTGCTAAATGCACTGTATGTCATGGTGTATAGGCCAATGTGATGTGCAAGACAACCCCATTTTTCTGATCCACATAGTTAGGAATTTTGTAGATCCAGTGTATAAGTCGACCTAACTTTTTGGATCAAAAATATGGCGCTGACTTTTACCGGCCCCTGCATACCCTCACTGTAGGCTGGGCACAGGTGGGGTGGATATGTGCCACAGCACTGCTTGCAGGGAACGGGGATGGGCTTGGTGCTCAGCTGGCGTAGCCCAGGCAACGCCGTTTACAGGGGATGGGGCTACACTAGCCGAGCGCCAAGCCTGGCTCCATCCCCTGTGAGTGGCACTGGGCTGAGTACTCAGCTGGCGTGGCCTCATCCCCCATGAGCACGCTATGGAGATGCTGCTCAGCCTGGGCATTGAGCTTGGCCCCATCCCCTGCAAGCAGCGCTGCCTGGGCCGCACGAACCAAGTGCCAAGCTTGGACTATTAAATGTATGGTACTATTTTATAGGAAAGTGGAAATTGCCACTTCATGTGCTGTGGTACGTTATCGACTGTGCATTATCTGAGAACACATTCTGGATCAAGCTCCTTGGGCAAGGAAAACAGAGGAATGCCTAGTTCCTGGATCCTGATGGAGTTCATGTGTGAAATGCTTCCAAGATGTGAGAACCAAGATGCTGAGCTTGCACAGAAGCAGAGTTTTAGAGGCTGGTAACTTTTAGGGCTTGGGCAGATCTAGGATTTTGAAAAGTGGGGTGCAGATGGTGTGGTTCATCATCCTGTATAACACAACACATATTTTTCTCCAGGTAAAAAACAAATTAGAAGCTTTACTGTTATGGTAAGTACCCAGTGGTATATTATTCAGTTTAACATTTGTTTTTGCTTTGGTCTAACTTTATTAGAAGAATTTGAAAACAGTTTACAGACCTGTGAAATAGGAGTTGTACTACCAAGAGCAACTAATAGACAGCAGAATTGCAAAAGAAAGGTTAACTTGATTTCAGTGGTCTTTATGTTCCATTGATAGGCCCAGGGTCAGTGAGGACTTAGTCAGGGAACTTCTGGAGGGGCTAGATGTGTTCAAATCAGCAGGTCCTGACGACCTCCACCCCAAAGTGCTGAGGGAATTGGCAGAGGTCATTGCAGGATGCCTGGCACATCTTTATGAGCACTCATGGTACTCTGGCAAGGTGCCAGAGGACTAGAAAAGGGACAGTGTGGTCCCCATTTTCAAAAAAGGGAGAAAAGAGGACCCAGGAAACTATAGGCCCATTAGTCTTACCTTGGTCCTGGGGAAGCTCTTTGAGAAAATTATTGAGGAGCGCATCTGCAAGGGACCAACAGTGGAAGCCTGGCACATCTTTATGAGCACTCATGGTACTCTGGCAAGGTGCCAGAGGACTAGAAAAGGGACAGTGTGGTCCCCATTTTCAAAAAAGGGAGAAAAGAGGACCCAGGAAACTATAGGCCCATTAGTCTTACCTTGGTCCTGGGGAAGCTCTTTGAGAAAATTATTGAGGAGCGCATCTGCAAGGGACCAACAGTGGAAGTAATGCTTAGGGGCAAGTGTCACGGCGGGGTCCTTTAGGAGGGCCGTGATCTCCCTAAGGCCCTCTCTCCGTGCCAATTCGGCCCAAGGGCACCCTCGATTCTCGCCCACCACGTCTTTGCTGTTGAATAAGGTTGGGAGGCTGCCTTACGACTCCCTGGGCACGGATAGCCGGGACCTCTGTCCCCGTATGTTTTCGGATCCCCTGGGGGTCTCCCGGTATAATGGGTGCTCCTCAGGCACCCTAGCCTTATGGGCTATGCGTGGCTCCTACCAACCCCTAATACCACGCCCCAAGCCTCACTGATGTACTGGACGTTGGTCTGTCTCGATACACACCCGTTCTCCCAGGCCTCCTCTGTAATCTAGCCCACTCCTGGGCCTCCCCTGTGGTCTAGCCCGCTCTGGGCTCTCTCTAATACCTAGTCCCTCACTCAGGACTCTCATCAAGCCCACTCTGGGCCTCCTCTAAAGGTGTGGTCCTGCTCCGGGACCCTCAAGCGGGCCTCCGGTCCCTCAGGCCAATCGCACGGGTACCCTCTCTGATCCAGGCTCACTGTGCCATTACTCCTTTTCTGCAAAGGGGCAACCGCAGCACCTTGCCTCCGTCCGAGGGGTGTTGCCGCACTAGCCTATGGCCGGGCTCGCTACGCCCTCTCAGTAGTCCCCTCCCTTTCTCGGGGACTCGTTGGGCCCACGCTGGGCTCCTCTAAAGCGCGCTCCCCCTTTCTGGGGCTCGCCACCTCTATGCTAGGGCTTCCTAGCAATGCCCCCTTCTGGGGCTCACACCATCCGGGGTCTCTGTTCCCCGACCGCAACCCACTGGTTGCGCTCTCAAAGCTGCCCCTCTCTGGGGCTGGGGTCTATGTACCCCTGGGGTCTATGTACCCCGCACACAATCCAGGGTCTCTGTTCCCCGCCCGCAACCCACTGGTTGCACTCAGGGGCCCCACACCTCTGGGGTCCCTATGAGAACACTGTGCCCTCCTTGGGTGCTGGGGCCCCGCTCTCTAGGGTCCCTATGAGGCCTCCTCCAACCCCTACAGCCTCACCCAAGCCTCCGGTGCAATAACAAAGCCTGAACACAAACATAAACTAGAGCCTCCTGGCTATAACTCAGCTCAGAGCCACCTGGCTATAACTTAACATAGCTCAACTCTGATCGAGCGGTACCTACTGTCAGGCTTCTCGCCCCATCCTAATTCCCAGAGCTCCTGCCCCTCTGGCTGCTGGCGGAGAACTGCCAGCCTGGCCTCAGCCCTGGGCTTTATAAGGGCCAGGCCCAGGCAGCTGGCTCTCCTTAGTTGCCCCGGCAACCCGCAGCTGTGCTTGTTACCCTGGCAATGCTCATCTGGGCTCGTTATGCCCTGCCAGGGCTCTCTCTCTCCCTGGCAGTTTCTACTCCTTAGGAGCAGGCACTGAGGTGCCCTGCGACAGCAAGCAAAATGGGTTCATTAGAGGCAGATCCTGTCAGACCAACCTGGTGGCCTTCTGTGACCAGGTCACAAAAGCCTTGGACACAGGTGTTGTGGCGGACGTAGTCTTTTGGACTCTAGGAAGGCCTTCAACATTGTCTCTCACTCCACCCTCATTAAAATTAGGCAACTGTGGTGTCGACACCTACACAGTCAGATGGGTCACTAATTGGCTGGAGGGCCGCACCCAGAGAGTGGTGG
>NW_005842026.1:239445-251178 GCF_000455745.1 Alligator sinensis | reverse complement strand
GGCTACAACTAGATCTGGACAGGTTACAGAGGTGGGCAGATGAGAATAGGATGGGTTTCAATATGGACAAGTGCAAGGTACTGCACCTGGGGAGGAAGAACCAGCAGCACACCTACAGGCTGGGGAACTCCCTTCTTGTCAGCACAGAGGCAGAAAAGGATCTTGGAGTCACTATTGATTCCAAATTTTACATGGGCCACCAATGTGGGGATGTGGTCAGAAAGGCTAACCTCACCTTGTCATGCATCCATAGATGCATCATGAGCAGGTCCAAGGAGGTGATCCTCCCCCTCTATGCAACACTGATCAGGCCGCAGATGGAGTTCTGCGTCCAGTTCTGGGCACCGCACTTCAGGAGGGATGTGGATAGTATCAAGAGGGTCCAGAGGAGGGCCACTTGCATGATCAGGGGGTGACAGGGTAGGCCCTACGAGGAGAGGCTATGGGACCTGAACCTGTTCAGCCTTCACAAAAGAAGGCTGAGAGGGGATCTGGTGGCCTCCTACAAACTTGCCAAGGGGGCCCAGCAGCAATGGGAGAGTCCCTGTTCCCCCGAGCACTACTGGGAGTAACAAGGAATAATGGCCATAAGCTGACTGACAGTAGATTCAGGCTAGATATCAGGAGGCACTGCTTCACGGTCAGGACGGCTAGGATCTGGAACCAACTTCCAAGGGAGGTGGTGCTCACCCCTACCCTGGGGGTCTTCAAAAGGAGGCTAGACAATCACCTAGCCGGGACCATTTGACCCCAGCATCCTTTCCTGCCCATGGCACGGGGTCGGACTTGATGATCTGCTTAGGTCCCTTCCAACCCTACCAACTATGAAACTATGAAAGGAGAACAGGTCATTAACACCTCTGAAATGAAGAGTTTAGAAGGAATCAGGTGGATTTTAATGAGCCATGAATTCAATTGACTCTCACTGCTGCTGACACTGTCAGGCAGTTGACTTCAAAATTGGATGGAAGAGGAATCAAAGGGGGTGCAAGTTTACCAGTGCACCCTCCCATGGATCCTCTTGTTTTAGGGTATATCTGTATGGCAGCACCATGGAGAGAAACCTGCACTACTTCTGCACCCCTGAGCTCCAGAACCAGAAGCAAAGCTGATTAGCTCAGAGCAAGCAGGTACAGACCTAATGCAGGATATCTTTTCACTGTACTGCCTCCCCCCATATAGATATGCCCTTGTGGCTGGGAGCAGCCAAGCGAGGGGAGTGTGTGTGCATTTAACTGAAGATTATGATTATTGTTGACACTTTTAAATATTATATGTAAATTGCCATTTTAACAGGACTCTGAAATGAATCCAGAAATACATAAATTAATATTCTACCATATCATTTTTAGTTAAACTGCAGCCTCTATTACTGAGCTGTATTGCAGGGCAGCCAGCCAGTCTGCTACAGTACTAAGTTCTTTGCAGACATTGCATTTCATGATCACTGCCAATAAAGTCTTGACTAAGGTCCTTTCCTAACCTGGCCAAACTGTAAATGAACAAATTAGATCATGTTTATAAACTACAAATGCATATAATGCATAAGTAAATAAATTCAAGGCCTTTTTTTTTTCGCATTTAATTGAAGCTTTAATATCCCTTACAAATTAAAATAAAAAAATCAACTAGGATTGACTTCTGAAACTAAAGAAATCGCATAAAACCCCCAAACTGTATATTACTGTGGCACCTGCTGTTTTTCAGGTGTTTATAACATGGCCATAAAAATTCACTCTAGGTTGAAACTTGGTATTTAAACTCTCAGCTCAGCAGGATTTTTAAATCAAATTTGGCTTAAATTAGTTGACTTTTTCCGGTTATCAAAGCGGTGGTGAAAGGAAAGGGGGATTTTGATGTGTCAAACATAATTTTATTCGTTCCTCTAGCTGAAAAACTATTTTGTTTTATAAAAATAAAATTTGCAGATTGTTAGCCCATAACATAGACTAGTGCTGTGGCTGTTAGAGGTCAGGGAAGAGAGAGAAAATTAGCCATCTGAGAATTTAGTCTTTGGAAATGGTAAATGACTTTTCTGTGAAAACATATACTGTGTATATTTACTCAGAATTCATAAAATTGTATGTGGGACATAAGGCATTTTTATTGAATAATCATTCATTTATTGAATAAAAATCAATAACCCACAGATTAAGGGCCTGTATTTTCATATATCAGTAATGATATATGATGATGTATGATGAAGGACCTGGTATGCTTTGACATAATTGGTTTAAGACATTCTTAAAAGAAGCCTCAACAAGTCAAGAAATCAACTCCCATTGAGTATCCAACTCCCTTACCTATTTTTGAAAATTCCAGACTCTCCAAAATATATTAAAAGCCAGTTTTATAAATGAAAATGTATATTTTTAAAAAGCACTAGTATTTACAAGTATTTTATGCCTGGTTGTATTGGTTGCATACCTGCGTTCACATATTTTAAATCTGACCTTTTTTAAAAATATGGCTTAACAGTTTCCAAATACAATTGCAATTACTTGAGATACTGATGTCTTTGTCCCCAGACCTGGTATTCAATTTTAAGTTACTCTGAGGATGCATAATTCCAAATAAAGTTGGTACAAATTGTGAATGTTTAACACTTCTGAAAATTGAGCTCTTAAGAGATTAAAAAATCCGCAAAGAAACCCCAACCAGTAAACACTCTTGAAAATGTGACTAAAAATTAGGGTGGCAAAACGCTAAAGAAAGTTTCTTTACACAGTGTAAATGACATACATCTCCTTCTCTTTAATATTGAGTAGACTTTCTCATTGCCCTTCCCCCTTCATGTCTCCAGAAAATTAGTTTACAGCATTTAAGAGGCTTGTGGAAAAGTGTTTGTCCAAAATATTAATGTCCATTATAAAATCAGAATTGCAGACTAGCCAGCAGTACCTTCTTTCCATATGTGGGTGCTTGTGATTAAACATGACATTCTGAAATGTGGTCACTTTTATTTTCAGTTTATCTTGGTATACGTATCTTTAGAAAGTGTATCTGGTGCTCCATGAATGAGTACATTTTTGCAATTCTTTTTCCCCTCATTGAGAAGTGCTGTTACACTACATTTTATAGACTGAAAACTTCAAATTCTTATTCCACTGAACTACAGCTGGCCTACTTTGATACATTGACATTGACAGTATCTCCGTACCTTAACTTCTGTTTTAAATTTAGCTTTCTTGTGTAGCCTAACATGGCTGTTTTACAAATAAATTAGATACGCTTGTTTCTTTTTTTATATTTTTTCCTCCATGTTCATGGTTTGACAGTTTCATAAAGTTTATTTCTCCCTGCTGCTTAGTGCCTTTTTATTCTTTTTGTTGTTCTCTACTTCCAGCTGAGATATAGTTTAATGAATTATTTTTCAGTGAGTATGATACAGCTTTTACAGCCTGCCTATGGTGACTATAATTTTTAGTACAGTGTTCTTTTATTCTGTGCCTTGACCTGGTTCTTTACACTCAACATAGCTGTTATGATTGTATTAAAAGTATTGAAGTGATATTATCCATGTTAAGCATAGGATATATTTCATTTATTGCATAGTTCTGTTCTAGACTCTTACATCTGGATTTTTTTTTTCCATTCCATTTCTGAAATTTTGGATTTTCTGCCAAAGTCTTTATATTCACTTTGCACTGAAATTCCATGACGAAGCGCTCTGCTGCTGGAGGTCCATCATGTTCAATAATTGAACCCACATCTTCCCTGGATGAGTTTCCTAAGATGATTTAGCACCCAGGTTTTTGTCAAACTGCAACTTGGTATGATTTGTGCAAAGTTCCATCTGTTTCTCCTAGAAAGCATGTTTAGTCTCCTCTCCATGCCTTTTCCCTTTAATATTCTTGCTGTTTTCCATCAGTGGGTTTGCAGACATTTTCCTAGCATGACTTCCAGCCACTCCTACATATGGACAGTATAGGAATTTGAAAAATGTTTTATGGTTGGTTATTGGCACCTGAGAGGCCCTGTTTTTTCAGTAATTGGACAAATGCTTTTCAACCAAATTTTAGAGATTGGGAATAAGAGCCACCATGACCACCTACTGTAACAGAAAAAAGAAGAAAAAGTGCTGCTGAAGTGAAAATAAGCACCATAACACACAGCGTTTCATTGTCCAACTTCTAGATATCTGGCACCGAATCATAACCAACAATTCTGTGTTATATGCCTAGGCTTCTTCTGCAGTGCAAGGGAGGAGTTAAACATCTAAGAATGGGATTCACAGTCACAATCATGCCAGCCAATGTGCTGAGTGAGCAGTTGCCTAAGTGGCCAATGTGAAATGCCACATCAGGGTGCATCTTAAATTGTATTTGTACAGGCAGTCCTCAACTTACAACATTTTGAGTTACAACGTTTCGCACTTACAACATTTATAAATTGACACCCTGTTTCAATTTTCTGATGTCAGTTTCAACTTTATAACATTTGATCCTAGATTCATAGATTCATAGATGTTAGGGTTGGAAGGGACCTCAATAGATCATCGAGTCCGACCCCCTGCATAAGCAGGAAAGAGGGCTGGGTCTAGATGACCCCAGCCAGATACTCATCTAACCTCCTCTTGAAGACCCCCAGGGTAGGGGAGAGCACCACCTCCCTTGGGAGCCCGTTCCAGACCTTGGCCACTCTAACTATGAAGAAGTTCTTCCTAATGTCCAATCTAAATCTGCTCTCTGCTAGCTTGTGGCCATTATTTCTTGTAACCCCCGGGGGCGCCTTGGTGAATAAATACTCACCAATTCCCTTCTGTGCCCCCGTGATGAACTTATAGGCAGCCACAAGGTCGCCTCTCAACCTTCTCTTGCGGATTTTGTGATGCCATGCCAGTGAACAAGTTCGCTGTGTCACTCATCTCTCTGGAGAACATCTGTCCAAACTTCCTTCTTTAAGAAAGCAGACAAGACTCCAGAAAAACCTGCAGCCAAGACTCCTAAGAAGACTCCAGCCAAGAACCCTTCAAAAAATCCAACCAAGAGCCTTTCAAAAAGTCCAGCAAAGTCACCTCAAAGAAGTCCTTCCAAATCAATATGATTGCTATTTACAATATAAATACATTAATGTAGCTATATCACTCATCTATAATTGATCGAGTACAAAATTCTGGGGTATTTTTAGTGAAAATAGGTTATTGGGCCTTGGTTCAGGAACCAATCCCCCATTTGTAACATTGTTTCTTATGAGAAAATTGGTTCCGAGTTTCAACGTTTTGACTTAAGACCGAGTTTTCAGGAACCAATTGTATCCTAAGTCCGAGGAACTGAACTGTAGGCTCAGTCTTAGGAACTGAACTGTAGGCCGCAGGGAGGTGCCTCCATCCACCTAAAATTTGCAGCCCTGAACTGCTTCCTCAAGTTAGCTGCCTTAAGTTCATTCTTTCAATAAATAAGCAAAGATGGATCATTTCTTTGAAAACACTGCCTCTGGTAGTGGTTTCCTTTTATCTAGCAGTTCAGTGGCTATAGCACACAACCAACAATATGGAAATTCTGAGTGGAATTCTTATTTCTGCCCAAGAGGACTCAAGCCCACATCTCACCGGCAGACTATAGGCTATTTTGGGGCATGATTTCTTGTAGGGAAGCACTTTCAATCCCTTTTTTTTTAAGCTGTTCCACTACATAGAACATGGGGCTAGAGCAGTGATATTTATGGTTTTGGCCCCTCAGGCCAAATGAATGGCATAGAGCTGCTCTGTGAGTCAGGTGGAAATCCATGGGAAGTCCTGTGGGCCAGATGAGACAGCACCAGGGGCCAGATTTAACTTGCAGGCTGGGGGTTGAGCACCCCTAGGGTAGAGAGTAAGGAACGGCCTGATTGTGACTAACTCAGTGGTTAGGGCATGCACTTGGAAGGGGTGGAGAACTCAGCACCATTTTGTCCCAATTACATTGTTTTAAAATGAATAGCTTTTATGTAAGATATGCACATCTGCTGCTGTGCCTAGAGCTCAATTCATCAGGGGCACTCTAAGAATACCTACCAGATCAGGCCTTGCAGATAAGAATACCTAGACGAACACTTCAGGTGTCTTTACACGTGGAGGGGGGGAGATGCGGGGGGCTTTAGTTAGAGCACTTCTGAGAGCCACTCTAATTAAAGCTCCCACAGCATCTCGTGTATTCAGCATCCTGTGATTCAAAATGGCAGCAGCTCTTTTGAGCTTTAGTTAAAGTGCCCACCGCCATTTTGAAGCATGGGGATGCTTAATACATGAGATGCAGAGGCTGCTGGAGCATGCTAATGGAGCAGAGCCTAGATATAAGCTAGGCATTAAGCTACACAGCACTGTGAAGACTAACATTTCTGAGGATGTGTAGAAGCAGCCGTAAAGCACTTGGGGAAATTTCCTGAGGAAAACTAAGATACCTGAAAAGGTTAAATGCCTTTAAGGTTAGACATCTGTTCAGTAGGGATTTTAAAGATCCCTATTTTGGATTTAGGCCCTTAAAATGAAAATTAAGCAAAACTACAATGCATAAATCCTTTTGTCAGTGTAGTTCCTGGTGACACTTTTCAGCATATGAGCAATGTTAAAATTTGCTGTTATTTAATGTCATGTTAGTTGACTCCGCTTTATTGCTAAATATATAACTTGACTAACTAGGATATCAACTGAGAGATCCCTGTAAACAAAATCCAAGACTTTACGTAGCTGATTATTTGTGTGGCCATTTGAGAGAACCTGTGAAGAAATCAAATATTTGCTTGCAATAGTTCATTAACTACAGGTGTAGGGTCTATAATTCAAAACAAAGCACATTGTCTTCCTAAGCACAACATGCTTTTTTATAAATGTTGGTTTTACCTAATTAAGCTTGGCTGTATAAACTTCTTTAAAGATATGAATGAAATGAAAACAAAAGCCAGAAAGTTCAGGTAATTCTGAATCCAGGGTAAAAAATAAATGCCCATTTGCTGTGATTATAAGATGAAATTTAAAAATGAAATAATTTTCAGGTCATGTGAATTATAAAAGCTTTTTTAGAAATTGTAATTCCTAACACAACTTTATTATCTCAGAAAAGGGAAAGCAGTTTTTTGTAAAAGTTCACCTGGAAGATCTTTCCCTGGAGGAGGCATGTTTCCCTTGGGAGAACTAGAGTGAAGACTTGTATGCTTGAAGTTTCTACTGGGAGAGGGCAGTTCTTCTGGTAGAAGAGTAATATTTGTATGTGGCCTTGGGTATAGAGATTTCTCCAAGGCCATTGTCCCAGCTTTCTGCTTGCCAATCTTTATTGCCTACTCTGTCCTCACTCTGATACCTTCCTCCTTAGTCCAGCAAACCTCCTCCAACCTCTGTGGAACCAGTGTCCTAACATTATACTGAGGGATTTTGGAGGGCTGTTTTGTTTTCTGATGTGCTTTTGCCACAAAATCACTGCAGACCCTCTTTTTTTGTGTGGTTTACGATGGTCCTTGGCACTTTTTAAATTGACTGCTGAATGTGATGCTTCAACATGTTTAAACCATTCTAAACTGTACTTTGTTAGGTTGCTGATAGATGTGCTAATTCACACAAACAGCCTTATAAATGTTCTTGGTAAAATTATCAGTCTCTAGCACCATCACTGCAGTCTTTACCTTCAGCCCAGTTATCTAAAAACTGCCTACCTTTTAATGTATACTGTTTCCATACCACTGTAATTAAGGCTATCTCGGAAACAATTTGTGGTGTATTGCCCTGTGGTAGGCAAAAATATACAATTACTGCTTGAAATAAATTAATTAATATATTGTAAGATATTATCCACCTTGTGCTCTTAAGAGTGGTATGACTATGAATGCCAATTGAATTAGACACTAAAATAATGTGATGTGCTTATCTTTCCTGCCTTATAGCTATGTGTACAACACCATCTTTTACTTTCTCACTCAACTGAAGTCATTGCTATGTTGTTTATTCTCTCTTCTAATAATGACATGTACATGAGAATGCTGTAAATTAACTTGTCGCCTGTCATCAGATTCCATCCCTATGTGTATGAGGGGAGATGGTAGAGGTGATGGCTTCTAGTAAAACTGGCTAATATTACATCTGAAATTAAAAATCTGCAAATACTGAATGACATAAAGACAACAAATTGCAATGCTATGTGCTGTGTAATCTAAATCCATTGTTAAATGTGTAGCAACTTTATAAGGGGCATAGTCCTGTGAGTAACTGATGAATCTTAATTTCTAGTACATTCAGTCGTTAAGCAAAATTTAATCCATTTGGTATCTCTTCCTAGAAGGACAGAGGATGAGTGAAATATATTTCAGAGCACATCATGTAGCACCCTGACTTTGGGTTCAGTAAAACTCAGTGTATTTTTCTTAACTCTTCTCCAAAGATCATTCACCTAATTGTAACATACAAGATGTGTAATATATGGATTCAAATTCCTTGGAGACCTCAACATTAACATAAACTTGTGCTGTTAATCTTAATTTTGTGGTGTCTTTAGCAACCATTGGAGCTACTTCACATCCTTGAAATGGCATAATAGCATTAAACTTGATCACTAGCTCTCTTGTAATTGGGATATAGTAAAAGTTGTTTTATGAGCTAGGGACAGAAGTTACACATAAACTGGTCTATGTGATTGGAAACTGGTTCAAATCTGTACTGCAACAGAAGTTCAGTGAACATAAACCACTTTCAAAATGGTTAAAATTGGTTTAAGATAAACCTGGATGAATGGATGTAATATCAGACTGAACTGATTGGGCGTGTCCAGATGAGCCCACATGTGCCTCTTGCCACATCTCAAAGCAGTTTGAAACATGTCAAGAGGCACAGTGAGATGAAAAACATGTTCCCTGCTATGCATATTTGCAGCATGAGCTCAAAATTTGATACCTGGATATCCAGGTACTAAAAACAAACAAACAAACAAAATCAGAAAAAAGGTGGGGCATAGCATGGTCCAGGACCATGCCCTGAGGCAACCAGAGGCTTGGGTCCTCCAAAGAGACGCTCTGCTAGCTGGCCAGAGTGTCTCTATGCCTGCCTCTTGCCCCGATGCTGCAGCATGCTCCCTGCCCGTGCAGGGCAAACAGTGATGCATACTGGAGCAACCTGGACCAGGTAAATAGGGCTGTGAGGGTGCAGGGTCCGTAGGGGACCCTGTCACCCAGCATCCCAGGATGCTTTGAACCTCTCCCATAACCCCCCTTCACAGGGTGGGCAGACTAGCCTTGACTCAAGCTGTCTGTTCCAGCCAAGCAGGGATGCGTGCTCTAGCATACCTCAGCTTCTGGCCTGAGCCACTGCAGGCATGTGGCTGCATTTCTGCAATCAAAAGAGAATGTCTGCTCATTTGCTTATTGTTTCAATCTATGCAGTTTAAACTAACCTGTGAAGACTGAATCAGTTCAGCCTTGGGCTTTTTGACTGTCTGTACTTAGCCATGAAGAATCGAGCTTATGTGCCTGTAGTAACTCAATGCTGTTATCCAGTTTTGTTTGGAGGTCAGCCAATTGTAAAATGTTGATATTTCATAAACTCTTATTCCTAACTTAGGGCCTGGCTAATTCCTACTAAAGACAGTGGGAGAGCTCTTATGGACTGCTCTGGTAGTTCATTATGAATTGTGTTCCTGTTGAAGAAAATGTCTGTGGGTGCATCTACAGGTGGGCTTTATTGCAGAGTTGATTTATTAGCTTCACAGTAAAGCATCACTGTCTCCACATGTGCCTCTATTAGGGCACCATAAATTAATTAACTCCACTGTAAGATAGTACTGTCAGGGATAAATAGTGTCTTATGGCAGTTATTTAGTGCATCAAAGCACATGTGTAGATGGTGACTGGGGCTGGCTGGGGCAGGAAGGTGTTACAGTGCAGGGGCTGCCTGCCGACTAACCCCACACTGAAGCACCCTCAGGCCCTAGCCAGCCCCTTTGCAGCATGTTGAGCTGGGGTGGATCAGCTCCAGGTTGGCAAGCTGACCCCCCAGACCTCCTGCCAACCAGAGCTGCTCTGCCTTGGCTCAGCATGCTGCATGTGTCCTAGTTGCACTTGTAAACCCTTTGTCTGGGATCAATAAACTCCAGCATGAACTGTGCTGGAATATATCGCTATGTACTAATATAATATAGATGTACCCAGTGTATATAGGACTTCACTTTCATCTTCAGCAAATACTGATAGCCTAATTTGAGGTGAGGAAGGAATTTTATCCCATGGTCATATTGGACTCTGGGGCTTTTTGTCTTCCTCTGTAGCAGGGGTGGGGATGCATGGTCCTCTTCCTTGAATCTCTTGAGTATATTTTAATCATCCTTGCAGTGGCAGTATGTTGATAGTCCTCATCCCCCTGCTTTACCTGTAGCAGGTTAGAGTGCAATTCGTATTTTGGGGACAATATGCCTTGCAGTTGTGTGACAGAGTTGCTTGCGCAAGTTTAGAAATAAGTTAGAAAAGGATTTGTATGGGATGGTGTGGATAGGGATGATCCTGCCTTGAGTAGGGAGTTGGACTAGAATCTAGATGATCTCTTGAGGTCCCTTTCATCCCTACTTTTCCATTATTCTGTAAAATAAAGAAAAGGAGTCTGGGATTTGTAGTTAGTTGATGACTGAAATACCTTAGAAACAGGTAATTTTTATTTCCAAAAGAATTTTGAGTCTTTATATAAGCCCCAAATTAAAGTAACCCTACTCAATATTGTGTCCCCACATTTCTCCCCGCCCCCCTCTGTTTTTGTGCAGGTATCTTTCCCAATATATGCATGTGTCTTCACAGCTATTAGCTTCAGCCTCCTTTTGGAGTTTAACCCACATCATCAAAAATGCATATGTTTGGGGGCAAAGACAAATTTGTTCTGTTTTAAGATGGAAGATGAAGACTTAGTTTTATATCTTAGTTTGCAAACAAGTGCCATGAGACTGGGCCTATACTAATACAATCATCCTTTGAAAAAATGGATTTTTTTCTTTTAAGATTTTTAGAAAAGTAGTGAAAACTTTTAAAACCTATGCTATTTCCCCACTGTCTTGCAACTTATCTAATTATTTACTCCTCTACAGTGAGAATGAGGAGGGTAAAAATTATATCAGTTCCGAATTCTCCGCTCTTACCATTTTAGTAGCATTATATAATGACTTTGCACCAGTTCAAACAACTGTATTATGGGTAAGGCAGTGGCGAATAGGGCATTCTTGAGTTTCCAGCTTGCTTTCAGTGGCTTAATTCATATGACTTTACCGCTCATGAGCATAATCAAAGTGCTTACAATCTGCCCCAATGTGAGTAGCTGAAGTGGTTAAATGAAAACAAATGTACGGGATCAAGGTTAGAAAATAAAGTGTATTTCAGTACTTAATAAAATTTCGTCATAGTTTTGCCCAGGAGAAGGACAGTCATCTCCTATATCTGATATCAAAGAAATAAGTATTTCCTCTGTTTAAATTCACATGAGAATTAGTTCCCAAACCATTCCCAGGAGAGAGGGTTCAGATACCAAAGTGATAATTCATCATTTTACACAGTTACCTGGTTTATTGCCACTAGCCCTGTTGGGTTCCTTTTAAGTAAGAAGCTACTATTATTTGCTGTCACAAAAGTGATATTTCTTTCCCTTTTCTGTCATTTGACAGTAAACTTTGTTAGTTATGAAACCAAATCATTTTGTGTATTATATGAGTCACTTACCATTAGTCTCATTTTTTGTGAAATTGAATTTGCCTATTTCCTCACAGATGGGAATATGAATTTATTGTTTTGGACTCCTGC
>NW_005842026.1:231706-239398 GCF_000455745.1 Alligator sinensis | reverse complement strand
CTGCTGAAAGGGAGAGAGGAATGCTGGTGGCATAACTGGAGGGAATCATTTTACATCTTTTTTCTACTGTATCTTTGTGGGACTATTGAAGGACAGAAGATTTTTAAACTCCAGCAGGACAGGCCACTTCTCCTGCTCCCTCCCCCAGTGAAAGAAATCTTACACTTCTGGCACTTTGACACATCACTGCCTGTTAGAGAACGTGGAGCCACTGTTTACTGCTGGTTCTTGAGTGTTAAACAGCCCTCCACTGCTTTTATTATACCATTAATTGCACTTAATGCAGCTGCATTTCTAGTACGCTTGGCTAAGCTCTGAAAATTAAGTAGAGGGTACTTTGTTATAAAATTCACTGTAATGAGCTCTGGTGGGACAGGGTCTGTTAAGTTTGAAATTACCTCAGGCCATTTCCAAAGGACTTCTTAAAATATTTCACATCTATAAAAGTTTGTAACTAGATAAATAACCAAAGATACTGTTGGATAGGGAAAAAACACAGCTCCACAGTAGGCACTTGATAAAATATGAATGTATTTAGTACCAAATTGTTATGTTTGTTTTCAACATTTATCATATTAAGTAATTTGTTAAACAGTGTTTTTAGACTGACAGCATGCACATTTTAGGGGGTTGGTTGACACTGTGTTTTTTATGCACACACTTTTTACTCTTGGGTCCTTAATCCCAACCATACATTCATGAAAATGGAATAAATTTAAGACTCCCCCTGGATTTACATAAATTGGTTCAAGAAGGGGTCACACCACTCAGTACAAAAACATTATAAGAACTGCTGCAACTATTAGCCAATTAGCTTAATGTTACAACTAACAGCCTGTATTGAGTACTGATCTCTGGTACCTGGCTAAATGGATGACTAATACAACATCAATTCCCTCAGAGTTCCTTGTCTATATGACTGCTGTAATGCTTTTCAGCTAATAAAATTTTAGATTGACTAATTTACTGGGTAGCTTTACCAAAACATCCAAGTAATCCTTTATATACTCATTAGAAATGGGTCCAAAATGAATTCTCTTAGGACTAAGTAGAAAAAGTCTCACTGGGATCAGCATCACTGAGCTTTAGATGCATTGGCACAAATCAGGTGGAGAATCTTCTGTGGTTTTAGTACAGCAATTTATCTGAATTTTGTAGTTAAAGTTTAAGCATGAGGTAATTAGAGGCCTTCAAGCTTGAAATTCATGCACCTTTTCTTCTTTAATAGACTCCAGACAAGCTTGCCAAGCTAACTATTTGACTGATGTCAGTTGTATATTGCAATCCTGTTCAAAGCCCCCAGACAGAACGTAGGTTAAAATCCTAAAGAAGTTTCTTTTATTTCAAGACTTTGCATGTGTAAACTGGAAAGAAGTTTCTGTGTTACCAAGGGTCAGTTGAAAGCCTATTATGCCACTTGGAAAAATATGCGCTAGTCAATAATCAGATACACTGCAGCCATTAAGTACTGCACCTGTTGTCCAGATGGGCTAACAATAAACATAACACAGCCTAGCATGATTGCAGAATAGAGTGGACAGAAGGCTTCTGGGGATATTTTGGGGCTTTCCTCTATTTATCTGCCTACTGAGTATGTGGGCTGACCTTTATATCACCACTGATGTGTGGTTGGCAGTATCTGGGTGAATGCTTCTCAGAGTTGAAGTCTTTCACAATTCAACTGGCTCTCCAGAAGTCCTCTGTGAATCTGTACTTCTTTTTGCAGTTTAAACTAGTATGATAGTTCATTGTGTTCTATGCCCACTGAACTAAAGAGCCATTATTACTACATGGACAAAAATTGGGATTGGATCAAGCTACATCTTTCAGAATACTGAGCCCCTAAACTGTTAGACATCTAAGAAATTATTCCAATTTTTAGAATGTAGACAAAGCTGGCTCTTTGTTAGCTTTCATCCAAGTTATTTGTTCATAGATGTGAATTATGTATTAATTCAGATATCTTTGCATTGTTGAAAAATTTTTACATACCCAGGTATGTGTAACACTGCAGACTGTTTATGCACTTACAAACAGAGCATATTTTTAATTGAATTAAGTTTACTTATAAACCATTTAGAAATAAATATACTTCAAAATGTCTGTTGATAGTAAAACCTAGTGCTTTGCACATTTCCCCTAGGACAGCATCTGATGGGAGAAAATGCCAATTCTTAGATTTTACATGGATCAGGTAGGCTCCAATCCAGCAGAGGAATTAAGCAAATGCTTAATTTAAAATACATGAGTAATCCCAGTAACTTCAATATTTAACATAACTTCTGCATTGGTTCTTACCAGCTTAGAATTAAGCATAGGCTTAAGTGTTTACTGGCTGAAGGCCATGGGTTACTGGAGACATCACTGAAGATCTGTTTCAGTTGCAGGTTAGGAAGTTATTTATTTATATGCGTACTTATTTACTTTCAGAGATGAGTGAATTGGAGAAGAACCTATCTGGGTAAGTCTGCTCCAAATACCCTCTCTACATTTGTCAGGTTCATAAACCTAAGCAGTTTAATTCCAATAAAGCAGGGAGGAAAATATTGCAGCAAATACTAGATTAGTTTAAATATTTCCAAGTGATGCCAGAAGGGCCTGATGCCAGCTTCAGCATTTCCAGTGAGTTGAATGCAATATGATAGGGACTGGGAACGTTGTGAAGGAACTACTGTGAAATGAGCTGGGAGGTAAGGAAACACCCTCTAACAGTAGAGCGAACAGATGGAAAAGTATGTGCTCAGTCACTTGCTTGTGCTTGGTCACTTATTTGTTGTTGCTGGCATGAATATTAAATATGAAACATATTGCTTCTCCAAGTTACTTACAGTACTGTGCCGTGGTCTCTCTTATTGCTTGTACAATTCCAGAGTAACCGTCATTCCCTTGTAGGAAATTAATAAGGAGAAAATAAAAGAATTGTTTTGGGGATAAGATGGGATGTCCAGAAGTTAGTGCTGTGCCTTGTCTTTTACTCAGTATCAACCACAGAAAAAAATTGGGACACATAAGAAAAGCACTGCTGCTATTTAGCCATAGCGATGTGGGGAGATGGAAGCGGTTAGTGGTTTGGGCTATTTAATACTCTACTACCTTTCTGACTTGATTCAACTGTTAAGTTCTTTTCAGTTGCTAAGTTTTATTTTAATTTCTGTTTGATAAGACAAAGGTCTTCTAAAGTTATTGACAAATTTCTCATGTTTAAACTTAGTACCCCTCTACATGTTGCATTTATGCTGCAAGTAACCTGTTAATCCTAGCATAAACAGAAAGGGCGCTACACACGAACTTGATTTAAGGCACCATAAAATGGGGAATGATTCATAAAAATGTTCCACGTATAATGTAGAACATTTTTATGGCTTGTTTGTATGACACCTTAAATTTAACATGTGGCCACTGGCTGATTATCAACTGATTGTTGGCTGGTTGGAGTCTGGGCAGGAGGAAGGCTAAAGGGTTTTTCCTGCTAGAGAATTTTAACCCTGGGCTGGGTAGGTTGGAGAGGGAGGGGAGCCATTGGTTTTCCCTGCTGGGACTTTAAATCCCATGCCAAGGAGCACTGACTGGATTGCTCCGTGTGGGAGAACAGAGGCTTGCCTTCTCTGTGGACTTTAAACCCCGCACCAAGTAGCTCTGCCTGGGCAGCCCAGTAGAAGGGAGCAGAGGTTCCCTGAAGGAGAGGAGCAGAGACTTCTCCTCACTGTGGATTTTGAACCCTGCACCAGGCAGCTCTAGCTGCCTGGGTTTGGGACTGCACCAGGGTCTGGATATGACCCCAGTGTGGTCCCTGCCAGGCCAATAGTCAGCTGATTCCTGACCCCAGTACAGTCACTGGACCCAGCTGACACTGGTTCCAAACCATACGTGAGCTGACAATCATCTGATAGTTGGGTTCCAGCTTTCAACTTGCTTGAAATCATGCTTGGATCATACCTGGGCTCCCCCAAGTAGGGTGCAGTTGGGATCTGATCCCTGATTCCAGAATCACACATCCTGGCATGTAAATATGACATGGCAGGAGGCACAATTGTTGGGATCAGGGATGAGGTTCTGTTGTACCTTTTAAATCGATGTCTATAAGTAGTCTAAGTAACAAAAACATACTCAGCTGTGGAGACCAAAAACTATTTTTTGTTGTTCATCAGGAAAAATTTTATAAGCAGATTCAGATGTGGTAGGAAACATGGTGTCTGTGTTAATTATCTGCTGTTCACTGCATTTGAAACATGAACCCTAGGGGGAGAAACTTTGAGTGTGTCTACTATGAGACATGCTCAAACAACATGGTATAATTTCACCTGCGTTGCAGTTTTCTGATGTCACAGTGATTTCAGGCTAATTCTCAAAGGTGTAGTTCATGTCCCTCAAAGCGAAAGAGTATTGTTGAAATAAGGCCATCAGCCCAGAAGTCAGGGTATTTCCTGACCCTGTTGGGTTCCATTACCAAAGACAAAATGAAACAAAAAGACATGGGAGTGTAGCTACCTGCTGATAGGTCCTTGAAACTACTTGGCTGTTGTGAAACTCAGCTTATTTTTGAAACACATGGCCAGATACTGGGGAAATTGTGTCTTTTTAGAATAACACTTAGTATTTTCCTTTTATTCACTGTTAACAAATGAAAAATAAAATGTATAATAAATAGGAAGAATAAAAGAGAATGAAAGAAGTTTATGCTCGCTCCCTTTGCTTTATAATGGGCTTTTCTTGATTGCATTATCTACATTAGCATTAATGCCTCTTAAGATAGGTATGTCTAGACTGCAGTCACGGCTGTTTAGCTAGCCAAAGCATTGGTAGTAGTCTAACTGTAGCAGTATGGAGCTCAGCATGGGCCTAATTTACACTGCTTCTCAGATGGATAGCATCACTTGCATTGAACTGTCTTAGCTAGACTGCTACTGGTATCAAAGCTAGCCATGTAAAAGTTAACACAATGTTATCTATATTACAAGGCAGCATTGCTATGACTTACCACTATCCAAGCTTAAGTGTAAACAGTTATACTGCAAGGAGCACTCAGACTGCATAGACTGTATTAGCAACTCAGAGCAGCTGTCTCTCCTAATTAACTCCAGTGTTGGTAGCACTTAGACTTCAGCACAGGCCCTGTGGTGAATCAATGGATCTTGAAACAAAAACACTGTGACTTGAGCTAGAGATCATAGAAAAATAGGCCTGGAAAGGAACATTACAATGTCATGACATCTAGTCTGCCTGCTGCTCAAGGGCAGGATCATCCCTGACTGAACCATCCCACCCAAGTGTCTGTCTAACATGTACTTGAAAACTGCAAAGGATGGAGAATCCACAGTTTCTCTGGGTAGCCTGTTCCAGTGTCTGATCAGCCTCATAGTCAGAAAGTTCCTCCTAATCTCCAACCTATATCTCTTCTGCTGAAGTTTGAGGCCATTGTCCTAGTCTTGTCTAGTATGGGTGTCAAACTCATCTGAACCTGTGGGCTTGCTTCCCAGGCCCCTAATCATTTTTGTTGTTCTGCACTGGACTATTTACAAATTGCCCACATACTTCTTGAAGTGTGGGCCCAAAGCTGTACTCCAGGTGAAGCCTCAGGAGTGCTGAATAGAGCAGAAGAATCACTTCCCTTGATTTGCAAGAGACCTGTTAATTCATCCCAGTGTGCTGTTGGCTTTTTTGCAGCAAGAGTCCACTGTTGGCTTATATTCAGTGTATGGTTTAATGTAATCCCCAGGTCCTTCTCTGCAATACTGCAGCCTCGCCACTCATTCCCCAGTTTGGATTTGCACACGCGATTATTCCATCCCAAGTGCAGGACTTTGTTCTTGTCCTTGTTGAATCTCACCTGATTCACTGCAGACTATTTTTCCAGTCTCCAGGTCATTGTGGATCCTGTCTGTGCCCTCCAGAGTGACTTCAGTTCCTCTCAACTTAGTGTCTTCCACAAATTGGTTATGTGTACACTCAGTCCCATCATCCAAATAATTAATGAGGATATTAAACAATACCGGATCCAGGACAGACCTCTGGGAAACCCTATTTGATATCTCCTCCCAACTAGATGCTGAGCCATTGATGACTGCTCTTTGAGTACGATGATTCAACCAATTATGTATCCACATTACGGTGCTTTCCTTAGCTTGTTAATGAAGAGCGCCTTTGGAGACAGTGTCAAAAGAAAGTCAAGGTATATCATTAGTGCCCACATGGATGAGCAGCATGATATAGTAGTCAGAAGGACAGATGAGTCTCATAAATCTTTCCATGATATCCTATATGAGGGTTCTAGCAGGTAGCAAACCTCGCAAGCTAACAGGTCAAGATAGCAGATGGATGATGACCTCCATGCCCTCCAGGAGGGAGTCATCAGCCATCATCCACCTGTCATTTCCTCTTGGTAGCCACGGTCTTGATCCTCCCTTTCCAGGTGATGGAGGATCCTTTTCATCCCATACCTGGGCTTCATACCTCTTCTTCAGCTGGTTGGTCACAGGTCCAGAAGAGGAGTGCTGTCTTCCAGCGTATCTGTATCCTCTGTGTCTTCCAATGTCTTCTCTGGCTGTTCCTCTTCCATAATGCTACAGGTCTTTTGTTCATTGAGTTGGTGAAGTTCTCATGCTCAAAGATGCATGTGATCCTGTCCACTTCCTCCTGCAGCTTCCTTACCTGATACCTAAGAGAATCCACTTGTAGAAAACTCACACAAGAAGCATTTCCCCACCTGGTCATCTCTGGCAGGAACATTCAGGCCACCATCCTTGCAAAGCCAGACCATAACCTGGGTGGAAGCCTCAGTAGATAGTGGCTGTGTTTGGACACAGCTTGTACAGGTGGAGCTGGCAGCGGCAGGGACTTTGGAACTGCAATGTTTTCCAGTCATCCTGGTGATTCTTCTGATAGCTCCTGCTTCTTCTGCTGCTGCTACATCCTGGAAAAAAATGTCTTCTTCCTCTTTTGCCTACTTGTACTCAGCAAGCTTACAGTGAAGGTAGAGTGGGAAAGAAAATGTCCAAGGGAACTCCAGTAGTGAACTCTCTACTCAAACTCCCATGTTTGCTGGCCTGCTCTCTGGTCCTGTTCCACTCACTCCTGTTACTATGATCTGGTAAGCCTAGGCTTTTGGTTTAGTCAAGCACTATGTCCTTGCATGCACTGCGATCAGCCAGAATCAGTCCACTCCTCCAAACAAGTCTGCAAAATGACTCCCAAACTAAAACTCCCACCAGCAAGCACAAGTCAGGCAGGCCTTCCTACTTAACAGCACTCACAGACCCTCTCACCAGTCTTACAAGCGGGGTCTACATCACTAGCTTCTGTGTCACACTGATCTCGGTCACTCCTGTGTTGCTGTGAGATTTTTGGTGTGTGAACCAGAGTCAACACTTGAGTTATTCTTAAAGCTATTTCTGCTTGGAAGACAGGCCCTTAGGACTCCAAGGAGGATTATTCTGCACTGGTCCGGTCCTGTAGGGAGCATACCAGGAAAGCCAAGGCTGCAACTGAACTCCAACTAGCTTTGAGCATCAAGGACAATAAAAAGTCCTTTTTCAGATATGTGGGGAGCCGGAGGAAAAGCAGGGGCAACATTGGACCCCTGATGAACCAGATGGGGCAACTGACAACCAGGAAAAAAACAACCTATTAAGTGGGTACTTTGCGTCGGTCTTTCATCAGCCCCCTGGGATGCCCATGCCCGCTACGGGACAGGGA
>NW_005842026.1:196959-230483 GCF_000455745.1 Alligator sinensis | reverse complement strand
GTAAAGCGACCAAAACGCTGGCTTGCATTCATAGATGCTTCTCAAGCAAATCCCGGGACGTCATTCTCCCCTTGTACTCGGCCTTAGCGAGGCCGCAGCTGGAGTACTGTGTCCAGTTTTGGGCTCCACAATTCAAAAAGGATGTGGAGAAGCTTGAGAGAGTCCAGAGAAGAGCCACGCGCATGATCAGAGGTCAGGGAAGCAGACCCTACGATGACAGGCTGAGAGCCCTGGGGCTCTTTAGCCTGGAAAAGCGCAGGCTCAGGGGTGATCTGATGGCCACCTATAAGTTTATCAGGGGTGACCACCAGTATCTGGGGGAACGTTTGTTCACCAGAGCGCCCCAAGGGATGACGACTAGGTCGAATGGTCATAAACTACTACAAGACCGTTTCAGGCTGGACATAAGGAAGAATTTCTTTACTGTCCGAGTCCCCAAGGTCTGGAACAGCCTGCCACCGGAGGTGGTTCAAGTGCCTTCATTGAACACCTTCAAGAGCAAACTGGATGTTTATCTTGCTGGGATCCTATGACCCCAGCTGACTTCCTGCCTTTTGGGCAGGGGGCTGGACTTGATGATCTTCCGAGGTCCCTTCCAGCCCTAATGTCTATGAAGTCTATGAAGACTTGCCTGTACAGTACAAGGCAACACCTTGCAAAGAGTCCTCAAACTTACTCTGCACACACTAACTCTGTAACCCAGTGACATAGCCACACTGGTATAATGCTGCCTGTGGCCTAACTCATCCTGCTACTCAGCTAATGCAGCATAGTGCTGCACTGTTGACGTTACTGCTTTCTCAATCTAGAGTACCTCACAGAGTTAGTTCTTGGTAACTCTGCCTTAGCTGCAAACAGCACTGAGAATTGCAAACCATGCTCAGTAAGCAGTTTAAATATTTCTGCTTAGATTTCCCCTAATCTAGGGTTACCATACGTCTGGGTATTCCCAGACATGTTGTCTCTTTAGATCCTCCAATCTTGGTCCGGGTATTTTTAAAAAATATGATCAAATGTCAGTGATTTTGGTCAGCTCAGCTTCAAAGTTTTTCCCGGCACTTCCTGGCTCCCCCTAGCAAGAAGCTGCTCGGAGCTGGGGGCAGGGCAATTGGAGGCAGGGTCCACACACATGTGGTTGGTTGACATGCAGCCAGGCAGGGGTGTGGGAGCAGCCCTGTGAGGGCTGTGGCTGTTGTGTGTGTGGTGGGAGGAGTGGGTCCAGGGCTGCAGCAGGGCGGGAGACGTGCCTGCCCCTCCAGAGAGAGAAGCAAGCAGGGCGGCCCTTCAGGGGCAACAGGGAGCTGTGTAGCTGGACTGGCGGCACCGGGGTCAGTGCCTGTGCTTGCAGGGGCAGGGCTAGGGGAGGGGGCTGCGGGTCAAGAGTGAGGGACACTGGCAGGGCGGGGTGTGAGGGGCACTGGGGGGGGCAGGGGACTGTGGGTTGGTGGGGCAGGGCACTGGCAGTGCCAGGGAGTTGTGGGTTGGGAGTGAGGGGCACCAGCAGTGACAGGGGGGCTGTGGGATGGGGGTGAGGGGCACCAGCATAGCCCAGGGGGGCAAGGTACTGTGGTTTTGGAGTGAGGGGCACTGGGAGGGCCAGTGGTCTGTGGGTTGTGGGTGAGGGGCAACATAATGGGCAGGGGCAGGGCATCACCATATCATTGCCCCCTCCTCCAGAGTCATATATCTCCCTGCCCCCTGTGCAATAGGTTTCCTCTTTTTTGGAACTGGAAATATGGTAAGCCTACCTAATCCTTCTCCTCCGTTTTCATTCTGTGAAATTAGTTTGTTTTGCTTTTGGGAGAGAGGTGATTTGGTTTGCAATCTGTAATTCTTAACACCCACTTCTTTGTTTTGACCTCTAAAATAACTGTCCTCTGCTTCAACTTATCAAACACAACATATAAATATCTTCTTTTTCTTTGTGGACCCAGAGTGCCCTGTAATCTATCACAACAGAGATTTTCCTGCTTCTCCCAAACATGAAGAGTCCACTACTCTCTTTACCCCCACTCACGAAAAGTAGAATGTCAGTATGTTCATACAGTAGTCTGAAAGATTGCCTTTCTTTTCACTTCAGTGCAGGGATCCTGCATTTGTAAAAGTTGAAATTCATTGCAAACATACTCTCTGAATTTTTACCCTGGCAATAGATTATGGAGAGAAGGGGAGCATACATTGGAAATGGAACTGTAAGGCGGACTCTGGCTGTGTCTACATGACATTAGACATCATTACTGCACAGTCATTTAGTACTTGTATAAGCAAGGATGAAATGACTGTGCAGTAACCAGAGTTACTGTGTGGTAGCATCACCAAATGTCTTTTTTGTGATGCTGACTGTACAGTAGCCCAAGACTACCGCGTAGTAGTATCACATGCTTTCTACCACACAGTGCTACTGTGCAGTAGTCGTGGGCTACTGCACGGTCAGCCTCTCATGTAGACGTGACCTTGAGTGGGTTTATCAGTATATCTTGCTGCACCTCTGATTTGTCTGTATATACCATGGGTTACATACAGGCTTTCCATTTCTACTGGGAGAATTACCATTCTCCTGGTAGAAATGAGAAGTGTACAAGAATTCACTGAATTTCTCTTGGGGGAAACATGCCCCTCCTGGAGTCTCAACCTAGAAGATCTCCCTTGTGAGACGGTTCCTTTGTGAGCTCCCTTATGAGCTGCCCCAACTCTTCCCCAAACCAGGGACTGCCCAGTTTGGGGAATGGGATGGGACCTTGGCCCTGCTGCTCCCCTCCCCTCCTAGACCAGTGTAGGAAGGGAGGAGACCAGCAGCCACTGCTCCCTGCCTCTTCCCCAGACTGGTGGGGGAGCTTTGCAAGCACGTGCTGGCTTCCCATTGCTACCCCTGTCATCAAAGTGAGCAATAGGGGTAGAGACTGCAAAGCCCAGGAACTTGGAATTAGGTTTGGGGAGACTGTCCTCAAGCCTGGTTCCTGTCCCCTGCCAGCTTCCTAGTGCTACCCCCACTGTCCATCTAAGTTGAGGGAGGCAGGGGATTGCAAAACTCTAGGGCCAGGTGCTCTATCCCAAGAGTTCCCAGTGTCATGATTCAGGAAGGCTTTACTGTGCTGCTGCCACCTCCCTGCCCCCCTCCCCTCCTGCGGCACTTGCAGTGCTGTATGCAGGTTTTGAAGCACTGTGCTGGGGAGATGTTCCCTCTGTGCAGCAGCTTCAAAACCTATGCCTGCTGCTCCATGGCAGTGGGATTGGGGGAAGGGTTGGCTTTTCCACTACTCCAATTGTCTGGGACCGTGAGGAGGCATGCTGTGCATGCTCTGGGGCTGGATCGCCAGTCTGGGAAATGCAATGAGTGTTCTTCCCAGAATGATTTTCAGCGGAGAAAATTTCTCAAAAATTTTCCCCATTAGAAATGAACTTCTGTTCAAGGACATTGTCAACTGCAATGCACTTTTTAAACACTCACCTGAAACCCAACTGAACCTATCATAAGCAAAACAACTCATCACTGTTTGGCATGCAGAAAATAATGCTGAGAGCTTTAAATAACACCGGAAAATCAATATGCTCACAATGAAAGATGACAGAATACAAGCCTCCTCCCACAGGCTTATGAAAAGCAATAATAAAAACACAAACAATTCCAAGCATTATTCATTAGCACTTGTATACACCAACAGGATGTATAACCAGGGTGCATGATGGAAGGGGCAGGGCAGGAAAGTAAAGCAGCCTACACTGTGTAGTTTAAGCTATTTTTGCTAAACTCTTCTACTGTCATTGTTACTAAAATAACCTCACACATCTCTGAAAAGAAAGACATCACACCCAGAAAGAAAAAAATTGGTGATCTACAGTTGTGGCTTTGTTGATCCAAACTGATTCTTGTTGATGGACCAATGCAGCAAAAAAGAGAAAATATGGCTGAGTTGTAGAAGAAAATGTAGGATAATGGTACTATGGTGAATAGGGCTATAGGCATATTGATTCAGAGAAATTTTCTCTTACAAAACACTGAATTGCTTATAAAAAGAAAACTTTTTCCTTTAGTGCAAATGTGTAAACATATATAGTTTGGTGAGTATGTAATGAAATATAACCAACAAATACCTACATGCAGTACTTTGGAGGAATTAATTTTTGCTTTCAGTTTGGAAAAAAATGAAGATTATCGATGTTTCCAGAAAGAGACATAGCTACATTAAAACAAATATTGCAAAACAAATATTTCCTCTAAAGATGAGTTGTCCATCTGTACCTATGGCTGATTCTTTTAGCAGTGAATCTAAAACAACTTCTCAGATCTTTAAGTACCTGTGCTGAACAAAACCAAAATGTCTAGCTACTGGAAGCTGTCCAATTTAGATATATTTTAAATCTGAAATTTCCATACATGTTGTTTCACAATAGAAGAGACTTGACATTAAAAATTCAGTATAAGGGGGACCTCAATTTTGGAATTAACAAACAGAAATGAGAATTCCCTCCTGCAGTAGAAAGAATCCTTACATCAAGTTCATTGCTGAGTTTAATGAGTGTAAATACACTGAAGTGAATATTTTTTCACCCACTTGAAGCAGCAGTGAATTTGATCCCTAGTTTCTGATTGCCAAACTGTCACCTATTACAGCTGTTCTGAGTATCTTCCAATCAGCAAACTTTTCCCCCTAGAAGTTAACTTTGCAGAGATGAAAGAAATTGGCTTCCCCTTGTACTGCTCTTTTCAAAGATCCTGAAGCTATTAAAAAGGAGATTGTCACTCACTTCCTGGATTCAGCATTCTTGGGGAGAAAAACTATTTTAAATTTCTAATTCTGCTTTATTTTCAAACTCATTCATCTTAAATTGTATTTTTTTTGTTTTCCTTGGACAAAGAATTAAACATATCACTATCTCTTGCACAGAAGATTTAGATTTTAACTATATTTCCTATAGCTTCTTGTAATCTTGGAGAAAATGATTCTGTTTCTTAGCAACTAAAGAAATCTCTTAAGAAGTGTCTAAACTTTTGTGCATTAACAACCCAGGCCAAAGCAAAGGAGATTCTTTTAACTGATTTCAGTTTGCCTTGGATCTGCCCCCAATTCAGTTATATGTGGCATAGCAGTATTTTCAAGACTAAGTGATTCTGTTTCCCACTGCAGGGGCTCACAATGGTGTGGTGGCAACATTCTTTGAAGACCACATCTTTCACAGCAGTTCTTTGAGGGTTGGGGATGGTCAAAGTGTGTCATTAAGCTGTTAAAGATTGTTTCTGAAAATTTTTCAGTTGTTGACAGTTTTCTCTCTCTATTCAAGTTCCGTTCAGGTTTTCTTCCTGGAAAAAAAATAAAAAAACAGCTCCACAGATCTTACAGAATTGGAGTTCTATCATACATGGGTTTGATTGTCTCCTTTAGTTTCAGGTGAAAGCCGTATATTCAAATAGGTGCATTTGCTTGCAGACTGTATTATGAATAGATTGAAGTGGCAGCAGGAAGATCAGCAAAAATAATTGACCAATGGCACAGTCAGTTCTTACCAGGATCCTGAGTTAATTAGTTCAGTTTTGGCAACAGATGTACATTCCTTCACTGGACATGTTGGTTGATTGCACAGTTGTACCCAGTCCCATTTCACTCCCAGACTGTCTGCATCATGGAGAAAATAAAAGGAGCATAAAAGGAGTATAAACAAACCAGCTAGCTAGGTGCTTTACTAAGGTAACCAAGACTGTGATGATTGCAGAGCCTTCAGTTCTGCCTTGCAGTTCTCAGTAATGTTAATAAATAGTTTGTGGATGTTGTTTCAAATGAGTGCCTGTTTATACTGTAAGACAGTGATTCATCCTATTTAGTTACTGTGCTGCATGTTTACAATATGGCTGGTTTTGAATTCTGGTATTGAAAGCCATTCCTATGTTCAGTGACAACAGTGCAGTGTATTTCTAAATCTTCACTATAGACATAAGCTGAAGGGAACTGTCCTTTTTTCTTTCAAATGAGAGTGCCATTCTTGGTTGGAATGGTTCATTTCACTTAGCCCATGGCCATGGTATGCCAGAGAGGGGAAGTGAATATGTAGCAAGTCTAAAAGGAAAAAAACAGCTTCCACTAATATCAGGGGCAATAGCTTGATTTGTGTATTTTTGTTATACAAATCTGCATAGATTTGTTAAAAGACAGGGCACAGAATATGTCTTTTTTCTGTTTTCTGATGTGGTTGACCACTGTATGCTAACTAATTCAATAATACTTAAATTCAATAACATCTAAAAACGTTTAATTTCTAATAGCGTATGTCTGCTACAGGAGGCCATGTATAGTTAAGAAAATGGAGTAGAAAACTAACGTAGTGAAAGGTTGCCCTCTTGTCAAGGTATTTTTGAAATGTTTACATTGCTTTACGGCTGACATATTTTGGCATACAGCATTTTGCAGTGATACTACAGCCCTAGTAGCATACTATATGATACAAAGTCAACAATAAAGTTTAAAAAAAACTTTAGTCTGAATAGATCAAATAGAAGTCTCTATCATACCAGTGATGGCACTATTAAACTGTTGAAATGCATGCTAATTATGCAGTGTTTTATTTCAGAGTAAACTTCTCTATTTTGGTTACAACAACAGAGGCAAGTAATTTTTGGCTGTCAGAAGTGCCTTTTCCAAATACTGGGGATTAAAAATTGAACACTGCCCATCCATTGAAATGACAGGAGTCAGAGGTGCTGGCAGATTGGGGGAAGGAAATGTAGCAGTATCAAGCCTGAGAGAGGACTTATGTAAGAGAGTTGGGTAAGCAGACTGGCTGTGTTGTTGAATTGATAGCAGTCTAGAAAATGTTGCACTAGCCTCTTCATACTGTGATACATTTCTGCCTAATATATGAAAAAGTATTTGTATTGGTGTCAGGAGGGAGCTGTTTGCTCATTGCATTGGCAGAAAGGATGATTCTGAAATTCCAATGCCAAGCATTAAAATAGACAACAACAAAAAGCCTGGAAGATTTAACAGAAAAATTTCCATTCTTTGACTCTCAGTAATATATATATTATATCTTGCTTCATGTAGATCTAGCGGCTCTTGGTCCCCTTGACATACCAGTGGCATATGAAAGCCCTGTGGATGGATGGAGCGTTAGATTGGAAGTAATAAGGTTGTGCCTGACTTACCTCAGCATTTGTAGCAGATGTTACAAATGTCATAACATGAACCTCTGGGATCAGACTGAAAAAAGCAAGACAACAGATGTAGGCCTCTTAGTTTTACCAGCAAGTATAGTGTGACACTATATAACACCGTTCAGGCTTGATGTTAATATCCTACCCTCCTTCCCAGAACAGAATCAGTGACACTAACAATTTGTGTAGCGCTGAAGTCAGAAAGGGGTGACAGCAGTTTTCTCCCCAAGGGAATTTTAATACTAGTTTGAAAATAAGACAGCAGCACTGTTATTCCAAACATTCAGTATCTTGCAAACATTCAGTATCTTTACTTTAATGAGTAAACTAGAGCCTTCACTCATCCTGGAGGAATCAAGAATTTAAGGAATCGTGATGATTTTAATTTGTTTTTGGTGTCTTGGCTTATTCTCTGTTTTTCGATCAAAATCCATAGTTTTAGATGCTAACTTGAACTCTAGTCAACTTTCCAAGCTATTTGAGGATCCCTATCTTTGATTCCTCTCCTTTACCTCATGCATCCAGCTTTTATCCAGCTGGATGTATCCTGCCATTTTCTTTTCCATAGCATTTCTAAGAACTGTCTTTTCTTTGTGCCTGTAGCAGCCAAAAAATCTCCAATAGGCCCTTATCTCATCTTGATTATTTCAACTAACTTCTCTGGCACTGTAACAGTTGCATCATCCTTTGTCACATGTTTTCCAATCCTTACTTCTTTTGCTCCTCCAACAACATTCCTTATCTATCAATTTGTCAGCCTCTCAAAACTGTTTTCCTGCCTCCTCTGCATTGCCCCTTATTTGTAAATTACTCTCCCTGGGCTGAATGACAAAGCCACTTCCTTCTTCTTCAGATCTTTTCCCTTTCTTTTTTTTTAAGACTTATGTCTGCAGTGGTGCTTATTTAAGAAAGAAAGAAAACAGCCAATAAGGAATAGGTGTTGTTAATTAGTACTTACCGTATCAATTTTAATAGTAGAAAAAAGTGTGAATATATAAAATCATATATATTAGATGGTGTCTCTTTCCCCCATATCTTTTTTTGTATTCCTTGTCCTCTTAGCTGGAAAGCTCCTAGGGAAAAAATAATTGTATGCGTTTGTACAGCATTTAGTGTAATGAGGTCCTGATCCTGGGTGCTATAATATAGTAAATAAACAGTAGTAGTAAGCTGGTTACCCTGTTTTGATACCGTCAAAGTGCATTTTGCTCTCCTGTACTGGACTGATGACTAAAGCAAATACTGGGGATGCAGTTTGTTTCACTGGCATTGTAATGTAATGTTTTGTACTAATTGCCCTAATTTTAGTTTTAATTGAAAATGTACTGTGTTCCCTGCCTACTCAAATAGTATGAAAGTTTTTGTCGCACGTTATCTCAGAGAGGTCATATGTCATGCGTTGAAGTCATTTCTACTGCTTTTATTTCATGGGAGTTTCTAGTGGATTTGCATGGGTTTCAGGGCAGTAAAAATCTTATCAGTTGTTCTTTAGCTTGAATTAGTTTTAGGATTTTCTTGCAGCTGCCTTAGAGCACGTCACCATTTACTGAGGTGCTAGAGAGTGTTCAGGCCCTCTCAGTTTTTCCCTGTACTTGAGTTTTGAACAGTGGTGACTTTCTCTGCCACATCATTCCCTCAGGTGCTGTCATTCTTGAACTAGAAGCTTAGCCTTCTCCCTGAAGAATTTTATTGTCAAGGAGAGGAGTGGGGGTTCTCCCATGAAGAATTTTAATCACCCTATCTGTAGCCCTTTTGAAGGAGGCACAATAGTTCCTATAGTAACTACTAGACTGTGGGAGAAAGGCCAGTGCTCCCTCCCCCAGCTACAGAAAGAAAACTCTCTTCACTTAGATGACAAGAAATTCTTGCACGGAAAAGCCTTCATCCTTCACAGTTAAAAGAACAATCTTTGAGATATACTCTCTAAAATGTATGCATAAGTACAAATTAAAAGAAACCTGCCTCATGGAATGCATTAAAATCTTGCAGGCACTTGTTTTTAAGGCTTGCATGGCTTTTCATAGAGCTGTTCATTTTTAATTCAAGAAGTTCAAAAAAGTTGAGACAAGCATTTAGGGCCAGATCTTGTTTTTCTCTCATGCAGCTCTCGCTGGAATAATCAGGGCAGGGAAGGCCCATGAAACGGATGAAAATTTGTGGTGAGGCAGCCACACATTTAATTTCTTTTCCCCTCCCTAATGACTTTGAATCTTAGCTGCTTTTGAGTGGGTGGGAAAGGCAAACATGTAACTGAGAGGAATGCAGACTTAAGATATGTTGCCACCAGTCCAGTTAACAGTGAGTAAAATGATACAGCACTTGCCAAACTTTGACGACAGTTTAACTTGTTGCAAGATGTTGAATTCTGGATTTTATTCTTATGAATAAAAACATTTTTAATTCTTCTTGCACTCATGCAGTTTGACAGATGAACTAAAGGTGAATAAGTAATAAAACATAACTGTAGTTTCCATTTTTAAATGATCATTTCTTGACATGCTAACAAATGCATTTTTACATCTCTTTTTTTATTCTGTTGAACATTTCAGTTTACTTTAACAACAATGGACATATTTTACAAAGATGTTCACATGACTAGAGGATGGGCAGCAGTCATCATATATCTTGAATGGTGGAAATTAATCTGTGTTAAAATTATTTAAAATGCCATTTTTCGCATTTTAAGTTGTTTACCAAATATCGCATTAGGCATCTTACAGAGTCCTTTTGTGACAAACTAGTTCAAATATTTTATAGCTGTGATAGCTGGTAGTGGTGCAGGGCTAGTTATTTTAATAGTTTTACTAAAACATCTGAAAGATTTGACACAAATGTTATACTTTTGCCTGAGATCCCCCTTGTGGACACTCACCAGTTTGCTATTTGTAGACCCAAACCTTTGATCCCATGGCTACCACCAGCTAGAATTGTTGACGGTATCTAGAATTGTACATTTTGCAACAGGTTAAAGTACTGTCCAGGGCTGGATTAACGGATAGGCAAAGTAGGAACATGTCCTAGGGCCCTGAGCTGCAGGGGGCCCTGGTCCTTCCCTCTGCTGCCGTAGTGCAAACAGCCATCCTCCTCCCTTCCCTTCCCTTTGCTGGCCTCCCATGGGCATTAGTGCTGGGATGGGTAGGGGGGTCTCAACCAGCTCAGGGCCCATGAGTTTCTTTGCCTGGGGCCCACTAAATGGTTACTCCAACCCTGGTACTATCACTCAGTTTCTGCATCAGCATCCTTTCCAAGTGACAAGACTGCATTTTATTTACTTCAGAATCCAACCTTTTGGTCCTTCTCTTTTTTAGACTGGGTTGCCAGGTCCCATCACCTGTGTGCAAACCATGTTTTCAGCTAGTCCAACTGGATTTTGACTTTTCCTGTACCTTTATTTTAGGACTGATCATTGGTAGGAAAATGGCATGATAGATAACAGCTTGTCAAAAAATATTCCTGTTTGTCCATAGGAAGTGGACAAATAGGCAGTAAAAGGAATAAAAGCAACAAGAGTCACATGTAGTCTAATCAAAGCCCTGAGCCTTTCCTTGAAAGTTTGAGGTGACTGGAATAAAGCATAGCCTCAAAGAGCATATCTGTACCATCAAATAACCATACTATGGACTGTTTCAGTGAAACATGGCATGATAACTCCACGTGTACTGCAACCTAAACATAATGGTTCTAGTGACTGTTGTAGCACAGGCCTTTTGCCAATGAGTTCCATACCTCAATGTAATTTTCCTTAGTGAGCTTTTAGCCACTTTCAGACTCTTTGTTCAGACTTACCACCTGAACAGACCTGAGATCCCATCTGGGATCTCCCTCTGCTGGGCAGGATCAGCCAAACTCCTGATGTCAAATTAATGGATATAAACTTCAAAGGATTTATCTTGTTCCTAAAATGATAATTGGGGATGCCTCAGCAAGTGCCCTTGTTTCCTGAGATAAGTACAGACATTCAGAAAGCCCAAGCCTGAACTGATTCAATCTTTGCAGGTTACTCTAACCTTCATAGACTGAATTAGCAAGCAAGTGAATAGACATTCACTTTTGATTCCAGAAATGCAGGCACATGCCTGCAGTGACTCAGGCTAGAAGCCATGGGGTACTAGAGTGAGCTCTCCCTTCCCCTCTGCAGTGGCCAGGCTGGAGCCACGTCGAGCTCAGGAGAGAGCATGGCCAGGCCCTGGCAGGCCTAAGTATGATGGGGGTGGGATTTAAACCCCCACCCTGGCCTGCAGGGACCCCAGCTGGGGTGTGCCTGGAGGAGAGAGGGGGAAGCAGCTCTTGTCAGATTTCCATGGGGGGAGAAGGAGCATGGCCAGACCCTGGCCAGAGGCTGGCGCAGCATGGCCCCCTGAGGCAAAAGGGGCAGGGAGGGGATTTATTCCCCCCTATACCCCTCTCCCATGAGGGGACTACAGCTGGGGTCTGCCATCCATGGCTCCTGACTCTGCTGCTTAACCCCAGCCAGGCAGACCCTGGCTGGGGTCCCCTGGGGGAAGAGGGGAGGGAGGAGAGAATAACCCCCCTCCCTGCTCCCTGCCCACTTCACCTCAAGGCCATGCCAGCCAGCATCTGGCCACACCCCTACCCCTGGAGCAGCCCCTGTCATGGTGTCCTGGGGAGCACAAGCCTCTTCCCAGTGTGGGGGTTGCTGCGCTGCAGGTGGGAGCGGGGTGGGCAGAGCTGCCAGGCAAGTGGTGGTGGTGGGGCTTGGAGGGGTGGCTATAGGGGCTAAGCCAAATTTTGGGGTGGCCATAGCCCCCCAAGGCCTTCCTTAGCACCATCACTGCTTGTCCCACACAGGCTGCAGCAGCCCTCCCGCCCCCCCCCCACCTTCAGTGCAGTGGCCCCACCAGGAAGAGGCTTCCACTTCCTGGGACACCATGACAGGGGCTGCTGCAGGAGCAGGGACGGGTTGCGGCCAGACAACAACCAGCATGGCCCTATGAGGCAAAGGGGATAAGGGTGGGGTTTATTCCCTCCTCCCTCCCCTTTCCCTCTGGGAGACCCCAGTCCGGGTCTGCCTGTCCAGGGGCAAGTGGTGGAGGTGGGGTCCAGGGGCTAGCAGACCCCAGCTGTGGTCCTTCGGTGGGAGAGAGGATGGAGGGGGGGAAAAAACCCTCCCTGCCCACTTTGTCTCAGGGGGCCATGCCAGCCGGTGTCTGGCCATGCCCCTGCCCCTGCTGTGGCTAAGAGGGGTGGGGCCAGCCCTGTTCTCTGGAGCAGACAGCACAGCCCAACCCAGGGCTGAAAAGCATGCTGGGATGTTGGGGGACTCCAATTTAACTTAAACCAGGAAGGGGACAGGGACAGAAGTTCTGTAAACTGGTTTGACCTCAATCAGTTAAGTCTGATGCATTTAACCAGGTTGATCTTGAACTAGTTTGGACCATTCTGAAACTGGTTTATGTGCAATGAACTTTTTTTCTCTTACAGGTTTAAACCTGATCACTTAAAATGGTTTATGTGTAGCTTCTGGCCCTAGCCCTAGTGATCAAAGGTAACTAAGACTGATTTAACCCTTGCTTATCCTTTGGCTTAGGAATGCAATAATTGCCAAACCCACAGAAATATGTTTTCTACAATCTTCATAAGTCACCTCATCCTTGTGAAGTTAACAGTGCAACTTGTGTGAGAAGGGTGTCCTCGTGGAACTTTTTGAGCAAAAAGTGTGGGAATTTGAACTGATGGCTGGGCAGAATTTTCCAGTCTGATGTTCTTAACATCTTATTAACTTGAGTAGATTATATTTTTCATTGAACTATTTCTTCTATTTGAAAAATATGAAAAAACCCTCAAAAGAATAAGATTCTGGAAACAGCAGTTAGGGCATTTATACACATTTTTTTCCCTGTGACACGCCAGAGAGCTGCTGCTTCAGAGCAGACTCGATTAATGTAGTTGTATAAGTGGCAAAATGCACGTCAGCACACAGAAAATGGTAGTGGTGCACTTTGAAATTAAAGCATCTCCGAGGTGTTTTATTTCAAAAGCGCGCTGCTGCCATTTTCTCAATACTGACACACATTTTGCCACTCATACAACTGCAAGCATTGCAGCGCCAGGTGCTTTTCAAAGCACCCAGTGCTGTGGTACTTGCATGTGTAAAAATGCCCTTAAATACTGCGGCTACTTCATACAATATACTCCTTTTTTGCTTGCTGACCTCCTAGAAAAGTTACAACTTTAGCTGTACCGTCTTATTTGCATTTTGAAATTATTGTTTACTTCTGGGTAGCAAAAGAAATAATATACAAGTTTGTCATTAATGCTAGGAACAGAGAATCTTCAAAGAAGCATTTAATTTAGTTTCCTCTGTGACTTTTTTGTTCTTCCTTATACATTTTCCAGTCATTCCCGCACCCAGGGAGCGGGGTGCGGCTTCCACTGCAGCACACACCCAGGGAAGGCATGCGGGGTATGTGCCTCTGGATCTGCATGCAGGGTGAGGGCGGGCTGCCGCTGCGGGCTAGTGCTGGGGCTGCTGTAGCCCCCACAAGGCCCTGTCCCAGCGCTGCTGCCACCTGCCCTGAGCACAGCCCTGGCTTAGCCCCCTTGCCAGGAAGGTCCTGGTGCCATCCCTGCCCCAGCCGACAGCAGCAGCCCGCCTTTGCCCCACATGCAGATCCAGGGCCCTCCCAGGGCGCATTCAGCAGCGGGAGCTGTCCCAGTCCCCCCCATGGCCCCAGACAAGCTGCTCACAGCTTTGTCTCCACCCCGCCCCAGCTGTGCAGCGCCTGCCCCAGCCTCAGCCTCGCTCCTCCCTCACCACTGGGGCCTCGATCTGCCTCCTCCCCCCACACTTCTTGCCTCACAACAGACTTACGAGCCAGACCTGGCTGCTGTCCACGCTGTTGGGCTGTGCTTCTGGCTGGTAGCATGCTGCACTGCAGCTACGCACACAGGGACATTTATCAGCCACGTTATTGGCCACATCAGCCAAAAAAGGCTGATTGCTAATACTGCCAATTTTCTTTATATTGGTGCCAATCCAATATGGGACCAATGTATCAGTGCACCTCTAGTGTCTGTACCTGGCTCTTCTGTGATTGTGCCTGCCAAGTGAGGACCGATTTATTCTCCCTTAGTTTCCTGAATGCCTATAGGACTAAATTAAAACCTAACCTACAACTAAACTATTTTAGTTTGCACTGCTGTCTGAGCATTCTCTGGATAATAGTGTCATTAAAAGTAGTCTCTCTTAATTGAATAAGTAGATGAAGGGAATAAAGCTATAGATTAATGTTAATAAATGACCTGTTCAGCAAAAATAAGTTAGTTTTTATGTCAACTTGGTTACCAGATTGTATTAAAAGCTGTCATGTTTCTGAAATATACCAATCTGTGTACCAAAATGTTATTTTTCTGATGCAGATGAACAGCATGAAAGCAACTGCTGGAGGCTGGAAAAAGTAAAATATTGAGGCAGTGAAGTCAAAACAGTGAGGAAAGTAACACTGCTTTCCTTGTTGTGGGATTAGCAAGCAGTTATTGTCTCATTCTTCAAAATGCCAAATATGATAGTGAGAGTAAAAAAAGTACAAGTTTAAGAAGTATGTATTTAACGTCTATTCAATTACTAATAATACTGGAGTTGGAGCTTGCCTACCAGCGGTGTAATGGTTTTCTGTTTAACATATTTATGTTGGTTGTAAAATTAGGAACTGTCAGTAGAGCCCCACATCACCTGTGTAAGTGCAAAACACATAAATCAAGAGGAGTTCCAGTACCATAAAAATGACATTGAACTGAATGGCATGAAACTACTATAAGATATTTGCGTATATGGATACCAGGATGCATGCATAGACTTTTAGTAGATTTTATTGACAGATATTAAAGCAACGACTACCTGATTCTGTATATACTTTCTAAGTTAACTCACTGATGTTGAAGTATATTAATTTGAATTTTGAAGCTGAAGTGTCTAAAGCCTGAAAGGACAGGTGAATTATTATTTAAAAGGCTTCAAAATAATAGATATTATTTTAAAACTCTGCAAGCAGATCATTTACTCATTTCTGTTTGACCACTTCCATAGACTTGATCCAGGTTGTGTCATTCATTTGCTAAGCAACCATAATATGCAATTAACATTGTAGAATTGGAAGCAATATTCAGTAAGATAGCTACATTAAAAAATGCCAGTGGATTTTAGGGAAGGAATGTACGTTCTGAAATAGAAAATTAATCAGAAAATCAACCCTGAGTAGAGATGTCTTCAGGCTGTATGAAAAATATAACAAAATCTGCATGGAAGAAAGAAAACCAGTGGTTTTGTTTTTGAGGGCTTGGGTGGGTTTGTTTGCTTGTTTGTTTATAACAATGCTAAGGTAAGGAGTCAGATGAAACGGTATGTAATGGTACTAAATCTGTGGATTCTCCACACTTGGTATTTAATAAATCCTAAATTAAATCACTGTACCAAATGCAGTTCTTACAAATACTATTCATGATAGGAGCTTTGATATTCTTGACAATATTGTATATCGTACTTACTCCCATAATTAAAGCTAAAGTTTTCCCCAGAAACATGGCCACAAGTATCATTCAAGTGAATTACTCAGAATATTTCTATGGGCTAGGTAAGCTGGAAGGAGATATCAGCTCTCAATATGAGTTTGAGTTTGGAGGATGCAGGGAATCCTGAGTGGGGAGGGATGCTGCAGTAAACCTAGGAAATTTAGGGTGCTATGGATTTTGTCTCCACACTATGTACAGCTTGTTCATCCAATAATATAATTATAGGAAACATGACAAAAACAAGGAAGAGCAAAGTGACTTAGGGACAGAGAAATGGGCATAAGTTTAAGATACAGAAACTACAAATGAAATCATTAGTAAGATCCTAAATTCAGTGGAAAAAAAAAAGGTGTTGTGTGATATATCTTCAGATACTGAATGGAACAACAGTGTATAAATTATTGTGACAAAAGTCTAGTGTCTAAATTAATTCAGTGCATAAAGTAACAGTGTGAAAAAGTGACATTTTTCTAGCTATTTGTATGTCACTGAACTTCTATAGGAAAGCGGAAAATGACATGGAAAATATTGGGATTGGAGCAGACACCATTTGTAGTTGGTGTAGGCAGTTGCTTGAATCGATTAGCACCAAGACCACCTGTTTGCCCAATATAAATAGCTTAGAATCTCCTGCAAGGGAATTACATGAAGCTTCACTAAAGAATGTTATTGCAATTTTAAGCCAACAGGATGGTCATTACTAAGCAAATATCTGTACATGCTGACATTATATTAGGCACTTGATACTGTAGAGTAGGGGTGCCCAACTCCTGGCTCCAGGCCAGTTCTGGCCTGTAGAACCATGCCATCCTGCCCACAGGTCCAGAATTACAGGTCTAAAAATTCTGGTGGGGGAGAATGGTGGCAGCAGTTGCCACTGCCACATTTCTGGACCTGTGGGGAGCTCCACAGGCCAGATATCAGGCTAGATTGGAGGTGGCAGGGACCTGATCTGGGCATCCAGCAGCCAGCTGGAGGTGGTGTGGGGCCTGATCCAGTCTACAGACCAACCTGCACCACTTATTAAGCCAGTGACACTAAAAGGCTGAGCACCACTGCTTTAGAGCACTTAAACATTCTGCTCTAAAATTTGTTTTCTCTAAACAGCTGATAATCAGCATTTTGAGTTATCCTTTCCAATAATGGCTCTAGTCCATTATGTTGATTTAATGGATTCTCTATGTTTGTTGTTACTTATTAAAAACAAATAAATTGAATCAGATTGTATCTCTAAGATGCAGTTTGAAGAAATCACCACCATCACTATGGCTCCCGGGAAACTATAGCAGTAAGGATACTGGCATGTAGGCTAAAGTAGTACCATTACATAATTTTAGAAGATCCAGCATCAATTTCCCCTTCTTTGTTTTGGTGTGAATATAGCTGGTGCAAAGAGGCATAGGAGGGAGAAAAGGCTGTTCAGCCATCCTTTCTGTTCTTCATTTCCCATTGAAGCAGGTACCATCGGAAAGGGAAAAATTGTACATTGCAGTAGGTGATGTCCTCCCCTCTTTGACTATATGAAGACATCTATTACCAGCTTGGTGTTCTGGCCCACAGGGTATCTTTACAAATGCTCCGGGGGGGGGGGGGGGGGCAATTTAATTAGTGTTCTTGAGAGCTGCTCTAAATAAAGTACCCACAGCATTTCACGTATTCAGCATCTCATGCTTCAAAATGGTGGTGGGGGCACTTTAATTAAAGCTCATCACTTTAATTGAAGCTCATTTGATGAGCTTTAGTTAAAGTGCTCCTGCCGCCATTTTGAAGCGTGGGGACACTGAATACACGAGATGCCAAGGATGCTGGAGCATGCTAATTAGCACGATCCAGCAGACTCAATTAATTAGCACAGGAGCAGGTATTGGACACATTTATAGGTGCCCACAAAGATTAATGAAAGTTCTGTCTTGTAATTTCTTGTTTATTTTTTTACGCCTCATTGCTTTTGAAAATGACACTGCGTGTTACTTCCTAATTTTAAGAATAGTTTGGTTTGAATACATGGTACTTACCAGCTGTTCCCTAACTGTGGTATCTGACATCGTGTAGTATCTCCTTATGCTTAGAATAGGATATAACTCCTGTACTTGAGATACCATGATGGAGTGATTGTTGGCAAATGGTGACTTTTTAGAGGTGGCTGCTCCATTCATTTCAAGTGATAAAGGTAGCATTTTTTTAGATAAACATAAAACACATTTACAATTACAAACTAACTTTTAGTTTTCATCTACACATTTGGATGCACATGAATTGCATATATCATCTCCTTTTGTTTCTTTTTACCAGACCTGCTGCATATTCTCAATAATTTGAACAAAGAAATGTATAGGGGATTGGGATGTATTTGTATAGCCTGTTCATTTTCATAGTTTTCTGGGCATGTTAACAGCTTTTTAAAAAGAAGTTTTATGTTGAAATTCCTGTCACTGAAAACTATACAGCAATTTTATTTACTTTAGTGCTAGGCAAACTTGAAATTAACACTGTTGGTATTTAAAATACAAGATTATATTTAAACAGTAAATGTCCGGTGTTGTGATTAGAGATTTATTACAGTCAAATGTACAGACATTGCAGCATAATTGTTTTTGGGTTTTTTTCATTCAGTTATAGGTGCCCAGCGCAGGAGAAGCCCTAGTGCCCTTGCAATTGAAGTATTTGAATCACATTTGGGAAGCCACATTTTGCAGGTAAGCAAATTTTTTTTCCGTGAAAAAAATTAAGATAACTATAAATAGTAACAAGAGCTAATATTTCTGCCAATTACTTGAATGCTTGCTGTTATCCAAACTTATATTTATGAGATTTTTACATACTCATATTTTTTTCTCTTTAGAAAGTACATGATTGGGAGAGTTTTAATAAGAGTGGGTGGGCAAGTATTATTTGTGCTCTAATAATTTAGATGAATCACACTATTTAGTTGTATTGTACTGTGTTGTAGCTGTTTGCTCACATAATTACACTGTGTGTGTATGCATGCACACATGTGCACGTGCACAACACAATTTTGTATCAATAATTTGATTTTTTTTCCCCTTGTGCATCCTGTACAGACTTAGATTTTCTTTTCTCCTCTTAGTTTATCCTACCTCCAGTCCCAATTGTCATGAGTGTTACATTGCAAATTACAACAGCCTTCATAGAGAAAAAATAACAGCATGAGTCTTAGCTAAAATGAGATAAGCAATAATTTGATTTTTCCCTAAGAATTTTATGACACTGCTGTTCAATCTAGTCTTTCTGACTACTGTACAATGACCAGATGGAAATATTCATATGAATTATGTTTTGCTTTGTCAAGGAATGGTGATTCCACAAAATCTTTTGTAGGTTTTAAATAATGAAACATGGAGTAGAAGCAGTTAACAAAGGCAATAGGAACAAAATGGGGTGTGTTTTATAAGTATAGACAGAATTTTACCCCCTCCCCCCCCCAAAAAAAATAAAGGAAAAATCCCAAACCTATGGCAATAAGAAACCTGCTTTGCATCTGGTCTTTTTTTAGCTACAGTGCTAAGTAACTGCTGCTATTTACTAGTGTAGAGTGCTTCTCAATCCAAGTGTACAGCATGAAATATTGTCTTTTGATATGCAAGAGAGCCAAATTAGGATATTATAATGAGAAATATTCCACTTAATTTGAAACAATTGAGAGAGATTTCTCTGTACTACCCTGGTTCAGGCTTTCAAAAGAGCTATGGGATAACATCCAGATTTTTCATACCTTTTCAAAGTTAACTAAATGCAAAATGGAAACAAAGATAATTTTAGGAAAACATAAAATTAACCAGTAGAATGAATTTCCCCAAGGTACAAAAATTATGAATGGAGTGATTTAATTATTTGCATGCCCTTGGCAGAGGTCTAGGTTCAAGTTTTAAATTCTGTAAGCAAATGCTTATAGTTATAGTACCAAGGATGTAAAATCAACACCGTTCTGTTTTGCATATTAGACAGGACTGCTGTTATGCTGTCTCATAGATGTAAAAAATGAATAAATAAGCAGCAGTTGTGTGATGTTTCAGTTTATGTAATTTGTCAGCATGTTGCTATGAATATATAAACACATACTGTATATCCTAAAGGTACATTTTTTACAATATGTATTCTTTCAAATATCTAGATAAAACCTCATTGAAATTGATTTGTATACAGTTTTTATCCAGGTCTTATGCATGATCCTATAATATGTGTACAGTTCATTCTGTTGTTATGTGAGGCATCTGAGACTACCACCCTGAAAACCATTTAGAATCTAAGTTTTTCATTTATTGGATATTTAAGACATTTAATAATTTTCTTATCTATTTAAAGCAGATTTCCTTTTTCTTTAGGCATTTTCCTGTTATTATATGAAAAGCTACAGCATTTTCAGTATGTAAGAGTTATAGAGGTAGAAAAAGCCACTAAAGGATCTCTACATGTAGGTGATGAGTTTGTCTTAGAATTACCATCAATACCATATTGAATATCTGTTGAGGTGTAGCCTTTTCAGTGAGGGTAGTGGTCTTACTAGATTGCTCCCATTAATCTTTAGCCCAGTTGATAGTAGGAAGTTCAGGGTTGATGTTTTAGAAGAGAATAGGCTGTTGATGATGGATAAAGGACCAATGAATTAGTAATAGATGTGAGTTAGTCATGGTATGTTAAAACCTCTGTTTAGCAGTATAAGTACAGTTCTCTGTGAAAATGTATATATAGTACAAATGTACATAGTACATGTATATACTACATTCAGTACAGTGCTGAAACATATTACCTGCCAAATATCTACAGAAACTTTATAATGTCACCTTGTTGATGTCATTGGCTAGAAAAAACATCTAGAGAAGTCGGTAATATTAGTAAGATGTCAAACATTCAGCCAGAGCAGTCCACTGGAATTCTGTTCTAAGAATTGCTTCTTTGGGGCACTACATCTAGAAATGATTTTCAAGTCAATATTGTGGTAACTACTACCAGTACTTGAGTGAGACATCAACATAGATGTAACTTCGAACCTACAAAAACTATTCTAATGGAAGTGCCCATGTTTTTCAGGCTACTGTTTGAGGAAGCCACGTATATAGTTAGTTTGTTTAATACTCCTTCTCATTAATATTTTAAAGTCTTAAGCCTGCAGTAAGTTCAGAAATTAAAGAGGCTCTCTAACCCTCATAATTTATTGTACTTCAAAATTTATTGATAGACATGAGAAACTATAATACAGTCTATGTTTAAAAAAGTGAGCATAGTTTATTTGTAAGTGATGTTATAAAAATAGAAATGGGGCAGCATCTTGTAACATTTTAAATCTTGATTCTACAAGCAAGTAGTCTCAATCAATCATGTCAAAAAATCCAAGCCACAGCCAATTGAAGTATATCACACTGAAGAAACAATTCTCCCAGTAGGTTTACAGTGAAAAGAAAGTATCCACAATAAACTCATGAAAAAAGAGAAATGCCCCCAAATGCTATTATATCAATATCTTCATAATCAGAAAAGAAGTTTTTTAATGTTGTCCACCTGGCTGAAGAAGTAGTGGGATTGCCTTGAACAGAAGAGAAGCTAGGTAATGTGAGAGTGTGCCCATTAATTTTTACCAAGACTTTCCATAGTGGGTATCTATCTCATTATACTCCACATTCTTCTTCTACTTCAGAGTGATGTTGTAATGAGGTAAGGCTGCACTGTAAAATATGTCAAACTTTGCAGCATATGTGTGTGTATATTAATGTATAAGTTCTGTGAAAAAAGAACTACTTCTGGTAGCAATTATTGGCAAACTTAACTCAAACCACATTTAAAAGTTAAGAAGACTATGACTATTTATACAAGACCTCTTGATATTTCTTCTAACTTTCCAACTATTAAGGTAAAGAAAAGGGTCAGTGATCCCCATATTTTTCATATAATCAAGAATGATCAGGAAATGTAGAACTAAATATAGAGAAAAGGAAAAGTTAGTGAATATATTTGCATATGCAAATTAGCTTAATTGATACTGCTTGCCTCTACAGGGATTTTTCATTACAAACTGGAGTGCTACATTGTTCAGCTCATATTGAGTAATTTAGTAACTAATGAGACCAGTTTGCACTAATTTGCATATGATAAATGAGCTTAATTGCAGTAAATAACTTGGAGGCATAATTACTTAATTTTCCTGTGTTGCATGGCTTTTAAGTTCACGTATGAACAACTCAAGATAATTTTGCATATTTAAATTAGTAGCTTTTAAATTTTCTTGAACAAAAAAGAACACACCTTAGGATTTGAACTGTAAAACAATTAGAAGTAAAGTTTACAGTATTTTCAGTTAGATTTTAGAAAAATTCTTAAATCTGTTTTTATTCTTAAAACTGCTTATTAAAATACAAATATTTGGGATTAAACACCCTGGAACAAGTTTTAAATGTAGCAGTAGAACTGAAAGAATCCAATCATAATTGGGACTTTGTATCTACATTAAATGTGATTGGTATTAACTGTGTCCTTTTTCCATAAGAGCAATAACTTTTCATAATTGCAGCCAGTGCTTTGACAGAGCCTGATGGACTCTTGAGAAACTGTAATTCTTTAATAGTGCATTAAATTACCATACGCAATAGCATAGACATTGGTTGCATTAGTTTCCACACACTGTTCTACCAGTGTATCTCTGTCCAATTTTGTATGCGCCATCCCTTTTAATGAGAAGGATATTCATTTTTCTATATGCACCAAAGCCTTGGATTCTGTTTTGCTTTTTTCCCACAGGCCTTAGTCACTGTGTTCCGTGTGATGAATAGTTAGTTGGGCTGGTGATTTCTGTTTATGCTGAGTTGCTTACAAGGAAATGGGTTGAGAACACTGTCCTATTTCCAACTAAAAACTACTTGCCAACTTGTGGCACATTAGAAGACAGAACAAGCTCTAAATCCAAGAGACACAACAATGGAGCACCAGTGATCAGCATTTGATGTACTGAACTCCCCATTTGTGCCACAGAGGGACTTTGTCACTTTCCAGGTAGTATTTCCTCCTTCCTCCAGACTTCATGGAGGGTTGTCGAAGGGATTTTCTTAGCTGGACATAGGTCCAGAAGATGTGCATTCTCCTCGTAACAACTTTACAGGTATCTGAAAATGAATCCATTCTATGTTGTGTGTCCCCTGACTGGGAGTTACCTGTTTTCCTCTTCTGAGAGAATTCTCCAGAGCATTTGAAATAAAGGGAGTTCTCAGCATCATGGCTCAGTAGCAGATACATTTTCAAGTACCAAGGCCAGAGGGTTGCTGTCTTATGAGAGCCTCAGTGCAGTAGTCCTTGGCCTCCAACGGATGACAGGGAATCTTCTTATGTTTGTACACTTTGTGACATTTTCTGTGGTTAGGGAAACTCCAACCTCATAATGCACTGTTAGGGAAATTTTTCTACATGTAATGCTTATAGGGGGCTTAATCCTCTTTAACACCATCCTGTAGGATCCCAAATGTCATTAGATGTACTGATTTTACTTCACCTTTTTTGCATTTAAAATAACCAAACCAAATGGTAATCACCTATGGTTGTTACCATGAGTATAAGAAACCCGCTGTGTTGTTACCAACATTTTACATAAGTATTGGGTTAAACTTTTCCACGAGACTCTTTTGTATTTGCTAAAAGTTTCACTGAAATGCAGAGAAGTGTCCCTGATACCCACTGGTTTGAAGAAACAAACATTGGTTTTGTCTTATTAACAAATGCAATATAGTAATAATGCTATATGGAATAATACTGTTCCTTCGACCTGGTAAATTATTAATTGAGAATGATGTCCCCCACTAATTTAATACTTGCACTTTGCAGATCATTCCTGGATGTCCACAAAAATATAATCACTTAGCTCAGTGGTTTGGAATCTCTTAAAACTCAAGGCATCTCTCCTCTCCATAACTTTTGTGAAGTGAGTGGCACCTCATTTAAAAAATCAACATATTTATTACTCTGCTTACTGCTTTGCAGAGAAGCCAGGCAGTGGGGACAAGGGAGCAGCCAGGCAGGGAAGAGCCTGAATCTGTGCTTATCCCAGTTGAGAATCACTGACTTAAGAGAAACCGGGCTTCTGGTTAGGGCACTTTTCTGGGAGATTGGAGATATGGATTTGATTCCTCTCTGCCAGAAGAGGGAAGGGCACCTGGACCTCCCACTTCCTGACCCAGTGATTTTCAACCATGGTGTTGTGATATCTTTTTAAGGGTGCAGCTCAGCATTAGCATTATTAAATGTACAGACACCTATGCATGATTCACAAGACAAACCCTGAGGTTTCAAATAGGAATCCATAGTGTCAAAAAACATTTTCAGACCTGTTGCGGTCTTTCTGAGTTCTTTGCAACAGATGACTTGCTCTGTTGTTTTTCCATAGTCAACAAATGAGTGAAAGCTAGGAGCTGACATTTTCTGAGTCTGACAGCACTGAGAACCACTGTTCTTGGTTCTCAGTGCCCCAACCGTTAGGCTGTTAGAAAAGGCATTTGGTAAAGACGCAATCCTATCAATGCTAGACGTGCTTTTAGAACGCTTACAGGATTGAACCCCTCCAGGGAGATAGGCAGAGGAAATTCCAGTTTGTAGATCCAGTCTATTAAAGTTGGGGTATATACAAACATACTACCCTCAGGTTTGCCAGCTGTTTAAAATCAATTAGGAAGATACAAAAAGCATTAGACACCTCCTGAGTTAGGTGACAGCTGAGATAAGGGTCTTCAGGATTGCAGTTTTGGACTTGGTCATTTTAATCATGCTTTAGATGTTTAGTCCTTTTTTTTTCATTTTGCATCTGTCTATATGTGCCTGTATCGGTCCTGAAAATGGGGTTTGGGTTCCTATGTCCCTAAAGTACTTTAAAAAAATGTTATCCATAATATTGTTTTTTGCTTTCTGATTGGATATTTGAAATGGTTTAAATTTGGAGAAAACCAAAGAAGCAATGAATAACAAAATTATGAGTTTTGGGGTGAATATTTATTTGTGCTAAAATGTATGAAACTGTTGGGATTCCATCAGAAAATAATTTTAATTTTTTTTTAACTCCCAAAGCAGAGGTTTTTTCTGTGTGGTAGCAGGCTTTTTCTTCAATAGCTCTTTATATTTTTGCAGTACTGTTATACTCCAATGAAAGTAGGACACTATCATTCAGTTAAAAATTGGAAAGAGTTCACAATATATTTTTACTAAGATGCATACTAATATTTATAAGAATTTGATATATATTTATAATTACCACCTAGAGGTTAATAAGAATAGGACACTATTTATTTGTTCTCTAAACTAAGACAGCATCTTGAAGGTGACAGATTTTTTTGGCAAGCTTGCTGGTAAAGTTTCCAATACATTGTAAATGTATGTGTTCCGTTTAATTTTGTACAAAATCTGTGTATGTTTACCATTATGGCAGAAGAAAGAACAGTGAGCAGAGCAGGTGCTCTACATTTTTGAAGTAATGGAAGGTTGCAGATGAAGTTACAAGAGTTGCACACATTAATAATGCAGTTTGGAAGCAAAAAAAAATGCTTTTCTGGAGTGCAAACAAGCAGTGATACTTAGTCATGGGAACAAAGAGACTGCAGTGAGTTGAAACTGGAGAAATGGGGAATAATTACAATTGTACCAGAAAATAAGGAATTTGTTTTTGGCTCAGCTACAAATATTTGAATGCTATAGAGCTTTGGGGAGTCTTAATCTGATTTCAATCATAGGAAAAGAATTACAAATGTTATCATGTTCATAGGTGAGGCTGGAGCTGTGTGGAGTGGTAGAGGATATCTACTCTCTTCAAAGATTCGCATTAGCACAATGAGCCCTACTTGACATGAGAACTGGAAGAGACTAAAAACAGATAGAAAGGTGTGGGCATGTTGTAAAGCATTAGAAAAAAGATTAATCTTTTCATTTATGATTTTCAACAACTCTAAGTATTACATAATGAGGTGAACTCTGTACAACACTGGTCAGCATACCAATAGTGACATGAGACTAAAGGTGAGGAAGCAGCAGATGGTATTTCTGAAATATATAGATGATTATGCCAGGCTAGGAAATGATATTAGCTGAAAAGAGTCTATTCTACAGAGGGAGTTTTGGAGACAGAATAACAGTTACTATTGCTTATGCCAAGGGTGTAGTACATAAGGATGAGGTGCTCATTTATTTTATTACAATGCTATATTTTATTATGAGAACAGGTTCTTAGCAAGTTTGTGCGAGGACATAGCATAACATGGAAATGCAAGAGTATGCGAACCTAAGTTTTGTAGTAGTTATAGTAGTTAGGGGTCAGAAGGACCTGAATAGATCATCTAGTCTAACCCCCCCCCTGCCAGTGGCTGGAGCACATGCTGGGATCACATGACCCCAGACAGGTGTTCATCCAACCTCTTTTTGAATTTACCCAAGGTAGGAGTGAGGACCTCTTCCCTAGGAAGTTGGTTCCAGATCCTAGCTACCCTGACAGTGAAATAGTGCCTCCTAATCTCTAACCTGAACCTAGTCTCTAGCAGCTTCTGGCCATTGTTCCTCATCACCCCAGGTGCTGTTGGGGAGAATAGGGAACTTCCTATTTGCTCCTGATCTCCCCTAACGAGTTTGTAGGCAGCCAGCTTGAATGTATGCTGTGGATTCCTTCTCCCAAGGTGCAGCACCCTGCATTTATCTACATTGAAGCCCATCCTATTACCATCCGCCCACTTCTGTAGTCTGTCTAAGTCTAATTGCAGCCCCTCTCTCCCTTCGAGCGTGCCTACCTTCCCCACATCTTGGTGTCATCAGCAAACTTGGACAACATGTTTCCACCCCCTCGTCCAAGTCACTGATGAAGATGTTGAACAGTGTAGGCCCCAGGACTGAGCCCTGGGGGACCCCACTGTTCACATCCCTCCAGGATGAGTATGACCCATCCACCACCACTCTCTGGGTGAGCCCCATCAGCCAATTTTTGACCCATCCAACTGTGTACGCATCAGTGAGGCCATCAGGTTAGTCTGGCAGGACCTGCCTTTGATGAACCCATGTTGATTTCCCCTGGACATGATCTCCCCTGCTGGCCACTCACAGATGTGCTCCTTAATGATTTTTTCAAGGATTTTCCCCAAGACCGATGTGAGGCTTATGGGCCTATAGTTTTTCCGGGTCCTCCTTCCTTCCTTTCTTATAGATGGGGACCACATTAGCTACTTTCCAGTCTCCGGGCACCTGCCCTATGGACCATGATCGCTCATACAGCTGGGCCAGGGGCACAGCAATGATCCCCGCCAGCTCCCTCAACACCTGTGGGTGGAAGGCATCAGGGCCTGCAGATTTGAAAACATCCAGCCCTTCCAGAAGATCCCTAACTACTTCTGCGCAGACCTGAGGCCTGGCAGTGCTATCCTCAAGATTGCCCCTACCTGTGGTGGGAGAGCTGTCCTGTTCCCTGTCTGTCCAAGACAACACAGAAAAATAACTTGTTCAAGATTTCGGCTTTCTCGTCTGGCGTAGCCATAAGATTACCATTTGAGTCTAACAGGGGCCCTACATTACCCAGTGCCCGCTTCTTACTCTCAATGTATTTGAAGAAAGACTTTTTGTTGTCCTTAATCCTGGTCACTAGCCTGAGCTTCACCCCTGCCTTGGCCTTCCTAATAGCCCTCCTACACTCATGGGCCAAGGAGGAGTATTCCTCCTTGGTGATAGCCCCTCTCTTCCACTGTGTGTACGCCTCCCTTTTGGCCCTGAGGGACCTTGAGTCCTCCTAATGAAATATTTTGCCAGAGCTTTGGACTTGCAGAAAGAAAAGGTGACCTACCATAATTTTTTTTCCTTATCTAAGTTAATATATTAGTAAAATAAAATAGAAGTTAACGGTTGAGAGATGCTGCAGTTTAAACTAGTGAATGAAGTGGTCTTTAATGTTCTCTTGACAGTTAAAAGACATATATAATCCAACAAGATGGACTGACAAGGTAGAGTGGGAAGTGGATGTAAGATGATATAAGTCTCCATGGTAGAGTGATTTCCATAAGACACTCATATAATATATTTTGTATATTTTAATTTTGAATTTTAATCTCATCTTTGTCACACATAATTCACTGTTAACAGACTTGTTTCTGTATTTAAATGACATCCAGACCGTTTAGGCATGAAAATAGAGGATACACAGGTTAAGTCTATAGAGGCACATTCAGAAAGGAACTAGAATGTGAGGAAGGTGTGGCATAAAAAATAAGCAGCTAGAAACCAAAACTAAAAATCTCTCTGCTCCTCTGTGAACCTTTAAAAACAAAAGATGGTCTAGATGGTCTTGAACTGTTTTTCTCAACTTTATTTGGCTCTGGCACCCTTTGGAAAATTCTACCTCCTGGTTTTCACTCTTTTTTAACTATAGAAAAACAATTGGGCAATTATTCTGTGGTAAAGAACTGAGACAGATCATAACAGATTGGAATGTTTTTAATATTATGGACTCCTGTGTGAAAACTCTGAATTTATCTTGTGAAATGTGTTTGCACACCTAACAGTGTTAATTTTGCAGGATACCCTGTGGAACCCTTGAAAGGATTTTAAGGCACCCCAGGGTGCCACAACACCCTGGTTGAGAATCACTGCTTAAGAATACCTGCCAACAAAAAGCAATTTAGACATAATAAGTACTTCTAAAACCTGATGGGATAACAAGAGTGAATTGAAACCTGTAATACCTGGATATAAATGTAACAAGAACAACTCATTTGACATAAATGGGAGGTGGTAATACCAGATGGGATTAGTGCAAGATGGTGATTTTAAGGGGGAAGAAAACCCAAACAAGTCTAGGTTCATAAGAAAATAAAATTCATAACTGGGAAGGATGAATCAAGACCATCTGAATTACAATTATGAAAACAAATCACAAACTATAAGAATAGAAAAATCGTCAGTTAGTACATTATGGGCAACTGGATCAGGGGAGGGACAATAGTGATTAAAGATGAGAGAAGAATAAGTTACTCAGACAATAATCTTGGGTGGTATCAGCTCTCTAAATACTAACTGCTCAAAACCCATATCAGGACACATTTGAAAAGGAGGGTTGACACTCAAAATGTGTTATAGGTCCCTAACAAAGAAAAGATCCATACCATATTTACCCAGATCCAAAATTTTGAATTTAAGGCACCTCCCCCCCAATAACTAGATTCTAGTCATGGAAAACTATAAATTTTTTACAATTTTCCATGGTTGAATCTGGGGGGGAGAGGAGGGATTCTTTTAGGGCCTTGTTACACATTGCACTTTTTGCTGCTTAAATGTTAATCGGTGTTAGAGCCTTGTTAAATTGTAATTCTCGGTGACTCTTGGAGCTCTTAACTTCTAGACTGTGTGCAGATTAACACCTAAAACTAGTTTACAGCACTTGTTCTGTAGGTCAAAGTTATGCCACTCCAGGGCAGGACTATCTCCCATCTGTGCTACTCGGTTCATGTTACACTGAGGTGTAGCCACTCTAGGCTACATCGAGTGTAAACACCCCACCAACCCCTCTCCTCTGCTGGCTCAGATCAGGCCCACTGCCCCCCTGCTCCTTTCTAGCACCCCAGATCCCCACTTCCTATATTTGTGAGCTGCCTGTGCTGTCTGACCTGGGGAGCAGGCAGGGAAGGGTTAACCTGCTTGCTCAGCCACTGCTGCCCTCTAGGCGCGAAGCAGTGACAGGGCAGGCAGGTTAACTCTTCTTTGCCTGCTCCCCTGGGATAGACAGCATGGGCACCTTGGGGCCAGGGGGAGGCAGGAGGCAGAGGGGAGCCCCAAGAGCAGGGGGTGAATGGGACAGAGGGAGCCTGGAGCCTAAGGAGGAAATTGTTACCTTTCAGTCCTTTAGGCCTCTGCTGGCCTGATCATTTGACTGCTCCAAACTTGAGCTAGCACTAATACTGATCAACATTTGTGCAGTTCACAGTGTAAATTGTAACAAGGACCTGAGTGCTAGCTCAAATTTGGAGCAGTCTTACCTTAAGTCTAAAAACTTTTTCTGGTTGTCCCCCAGCTGTACAGCTGGGACTTGCCACTAGAGGGGCCTGACTGTGAGCTATGACTATGAGTTGCCACTACAGGGCTGGTGAACCAGGTCAGGCTTCTGCCCGTGCTCTAGGTGTGGGGGTGTGAGAGATGGGTTGGGGGAGGCAGGAAGATGAAACTGGGAGGCAGAGAGTTAATGAGATAGGGGTGGATAATGAAATAGGAGGTGGAAAGGAAATGGGGGTGGTGGAAGAGTGGTGAAATGAAGTCAGCCAGCCACTGAAAGATAAAATAAAAAGATGTAAAAGAAAAAAAAAGAATTAAAAAAGAAATAAAGATGTAAATTCAAGAAGGACTCATGTTTTGATAAATTGAGTTTTAGGATTGGGGTGTGGGGGTGCTAGTCATGCTTCCTGGGGTGGCTGCGAGGTGGGAGCAGTGAGGGAAAGTGCTTCTGGGGTAATTACTGCCCCTGCACCAGGAGGATAGTCTCAGCTCATGGAGACCCAATCCAGCTCCCTACCTTGTTTCCTCCTACCCCTCCATCTGCCCTGACCCCACTCCTGGACCCGTCCTTGTCCTCCAACCTGGCTAGCTGGAATGTGGTCTGCAGGCTGTTTGCATGGGATTGCAGTCCTGGGGGTGGGAAGGTCACATACCCGGAGGTGGAAGGGGGAGTTGGTTTGTTGCCAGAACTGCCCCCTGGGCAGTAGAGGTCAGTAGATGGGGGAGAGGTCAGTGGGTGGGGGAGAGGACACTGTATCCTGGGATCCTGCAGGACTGCAGCTTCCGCAGCTCATCAGTGGAGAGTGGCCACACATTTTTGGAACATGGCTAACACAGATCAGAGATGAACATGCCCTGGGGTGATGTAACTTCAAGCTGCCTAAAGTGTGCTTGGAACCAGGGTTTGAATTACACTTCAACTCTTGAGGGGGGTCTGCAAAACAAATTAAACCAGTTCATTGATTAACAAGTTCACCTAAATGAAGGAGCAATCCAATTGGAGACCATGAAGGTTATGATTTTCAAATCTTGCAGGGGGGCTATCATCTCTTATGGTGGGGGGGCCTCAGCCTGCTTAAAACTATTTTTAAGTGTTAGTGTGTGAACAACCCACAGCTTAAGAAATCCAGAATCCACCTAAAATTAATGTGTAATAGGCCCTTAAATTGATTCCCCCACTGCTTCAGTGGGGGAAGCAGTGGCAGGGGGCAAGCAGTAGGGAACCAGCCAGCCTGACTCTTGCCCCTTCCCTCCCCCATGGTCACACTGTTGCCTCCCAAAACTACCTTCCCTGCCGCCTGCCCCCTATCCCATTCTGCTGTTATCCCGAGCTGATCCAGGCTCAGGGGGAGCCTCACAGCTGTTGCACAGGAAGCCCAGCTTGGTCAGGGACAGTGGGGATGGCACACCTACTAGCTCCTGTTCTGTGTCTGGTTCCCCTGATCACCCATCCCCTCTTCAGCACTGGCTGGGTGCAGGAGTTGGAAAGAGAAACCTACATGACACTGCTGTTGTCCCCTGCTAACACAGATATGGAGGGAGCCTCAGAGCTGCTCCTGCCCTGCACTGGACAGAGCAGTTGAGCTGAGAGCCTGACTCCCAGGAGAAGTCTGGAAGGAGGAACCTGCATGCTGCCACGGCTGGTCCATGGGCAGCTGTGGGACATGAGCAGGTCAGGAGCACCTCAGGGGCTCCCTCCATGCCTGTGTCAGCTGGGAGTCAGGCTGTGGGGATTGGCTGTGCAAGGATCCCGGCTGGACTGGGGACCGCAGCATCATGTACGTTTCCGCATCAAGCATCTGCTGTTCTCCGGTGAGGGAGACAGGGAGGGGAACTGGGCAGGGAGCAGACATGGAAGCAGGAACTTGCATGCTACGGATAATTTCCCCACCTGAGCCAGACTCTCTACACAGCCATTCCCCACAGCTCCCAGCTGGAGTGGTTTGATACTCTATAGCAGGGTTCAGGAACTCCTGGCATGCATGCTGAGCATGGCATGTGAGGCCATTTTGCTCAGCACGCCACAGCCAGCCCCAGCTCTGGGTAGCTGCTGCCAGCCATGGAGCCCAGACTGCTCTCAGCAGGTGGCTGGGAGGCTGCAAGACTAGCTGCAAGCAGCCTGGGCTCCATAATTGGCAGCAGCTACAGAGAGCTGGGGCTGGCTGGCGCCGGGGGGGGCTGGCTGCAGCCGGGAGGCTGCAAATAGCTGTGCCGGGCTCTGGAGCCCAGGCATCAGCTCTGTACCGATGCGTGCACGCACACCTTGGAGTGGGCAGTGAGGGAGGCGCCTGAGGCAATGCAACCCCGGTCTCTCCCTCACTCTCGACACAGAGCTGATGGTGGGGCTCCGGAGCCCAGCGCAGCTGTTTGTAGTCAGCCTGGGCTCTAGGCAGTTGCAGCAAGCAGCAGACAGGCTGCAAACCGCTGCACCGGGCTCCACAGCTCTGGCATCAGCTCCATGCTGGCAGGGACTGCACATGCACCAGGTCTGGTTTAGAGAGCCAGTCTGGTTTACTTTCCTGAGGGAAAACATTCCTTGATGCCCCACTATGCCCACTGCCTTGGCACCAGGGTGGAGGGACTGTGGTGGGGATGCACCATTGTGTGCTCTCTGAGCCTCTCTGGGGATAATGGCTTAGATGTCCTGAATGATCCTGCCAGCTTAGAGCCTTAGCTGTGTGGAGCGGGTGGGTGGTTGGGCTGATGGGCAGGCTCTGGGCTGGGGCCTTGGCCAGCCGTGCTGCAGCCCAGGGGCTGGCTTCCCGGGGAAGCAGAGAGGCTCCAGTGGGCCCAGGGTATTGTTGGGTTTGACTTTGTCTGGTGGCCCAGCAGCCTGGCTCTGTGAGCCCATGAATCTGGTTTTCTGTGTGCACACGTCTGGTTCTGGATGTGTGTGTGCATGTGTCTGTTCTGGGTGTGTTCTGGTTCTCTGTGTTTGTTCACATGTGGTTTTGTGTGTGTGTGTGTATATGTCTGGTTCTCTCTTTGCTCTCCTTTCTCTTTCCCTCTCTCTGTCTATCTCTCTCTCTTATTTCTCTCTTTTTCTCTCTCTCTCACTGCAGCATGTGGGCAGGAAAGCAGTGGGGTGGAGGCAGCTGCACAACAACAAGGAACCTAAATCTTGTTCCTTCCCAAGGAACACACAACAACAAAGGCAGCATTTATGATTATTAAATATATTAATGTGCAGTGTGTCCTGCCATGTACTCCACCCGGCCCTCATTTTGTTTTTCTGGCATGCTGGCACTCCGGCACTTTCCAAGGTAGACATTGTGGTTTTTTCGGCACTCCGGCCAAAAAACATTGCCTACCCCTGCTCTATAGTAAGATGAAGCCATGGTTTTCTCTGTGTTGAATTGGGGAGGGGACCTCATCTTGGAATCGAGTAAATGCATTATTTCAGTTTTACAGTATTAGGGCTATGTGAAGCATCAGTTCCTGATTTGATTCAGTGGAGATTTGGCCCAATTCGATAGCCGAATCTCTAAATCAAATCAGAGGACCCCTTAATCTCTCCAAATCAAATCATAACCTCTGAATCGATTCAGAGAGATTTGGAAAGATTTGGAGATTCAGACATAGAGATAGCTTTAAATGTTTTTTCTACATACCTCTAGGTAGCAGGCTGCTCGTGGGCGCTGCAATGCTGGGGTGCATGGAGTGTCCCACAGAAGTATGGGGGGCTCCCCAGTGTGCTCAACAGCAGAACCGAAGTGCACCAGAAGTACTTACGGTTCATTTCTGAGTCTGCCGGGGAGCACGCAGGGGGGGCCCCCGCGCCCTCCTGGCTCGGGAAGTTGTGTCTCCTGGGGCCGGGGGGGGACCCCGGGTCCCCCCGTGGCTCGGGACCGAG
>NW_005842026.1:184308-196947 GCF_000455745.1 Alligator sinensis | reverse complement strand
GGTGCGCGGGGCCGGTGAGAGGGGGGGGGGGGAGGGGCAGCGCACTCCCTGGCAGACCCGGAAGTGGACCAGAATTACTTTCGGTCCTCTTCCGGGGTCGACACTGAGCATGTGGAGGGCTGCCCCCCCACGCTCCTGTGGAATGCTCCATACACCCTAGTATCGCAGCAATCATGAACCACTCCAGCTACCTCACGGTATGTAGAAAAAACTTTTAAACCTGTGTCTATGTCCGAATCGCTGATTCTCCAAATCAGCATTGAATCTTCAGATTTGGATTCGACTGAATTGAATCAGGGACAGAGATCCGAATCAACAGATTGAATCACTGTCCCTGATTTGGGCCAAATCCAAATCAGATAGGGCCCACTTTGCACACTTTTGTACAGTATGCCTTCATTGGACTAAGGCAGCTCTGCTATCAGTTTTTTACCTTAGATTTAAGGATATTTTAATTTTTGTAGAGATTAATTGAATATGTATGCATATGGAACCTGCACAGGCTTGATCACAAGACTCCTCTAATAGTTATGCCGCTAGCTCATTTTTCATAGGGTAACATCTGCCACAAGGAAAAAAGACAAGTGACTGTAGCTGGTGTTAATTTATTATGGAATCATAGAAAGTTAGGGTTGGAAAGGACCTCAGGAGGTCATCTAGTACAATCCCCTGCTCAAAGCAGAACCATCCCCAACTAGATCATCCCAGCCAAAACTATGTCTAGCTGGGTTTTGAAAACCTCCAAGGGTGGAGCTTCCATCACCTCCCTGGGTAAACTGTTCCAGTGTTTTACTACCCTTTTAGAGAGAAGATTCTTCTTAATTTCCAACCTAAACTTCCCTTGTTGCAACTTGAGACTGTTGCTGACTAACCAGGCATAATATGCTACTATTTAGAATTTAAAAGTCACTGTATCTGAGTCAGAAAGCACAGCTGAACCTCTAAGAAAGATTTGAATGCTGCAGGACTTTGTTCCATTGGTGAAGAGTGGCAAGGGCCCTCAAGACTCCCACGTAACATAAGTATTAATAAGTAAATATAATAATCAGTACACATAAAGAAGTCCGTGGATTTAGGTCTATGCTCACTTAACCCTCAGTGGAGTTTATACATGTTTATGAAGCTGTTTTGCTTTTACAGCATCTTAAATTGCAATGAAAATTAGCCCAACGTAAAGAGAGCTGGGAACTAAAGGCTAGTAGCTCTAAATAGAAAAAGGTTACATAAGTTGACTGGGCAGCACTGTTTTAAATGGGGACCTCAGATCCATTATCTGCAACAACTGGAACAGGACTTCCTGGGGACATCCAGACAAGCGTGGATGTTTGTTTTCCCAGGGACAAGTAGCAGCAGCAGCACACCTTGTGCCATTGCTGCTTGTTCCCGGGGAACACCCATGCCATGCACATTGTGACATGTGGCAGGTTACCTGAGGTGGGGTAGGGGAGACTGGGGCCAGCAGCTGTACTGGCCCCAGCAGCTTTACATGGGGTCCTGGGGACCTCCTGGAGCTATTGCAGTGATGGGGAGCCTGGTCAGCAGCCTGTGTGTGGCTCCGGCTGGCCAGGTTCTGGTTTTGGGTGTCATGTGCTGGCTGCCACAAGCGCCACCCCACTTTTTTTTGACGTGGATTTTTTTGACTCCAGGATTTCTGGGGTCAAAAATCCCTCCTGGGGTGCAAGGTAGCAGCGCAGGGAATGACTGCATGTGCAGTGTGTGGTGCTGCAGATGGGTCGACAGTGTCACATACTGCACATATGTGCTCGTCTAGACGCTGCCCCTGAGTACAGGTGACTTGAAAGATGCTAATACATATTCCAATTTGTCCCAGTCACAGTAAGTACATTAGTTTGCATCCAGAAGGTCAGACCTTTCAATTCAAAGCTATGTCAAAGATGTCATTTTAACAGTAGCTGCTCAAGGGGGTATATATTAAGAAGAGACTGAGGGGGAAAAATATATGTAAAAAAATCAAGTATCAAATTGTTTTGCAATTGAAGCTTGGAGCAACACACTTAAACCTGCATTTTACATGGCAACTATAGTACATGTAGTTTCGTTTAATAAAGAAATATTTGATCTGAGCAGGATACAGCGTACCATAGTGTGTCATTTCATTCCTGAGAAAGTATTTGAAGAAAATGACATATCTCAGCACTGTTTGTTGACCGTTTTGTTGTCACCTGCTGAGTGTTGTCATTTCCATAGCCAGTGGGCTGTATTGAATCGGACAGAAGGAATAGGTCATTAACAGAAATGGAGGACTTTCTGCAGCCTGGAGAGGTTGAAGGAGGATTTTTTTTTCTAGTTACATCAACAAAACTGTGTTTAATGGAGTCTCCATTCAACTGTGATTTGGGTTTTTAGCCCTATTTTCAGGTGAAGTTAGGTGGTTTGCAAAGTAGAGATAACGTGAGGTAAATGCCTGTGTTCTCCAAAAGCACCTATATCTTTGTTGGAGATTATAAGGACATGAGTGAAGACAATAAACATTTCTTGATTTCTGGGACTCTTTTTTTTCTTTTTCCTAATCATATTCATACAAAAAGAAATACAAGGTTGTCAGCTTTATGTAAAGAAATCAACTTATATATGTGTTATGTATAACATGTATATTGAAGTATAAACAATAATATTTGTTCCACTTTTGTAAAACCACTGAAAACACAGATTAAAAAATGACTGTGTTGTTCATTTCAGACATGGTTGAAAAACCCTAGAAATAATCTTTAGGCAGCCTTTAATGCATCTAGCACATTATTCTTTTTTCAGCTGTCTTCTCTGGCAGTAAATAGTGGGTTAGGGTTATACAAACATCACTCTTGGTTTTTATTATGTTTCCTGTTTTGGTATTTGTAAGGGGTACAGTATGTTTGTTTCTTGGAACGTCACTAAGGTATGCACTAAGGTATGCATGTATGGTGGAAATATGGCTGGATTAATGGACTCTAGGACTCTAGCCACACAACAGCTCAAGAATCCCGTGAGTTCATGCTCATTTCCCTATCCCTGTGCTGTTACTGTCTTCCTCTTGGAATGGCAGCTAATGGCATCTGTATGTTGCTCCATATTCCATAACTTCTTGGCAGCACCCTTCTCTTTCTGCCAAAAGTCCTCTTTTGGGAAAGCAATGAGGACTGCATAAAGTCCTCAGAAGTAACAGCCCCCAGCAAGCATAAAGTTGCTGAGACCTTTTGGCAGTAGCAGAACTAGGCCAGGAAAATCAAGGCAGCCACCCCAGGCTCCGACTTTGGGGGGAAAGGGAATGCAGAAAAATATCAGCTGTTGCCATAGCTGCACGATCATGCCAGCGGCATAGCAGCCTAGTAGTAGTGAGAAGTTGCTGCTGCCCTCAGGTGTCTTGTTGCCCCATCCTGCTTTGTTGCGCTTCTGCTTCTTGGCTCTACAAACTCAAGCTTCACTTAGCTCTTGCACTTTAGTCATGTTTTCAGGCTTCTCTTTGCCTCTTTGATTCTCTACGTTTAAAAAATCTTTAAAAATGTTTAAAAGAAAGCTGAGATTCTGACCTCCCTCCTCATGCTAAAAGCTGATAGGCCAGGCACAGGTCTGTATACCCAACCCATAATTTATTAAGGATTCAGAAGATTCTTTGTACCTCCAAAGGTGTATGTCCATAGACTGCCTTTGGATATAGAATGTAGAGTCTGCTATCTACTGGGAACCACGTTATCTTAATAAGTGTTTAAAATTGGTTATTTCCTATGGATGTAGGTAATACAACTGGGTTATAGATGTTTCTACCTTTTTGGACAGTAGAGTGCACAACATAAAACAGATAAAGAGTTTACCGGCAGAGCTAATAAAACTTTCACAAGCACAAGAAAATTTTAAGTGCATCAAAAGAATTGTATCTTCTTTTGGGAACCCTTTAATGAAGTCACATAGGGTGAAAGTGACTGCTGAATTAAACTTATTAATTATGTACATCATTTGGTAATTAATCCTTTGCTTTCTTCCTGCCCACATACCTTTCTCACCATTTCAAGAGATTAGTATTGTTTAATCAGACCCCCATAAATTTATGTAAGAATATATTCCTTTGTAACTGAGTCGATTCAAACTATATCAGTTGCAGAGACTTATTATTCACGTATTTTATTTAGTGATTTTTTAAATTTTATTTTCTTAGTGTCTGTGGTCATCTAAAGGTCTGGTTCCCTTTTTTACCTTAAAGTTTGTCTTGTTTATAATTAGTTATGGTCTCAAGTCTGTATGACTTACCAAACTTTTTTTATCACAGATATGATTAATTATTAGGGCTGTGCAAAACAGTGGCATTCCATTTCAACATTTTGACGAAACAGAGTTCTGTTTCGAATTTTGTTTTGATTTGAAATAACTGTTCTGTTACGTCGAAACAGTTTCAACATTTCGCCCATAGGATATAATGGGGAAGGTCGAAACAGCCTATAACTTTATCATTTCTGGCCAGATTTGGATGACACTTGCAGGAATGTTAGCTCCAAAGTTATAAGCTGTTTCAACCTTCCTATGGACGAAACGACGAAACAGCAGCGAAATGGTGAAACATTTCAACTTGCCTCATTTTGTTTTGATGCTGTTTTGATTATATCCATTTTGTTTCGATTTTGCTGTTTCGACCTTGAAGCAAGTCAAAACAAAACTGGTGGCAAAATTTCGCACAGCCCTATTAATTATATCTTGGTAACATGCATTTTAGGAAACAGTCGTCTCTGGTGGACTTGTGTAGATGCCTGTTGTAAAAAGTTCTCAGGCTTTTGATGTGAACTATGTTTGACTATAGAAATCATTATACAGGCTGTTCCTTACTCCCTTTCACCATTATACAGGTTATCTCCCTAGGCATCTTCTGTTGCCTACAACCAACCGGCAACTACAACAGTTTTTCACATGACAAAGTAACTTTAGGAGAGTATATGTTTAGATCCATTTTAATGCAATTTAGCAGCTGGAAATAAGGGGTTAGCAAATGTGACCAGCCAGTGCTCCTCAGGATACCAGCAAGTGCTGCAGAGACCAAACGTTTGAAAACCAGTGCTTTAATTTTTAATAAAAGCTAAACACAAAATGTTGAGGATGGCCCATGAAGGCTTAGAGATTTCTCCAGCATGATCTCTAAGGAAGTCCTGTAGGTGAGATTTATTCTCAGAGGCAGTACACAATGCTTTGGTATTTAGGAAGTCCAAAGTTTTACAATCAGTGTCGTGGTTTATATAATTGACTGATTATTTATACGAAGTGTGCTGTCACCAGACAATACTGGATATAAAAATCTGCCATCTGCTAACTCTGAGAACAAAAAATTCAGGACCTTATTAAATAATTTAATTGAAATAATGTGCTGCTAAGCTTGGATTCTTCTTTTCTTTCTTTTTTTTCTTAATTTTTTTCCTTTATATATCTGAAGTTGTGGTTATCAAGGAAAGGTTTTTCATTCTTTACAAATTACGCAGCCAAGCAAAAACAAAGATGCAGTATGATATTTCCTTTGATGAATAAGATCTAGACATTATCTTAAGCTTAAATAATAAGTAGCAAAATGCATGTTAGAAAGTAAAGATCACTTCAGTTTTTCAAGGACACAATACTGTTTTGAGATATGAGGAGAAAAAAACCTAAAGAAACATTTGTTTTAAACATATGGCTCAAAGACCTGAAAATGAAAGCAGACCTTGCAATCTTGAAACTTATGATATTTCTACCATGTTCCCTTTCTTGCACTCAACCATTTCTTTATGCACCCTGAAGCAATATGATGTTATCAATTCAACTGCTATCAAGTCAGTTCTAGTCTTGCATTGTTTCAACACAAATATGTCCATTAAAGGCCAGACCTTTTTGCAGGGTGTTCAGCAGAAGGAACTTTTCTCTATATGCTCCAACTCTATCTTGCACAGAAGCCTGTTGCTAATAGTAGTCTCTGCACTGGTGAAGAGAGTATGGGGCTTCTTCTTGTTCATACCTCTGCGGAGTACATGCAGACAAAAACATGGCTGCATCCCCATTCTGCATTAGTTTACAGAGTAGATGAAATATACTTGTGGGTTAAATTACAGTGTTCCCATTCTCTGTTCCCAACTAATCCTTGCCCATTAAGCCACTTGAGCACCTTCTGTGACTGCAGTTCTGTAGTAACCTCCGTACCATTTGTTATTAATTTTTCAAAGGCTCCTGCATGTCCCAAGATGATTATTCCTGACCAGAATACACATTTTGTGAAGGTGGTCAAAGAGGACTGCTGTTGTTGAGTCAAGAACACCCACACATAGGCCTTGTTCTGGAAGTGAGTGTCTTCATGAAGGGACTGTTGCTTTGGAGTTTTGGGATGAGACTGGAAAGCTGCCTTTGACTTCTGTCTGAGAAAACATTCAATTTATTAAGATTTATTATCACTTTTATCATCAAGTTTTATTTCTGAGTATGCAAGTGATATTTAATTCCTAGGCCAGTGAAGAAGTTCCTTACGTATTTTCTCTAGGCAGTAAAGGAAAAGTAGTCACCATGATAAAACATGGCTTGGCTTGCTTTAGTCTCAAATATGCACCTAGCTAAACATTACAGTTTTATTGGTAGGTTTTTACACAGAAGTCTCTGCCATAAAAAGTAGTTTAATATAGCATGTGTCCTCTTTTAAAGAAATAATGCATACAGAGTTCTTTGTGCTATGTCCAGCTTTTACACCTTGAAATTTCTAGCAGGGTATCTTGCAACAACAATTGTTTTGGGTTAAAAAGTTATAAGGATGATTTACACCTTTCAGTTTTACAGTTTCAGTGCACCTTCAGGATGTCATCACCTCTGCCTAATTCACCAGGAACAGTTGAACTGTTTGAGTTAGATGTGTAGTGGCATGTGAAGCCTTTAAGGGATGCATATTCTGTTCATATAGTACTCCTTAATGGGGGAAACTGCTCACTATCCAAGAAACATGACTGCGGGGCAACAGCAGCCTGACCCACAGCAGACAGACAGTCAGGTTTATCAGCAAAGCCAGCAGTAGAGCTGGGGAAAAAAAGCTGACATCCAGATGCCAGTGATACAGGAATCCTATCCAGACTTGGGCATATGGGTACTGCATCTGTCAGTGTTACACCAATAATTGGCTCCAAACCTTGAGCAGATTCCATATCACCAACAAGCTGCAGATCCAAGTCATCGCAGTTACTGAATGTATACGCCAGCTCTTCAAATGCCATTCTGTTATAGTTGAAAGGCCATTTTAGGTCAAAAGGAAATCTGTGAAATGGTATGGGGATTGTTCCCATTCATGGTAAGATTGTCATATATGTTGTTTTCTGCATATTCATGCATTAACAATAATAAACTACATAAGTAAGACATTTTAGAATTTAAAACTCCAATGGGGGGAGAGGAGGAGGGAATAATCTAAAACAGAGCTGTTTTTTTTACGTGGAGCTTCCTGCAGGCAGGGCCTTGATTTTTTTGACCTGCTTAGTTTCCTGTAAGACAGGGGAGAAATCGTCCCTTTTATGAGAGTATCCCTTAATTTACAGTGAGTGTCCAGTACTTTCTTTAGGAAGAAAGATCACGTATTTTCTGGCTCCCAATCACCTTGAGCTCAAATTTCTGTAGAGGTCAAAACTTTGTGCTGCAGTGGAAGAGATTACACAGGTCACCAAAGAATAGGCAGTTGTGATAAAAATGATGACTATTTATTTTTCCCCCCAGTTTCCTTCCTGCCCACCTTGCCAACCCCTAGCAAAGTTCTGTGTGGATTGTTATGCCATGCTCTGCTCATAAAAGCAAGATAAGGAGCTGTCCATATCAGTTTGAAATACGAGTCCTCGTTAATCCAGGGATGTGGCTAGGAAGTGAACTTATGGCACCAAGAACACGATGGGAAAGCCTAATAGTGTACTATGAAACATAGCACTCTGACTTTCTTTGCTGTATAAAGGTGTGTTTGTGGTAAAGACTTAGCATGGGAAATTAAACCCACCGTCTTTGTCTGTTAGCTTCTTCAGTGCTAGCTGTATTTTCACTTTAGTCCTCAGTGGGCCATTTACAACGTTTCACATGCACAGGCCTGAGCAAAATTCAGTTTTAGCCTTAGGTAGTCAGAACAACATGGTTAAATTCAGCCCTGATCTTTGCATGAAAGCATTGTTGCACAGAGTTGTACAGAGTGAACAGATTAAATGAAGCTCTAACCAGGGTCAGTGAATGCACATTGCTTTATCAGCTTTCCTTCCCAAACGTTGCTTGTCTGTTTTTTATTTTTCAGGAAGTCTGGTCAGCGTTCTATGACTCTCATCACCTGTTAGTGATTGTCAGTTTGGCGGGGTCTTATAAATGTCTTCCACAAATTTATCTATCATTTTTAATTGGTCATGGAATCTTTTGGTTTAAGTATGAATGACATTGAGAGGATTACTGACTAGCCTCTACTTTGTAACTATTTAAATTTTAATAAATCCTTTAAAATAAGTAACCAATAATTATTAATTCATTTAGTCAGTGCTATAAAAATGTTAGTTGTTTGGAACTAATGTGGTTGTAACATGCTTCCACCTTGGGGATTTCATTCTAGTTTAGTCATTATGTACTTTTATTTTAAAATGCCATTAATAACGACAACAGTAACACTTCTCTTAAAGGCATGATTTTATGAAGCATATTTGTCATTTTAAACCAGGACTAAAACTGAGCGCAGTGTTTTTGTTGTTATAAAGGACATTTTTCAATATAAAACATTCATAAAAATGAGAGGGTAAGAAAAGGCTATTTGCCCATGTCTTACCATTTTAGCTGTCATTCTAATATAGATAAAACATAGGATAAGCTCTGTCTTAGTAGTATATTCCTTTTGATCCAACCTAAACAGATCACTCACTCTAAGGTGAGCCAATACTTTAAAATAAAGTGCTATGAATAAGGAAAAACTGTTTCTTTGAGCTGCTTTTTCCTAACCATTAGTAAAGCTCTTCTGTCTTCTACTTGGTTTTATATATAATACAAAGTTACTTTGAATATGAGCTTTCTAGCTGCTCTGTAATGCTTCTGTAACTTACACATTTAGCTGTGTCACGAGGGCATTTGTCAGCGTAATATTATTTCTTGTATAGCATTTTATCAATGTTAGAACATGGGGAATAGGTGTCCATTATTAGACAAAGGAATACAAAAAAGTTCAGAGAAGAATTCCCTGAGAGATGACAGATCTGCCAGGTGGAGAGGAATGAGAATCTCTTTCAATTTAATTTTTATTATTTTGCTTTAAAGCATGCATTCCGCACAAATTTTTTACTACCTGCAAATTGATTATACTTTGTCATGCAGGAGGAAAGCAGGTAATTTAAACAGATGATACATTGATAAAATGTTTGGGACATCTAGTGGCTAACATGAAGTTTCTGAGAATAACTTAAAAAGAAAAAAAGGCCTTATTTTGTATAATTTAATAGCTGATATTTTGGTACATTCTGATGTCAAATTATTTTTAAATAGTTAATCTAGAAGGTGCAATTCCATTCTGCCATATGCCAATACAATTTAAGATTATTTTACTGCTGGTTTCTTCAAGTTCTCCTGGTGATTAGATTCATCCAGCTCATGTAATTCTACAAAAATCTCAGACAAGGACAGGCCTGAATGTCTACATACACAATGGAAAAGAGCCAAGTGTGAATCATCTTGTTCCGTACTGTGACATAAAAATATTAACATGGAAACAGTTATAAACAACTAAGTTGTTGTAGCATCTTCTGCCACTTAATTCAAAGAAATTGATAGGAATAGAGAGTCTTGTCAAGCCATCCTGGCTATAAGAAAGATGTCCCATTGCAGTGGTTACTTACGGAACAGTGAAGAGAGTTATACGTATATAAATATTTCTTTATGGGACCAGAATCCTCTCATGACCATAACAATGTCTGTGTGATTTTTCTTCCATTTTGCAAAGAACTTGTCTCTCTCAGAACAGTCAGGGAAAACAATAAGCAATAGGCCTGTGCGAAGTGGCTAGTATTTACTTCAGATCCAGAATCAGCTCATTCGGGGGACAGTGATTCGATTTGGTGGTTCGAATCACTGTCCCGAATCGATTTGGCCGAATCTGATTCAGAGATTTGGCCGCTGGCAAATCGGTCGAATCTCCAAATTGGACAGGCCCCATCCTCTGCCCGCTGTCCCAGCCCTGCCCCCGCCCCCCAATGGCTGCCCCGCCTAGCTCCCAGCTCTTAAAAAAAAAAAAAAAAAAATGTGCCCCGAATTCACCTGCTTCTGCCAGGCAGGGGAGATGGGGGGTGATCCCCGCTGCATGGGGGGCTCTGCCAAGAGTGCCCAGAAGCCCTGATGACTGCTGCAGCTTGCTTGTTTGCTTGCTTTCTTTTTTAAGAACCGGGAGCTGGAGCCAGGCGGAGCAGCCATGGGGGCAGCTGGGAGAGTGGGTGGGGGATTGAGGGTCGTGGCAGAGCCCCCCAGGCAGAGCAGGGCAGTGGGGTGCAGTGGGGATCGCCCCCCCCACCTGACAGCAGCCAATGAGTGGGAGCTTTTTTATTTTTAAGAGCTGGGAGCTGGGACCAGGTGGGGCAGCCATGGCGGGGCTGGGAGTGTGGGTGGGGGTGAGGGGCTGCGGGGCTCAGCAGGGGATGGGGCCTGGTGGGGATCCCCCCATGGTCCCCTCCCCCCTCCTACAGCCTCCCCCATCCGCCCCCTACTTACTGGCATGGAGTCTGGGTCCAGCTCCCTGTGGCAGCGCGCAGGGACTGCCCGAATCTCTAAAGCTCCCCAAATCTTTTCCGAAATAATTCAGAAAGCTTCAAATTGATTTGGATCTTTTTATTGGTCTCCTGATTTGATTTGGATTTGGAGATTCAGCCACCAAACCAGGCTGAATCTCCTCCAAATTGAATCAGCACCTGAAGCTTCGCACAGCCCTAATAAGCAATGGGTTCACCTTTGGTGTTGAATTGGCCTTATTCTGAAGTAGTATGAGCAAAAATATTAAAACACTGATGTTGTCCACAATAAGTTTCAAAGTGAACCTACAAGATGTTGTATTATTAATTTTTTTAGTTTTTCTGAAAATACATTAGTACATTTATAGCAACAAAGCTTTTGGGCCCAAATTCATCAGTTGCCTGCATCCCAAATACATCACAGAGTGGCTACTAATTACATTTTTAAATTGAGCTTCATTCAGAAAGATACAAATGGTTGGGTAATGCCTAATATGTGACCAAAAGTATGTAGACATTGCTTCTACATTTTTCCATAATTTGTCAACTCTAAGTTGCCTCTGAATATACAACGACCCTCCAATTATTATATTTTATAAATGGAAAATGTAAGATTCGTTACAATTTTTTAGGGATAGGATTTAATTATTGAAGTTTTGCCTTGAATTTATACACCTCCCACTGCTACTGCAGGGAAATATGAGGAGTCATGTAGCCCCCTTTCCCTTTGTTTCTCCCCAGCTTCTTCCCTCTGCAGCCCCTTACCCTCTATCCTTACTTTCAGATCCTGCTCTCCTTGAGCACATGGAAGTGAAGAGCAAATATGAAAATACTGACTTTGAAATTAAACGTAGCTGTAGTAATTTGCCTATAGTACCCATACACATTAGTTAATCCAAAATTGATGCATGTTGATGTGTGTGCAGTTTGGTGGCTCCCCATGATTTGAAAAAGAGTTGGCACTGAGGGTGACTGCACTCAATGGGAAGCCTTTTGGCTTTGGACTAATATCATGCACAGTTTGTGCTACATATACGTAGGTGCCAATGTGTTGCTTAAAAGTGTGTTTATAGAGGATCTGTGCTAAAACTTATAGCAGTTTCCAAAAAAAAAGTAACATGCATCAATTCTGGGTGAATTAAGGAGTACTATATGCAAATTACTACAGCTACATTTTATTTCAAAGTCAGTGTTCTCAAATTTGCTCCTCACTTCCATATGTCTTATTCAGATGGGTTGCACTAACCTATTCTTGTGGTAGGTTCCCATCAGTATGTTTGTCCAGTACTTGTAATTTATAGTCATGCGCAGTGTTGGCTACATTTGATCAACTTCATAGTCAGTTTCCATTACGGGGCACATGCAGCTTTTGGCAGCAGTTTAATGATACATCCATTAAATGTATTTAATGAGATTTCCTTGTATATGAAGATGAGGGGCATTTTTCCCGTGCTGATTGGAGAAAAAAGTAGTCTTTTATTTGAGTAAATATAGTATATAATGAAAGTAACAAGTAATGTAAATCAGTACAGTGAAAGTCTGTTCATTTATGCAAAAGGTTTTCTTTGTTAAAATCAGCTCCAGTATATTAGCATTCCTTTTTCAGAAAACAAAACATCTTAAATTTAGAAAAAAATTGCATCTCTTTCAAAGTTTTATCTTGTAAAAAGTTTATGAGCTGGTCATGGTCATAAAACAGATGTTACCTTCTCGTACTGGAATTTACTATGACAACTCTGTAGAAGTATACTTGTCTACTTTTAATGTTTACTAAGAAGCAAGATACATTGTCCTCTGCCATGCTGCTACAAATAGAAATAATACAAGCCTCAATCTCCTCTTGCTTTAACTTTAAACTGATGTTCCTCTATTAACTCGTCGTATAACTCTGGTTATTCCTGATTTATACCACTAAGAGAGAAGAATCATGCCTGAC
>NW_005842026.1:142200-184298 GCF_000455745.1 Alligator sinensis | reverse complement strand
GAAATAATACACATTTTCTCTGCCTAGCTAATCAACTGTAATAAACTAGTTTGTATGAAATTGTGATCTATACCTCAATTCAGCAAATCACTTAAATGTGGGCTAACTTTAAGCATGTGCTTAAATGTTCTGTTGAATAATTATCTGAAAGCAAAAACAAGTTTTATCCTCAGAGTGTTGTTAGAAGTAGTATCCAAAACTGAAATAGATATTGAGTCATGTAGAGATTTTGTGTGTCCCTGAAACAAAAGATTGGATTTGATCTTGTGTTTGGAGAGGCTTTTGTAAAAGAAGAAAATAGATTTTCATTATAAGTATGAACATTTCCTCTTTAAAATGAAGTATATCTTTAAAGGACAAGATTGCTTCCAACTTTCCTGTCAGTATAACACCCATTAAAATTGGTTTATCTCAGAATAGTTTTCATGTTCTCTATTATTTGGTGCAGACATCTATTACCCTGAATTTAAGAAGTTAGATTTTGTTTCAGTAAAATAAAGTTTTTATATATGCATTTCCATCCGCTGCTTATCTTTTGCTTTGTATTTATTGTTGATCCTGAAAGAAGGCTTCTAGTTCTGTTAGAGACTCATACTTAGCCAATCAGATCCACCTGAGGTAAGATACCGTCCACTAATACCAGGGTGATTTAACTTGGAATTACAATTTTTAAAAATACTTATTTCTGAATTTTGTAAATTTTTTTAGTAACAGAGTAGTAATATAGTTAAAATGACAGATCACTACTACTTTAAGATGGCTCATCTACTCCTGAGTTTTTTTCAGGAAGTATTTTGCATTTGGATGATTTCATTAACAGAGGTTTTGGGGGTGTTTTGTTTGTTTTGTTTTGTTTTGTTTTGTTTTAATCTACCTAGAAATGATCTGCCTTGAGCTGTAGACATTGGAGGCATACAGGAAAGGTGTTTGTATTTAAGTCTGGGCATTTTTTTAACTGGAATTATTGAGCTTGATTACATTTGAATTTCAGGCCCTTTTCATGATCCAATTTAAGCAAAAGACTCAAGCATATGGTTATGCTTTGGGCATTTATACGCAAGCTCTGGGAGTGGAGGGAAGGTGGCACTTTAATTAAAGCAGCTTTCGGAGCCTCTCTAATTAAAGTGCCCAGAGCATCTCATGTATCAGTATCCCCACACTGAAAAATGGCAGCAGGAGTGTTTTAACTAAAGCTTGTTGAGTAGGCTTTAGTTAAAGTACCCCTACCGCCATTTTTTGCCACAAGGATGCTAATACACGAAGCGCTGTAGTGCGGTAACTACCATGCTCCAGCAGACTTGATTTTTCACAGTGCGTCGGAGCAGCCTCGCTGCATGTGTACAGGTATCCTTTATGTCACTTGTTAGTAGTTGCATGTTTAAGAACTTTGCTGCACTTAGAAGGCTTCCTTTCCACAAGCTGAACATGAGAAAACAGACCCAAAATGTTCTGCAAATATGACTTGGGTAGAAGCATTAACAAAACTGTGTTCTTATTAGAAATGTATCTTGTTGCTATAGTAGTATTAAGAAGGGACAAAAAGATGTTTTATTTTCTCATTGAGAACTGTGAGTGGCCACAGGTGCTAGAGGGTCAGGCCAAGAGCTCCTTTCTATAGCTTTTTTTAGTAGTTTTCATCCTTCGCTAGGTACTGCTGTATATCTATGGCAGTTTTTGGGACAGATTCTGCTCTTATACATGATTAGTACAATGTCTGTAAGTACTACCACCAGTCAGTTGGGCTAATTTTGGATAAAATTCTGTTCGCTGTAAAATTAGGTAGAATATGACTCCATTTTATGTAAATAGAAGAATTCTTCTATCAATAAAAAATGACTTGTATCCCATGAAAAATGTTCTCAAGCACTATTATCTCACCAGCCACAACACTTTCTAAAACTGATGTTTCATGTAAATTTTGACAGTTTCACCTTTGAGGAAGACAAGTAGCTGGAACTATACTAGTTTCCATTGAAACCATAGAACTCTTGTGTGCCATTGGTTTATTATTGTCTTGGCAGCCTCCTTTTTATTACTGCCTGAAACCAAACTATGATGCATTGATGGATTATTTTAATTCAGACTGTCTATTGTGTAAATGATTGCTTTACTAAAAGAAGGAATGTTGTTAAACAGAACTTAATGGTTTAAAGCTATTCTTTGTAATACATTTTATGTAGTTTTGGATTTAAAATGGCATGTTCTCTTATTGGGAAAGGATATCTGATTTTGCTCAACTTGAAATTCTTATCCTTTGAACTTCAGTATTTATGAGATAATCTTTAGTATAACATCATACAGCAAATGTAAACCTGGAGTCTCTTTTGCTATAGTTTAGATCTACAATATCAGTGGTAAAAAAGAGCAATATGTAAGGATAAACAAAGTTGGATCTCAGTAATTCATAGTATCAAACTTATAAATGTAAAGAATTGACAAACACTCCTTGGTGAAATGTATCAATAGTGATCTAGGACTTATTTTTCCATAAAAAACAAGAAAACCCAAACAGCTTACTGTGTATGCAACTTTACTATAATAATTAAGGGTATATTGTCCCTAGCATAGATGCCCACAACTTTTAATTTTATTGCCTTGAGGAATTAATTGGATAGAAACTGATTTTCTGAGCCAGGTTCCTGTACTACATGTCTTCTCCCTATGATAAATATAACTATGAATAAAGCCAAAAGGTAGGACGCGCTTGCCTCTTGGTGTTTTGGAAGCAAGCATCCGACCTGTTTCCCATTAAACTAAAAGTATATGCCTCTGCTGGTCACTGAGCTAAGTGACCATTCATTAGTGCAAAGTTGGGAGCCAGTTGCTAACCTCTACCTTGTTCTCCCACTAGAGTAGGAGAAAACCACATTGTGTTAAGTGTAAGATTAGCCACATATAATGAGTGAGTTTACTTGGCGATCAGAAAATTGCCTGATGTGAGGAGTGGGCAGTTAATTCTTCTAACCCTTTTCAACTGCTGTCAGTGCTGCAATGAAAACTACTAGGTCTTATCATCAACATTTCTGTCAGAGGCAGGAGCCTCTTGGAAATAATGTAAGAAACCTTAATGAGGTGCAAACTGATGAGTGCAGGCTGTGCATGAACAAATTAGTAGCAGTACTTATATCAGTTTAAGCAGTGCCTTAATGTTGAAATCAGTGCCATTTGGCAAATGGCTAGTGCTCTTGCATCACTGTAAATGGCTGCCCTCCTTCCTGTGGGCATATTAAATAGTTTATACTGTCTCAGTTATGTGTGGGCCGGGAGCGACCTGAGCCCTTTTCCCTGCTGCACGCGGGGTGTGGCCAGCAGCCCGGGCACGCTGGATCGGAGAGGGAGGGCGACGAGCTGGAATTAGGCACAAACGCTTAGCGGTAGTTTTAAAGATTGTTTACTTACACCAGAGATGGTAGTGGTGTAGGCTGGAAAACTTGCTTGAGTTGCAGTTACAGACACAGACAACACGGACGGTCACGTGGAGTTTGCTAGGCTCCACGGAACAGAGCTCCGGATGCTCTGGGTGAACGTGCCACCAAAATCGGAATCGGAGATACGTCTTATAAAATTTGCGCTCGAAGACGGGAAGAGGTGGGCGATGGATCAGGTCGCCAAGCTCCTCTGAATCTCACACAGGGTCTCTATTACCCTGCCATGTATCCAGAGTCCCCACGAGATGGATGTGGAGTCCTCTTCGGCTTGGGCGGAAACTGCTCAAGCCTCTTATATGGCTAACAGGCCAATCGTTAGCCGCCACGTGGGAATAATTTAGAACTAGCCAATAGCAGGGAACGAATTTGCATACCGGTGGCGGGAACTCTTTTGCACCGTGCATTCCTCTTGCAACTTGAGCAATGCACTCTGCAAAAGAAGCTGCAGAAAGGCGGGAAACTCGTCCCTGCACCGGGGTTTTCCTCTGCAACAGGAAACTCTCCCATGCAATGAAGCTGCAACTTGGCGGGGATAATTCTGGTGCCGAAGCACACACAAAATCATGCCTTTGGGTCATGACAAGTTACAGCAGGGGTCAGCAATCTATGGCCCGTGGGCTGGATCTGGCCAACAGAGAGGTCCTATCTGGCCTGTGAAGGTTTGATCCAGCAAGAAGTATCAGTTGCATGGAGTTGCACCAAACCATCCATATGTTCCACAGCACTCCTCTCTGCTGTGAAGCCTACATCACATCTGCACTTACCCTTGCTGCAGAGAGAATGGGGATCAGTACTGAGGGTAAGCACAGGCAATTAGCCCTTCTGGAGCTGCAGAAACTTGCAGGCCAGTGGGGGCTGAGTTGCAAAGTGCAGCCCCCACTGACAAAAGGTTGACAACTCCTGAGTTACAGGAGCATGAGTCATATGCTGCTTACAGATCTACTAACAATAATGTATAATCTGATATTGCTCAGTGGAAACATTATGTATTTCCATTCTGGCTCCTTTGGGATTCTGTTTGTCCAGAAGCAATTCACAAGCAGCTGTAAGTGACATTCAATCTATACATTACCAAGTCTGTCTTTGGGTCCATCATTTCCAAGAGTTTCTGTGAAAGAATAGTCTTCCACTCATATGCAGCCTCCATTGCATAGCTTGTTATCCTTAGTTTGACAAAGCTATACCATTGCCACGCAGGGTTGCTAAAAGCCAAAGAGGGCTCCATTTACTTCTCTTCTGACAGCTTCAGTAGTACCTGACCCCTAGGGATGCTGTCTCTTCATTCGTCGCACCTGGACATGGCTTATATGGCACTGGTTAATGACTTAATTTTAGTTGTGAACCATACTCAAATGTCAAGGTTGGTATTACAACACTGTCAGCAGCACTGCCATCATGGATCATAAGAGCTTGTCTTTGGGAGGCCCAGAAAGCTCATTCCCATTACCTTGCTATTCTGAAGCCATAGATGTAAGAGGGCATGTGATATGTAAACAGTGTGATTTGCATGAAAAAAGACAACAGTGTAAAGCAGACAACTCAGGCTTTGTTCAGAATAAATGCTTTCAGAGAACTGGCATAGTGTTGAGTGAATCTTTTTCTTCTTGTCAGAGTTGCAAAATCTCAGGGTCTTGCTGTCCTCAGTTTTGCTTCTGGACAAGCAGATAGGAACAGTAGTCAAATCCATTTTCTATAACCTTTGACTTCATAGGAGGTTGATTCTTTTTGGTCAAATGAGGGTCTAACCAGAATAGGCCAAGCCACTGTCAATTTATAGTTAGTCATTTGCAGCATCGTCTGTCTTGACAGATCCTGAAACATATTTTGGAGTTAGAGATGATGTGCTAGTCAGTGCTTGCTAAGCAGAGAGGTGGTTGTTAGCTATGTTAGTCTGAAGTCTGGCCCAAGGTAGAGCAGGGTGGCACCTTTAGAGACTAACTGGTTTAGTGAGATCTAAGCAGGAAAGATTAGTGAGAGTAAATCACGTTAGTGCTTCAGGCACTGAATAGTTTGTTTAACCAATTTCAGGTACAGCATTATGCTTATGTCAGGAAAGATCTGAGGAACAGAGTGATAACTGAGAAATATCCTTTCAACCCAGAAAAAAACCCTGTTATGTGCTAAAGCAACCCTGTCTGGATTGTAAGGGAGGCCATCTCCTCCATTTTCATTGCCACTCTGATGGGCCTTGCATACAACTGTGCCCTTGACATGTGGCTGCGTTTCGGTTCAATAGCTTGGGTTTCTGTGAGGCCCAGGCTGACTATAGGTCCTTCTTACATGCATCCCAAGAATAGTTTCCTTGACAGTTCATCTCCTCAGAGCAATGAGAGGAATCTTAGTGGCAAGAAAAGAAAAATAAATTTTTTCCCACTGCAGAGTAGGAAAAATCTGCATTCTTCATATGCTTCATTCTTTATGTGCTGTTTTTCTTATTCTTTTTTTTTCCTTGAAGGAATCCCCACCATTAATTTAGTCTACTAAGGAAAGAGAGAAAAGATTTTTTTTTTTAATTTTGTTGGGTTCATAGAAGCAGTCATTTCATTAATTGTTAAGGCATTTAGGAATCTATGATAGATACAAGGAGATGCATTCACAATATGGGCCAGCTTCTTAGCTAGTGATGAAGCTATTGTGAATCTGGTCTTTTAAACTGTATAATTTTGTTACCCTGTTATAGACATCAGGATAAGGACACTGTTCCTCACACAGTATTTTTCACAACTATATTAGATGTATACTTTTCAATCTCAGTTTACTAAAAAGGTTTATTTACTCATATAACAGACTCAAATCGAGTTAATTTCCAGGACTGCAGTTGAATTATTGCAGATTACACTGTTATAAATGGCAAAAGAAGGGACCCTTGCCTGTGCAGTAATATTGTCAGGGCCCTGCGGCTGTTGGCTCAGTTCATGATGTATTGTACTGCTAGCTTTTCAGCTCTCTCAGGGGATTGCTGGTCCTACTATAAGGTCAGGAGTTAACTACTTGTATTTTACCAGTGTACTGCTATCAATACGGCTCCTATGGAAACCTTACTTGACGTCATTTTTGGATCTTTGCTACTGTAGCCAAGCTTTAGTAAAAGTCAATAAGAACATTAGACTGTTGTCTGTATTATTACTTGCCACTTCCTGCCAGCAATCTACCAATTCATTAGCAGAGAGTTTTGGAAATCTCACTTGATTATTTATGCAGTCAATAGCAAGGCTTGTCTGCATTCATAATTGTTTGATTTTATGGCCCCTTCTTTAAACAAACATTGTCTATGGTAATGTGATGCCCTGATGGATGGGAAAGGTTTTGTCTGTGAATATCATTTAGATAATTAAAAATGACAGATGAAATCGCCTGCTGTCTTGACCTGTACTTTGTTCCCTCAGTGATGCTGAAGAGATGCTGATTGCTGTCAATCAAAACCCATTGGAGGTTTGTAAATTCTGGCTGCTGTGAACTCTGACCCCCAGTGTTGATCTGAAATAGATAATAACCTTGAAATTCTATTAGAATTTAAAAACTGTTTCACCAAAGGGGCATACTATATATTTTTTTCTCTAGAACATGACTACTGAATGTCACTGTTTACCCCGCACATTCAGGGTACGAAAGTAAAATAAAAGTGTTTAACAAAACTTAACAGTACAAATCAGAACTACAATTCGCTCTTTTTCAATTGAGTTCTATGCCTACGTTGTCCTGTTTAGAGACACTTGAGTCTTTTCAGTTCCATGCTGTAATGGTGTTCAAATGTTATTCCGTTTCTGTTTATTGATGCTTATGATGTTATTCTTGGCTTAGTGATTTATTCTGACTGTCTGTCTGTCTCTCTTCCTTTCTGTGTAGTACATTTTCTTTCATGGTTATCCTTCGAGAGGCTTTTTTAAACCTATTCGTTTTCTCAGAGCCATTGGGAAGAACACTAACTAGCATATTTAACTTTTAGAATACCCAGGCATACCTTTATTTTGCAAAGTTTTAAACAAACTAACAGCGCTGGAAACCTGGGTCAAGAGATCAGATGTATAGAGGCAGTTATCAGGAGGATTGTCTATCTTCATTATCTGGAAAGTTCCAGGATACTTACAAGTAGTGTTGTTGTTTTTTGTGAGGAGTTTTTAAAAACACCAATAAAATACATCACTTTTATATTTAGTCATCATTATAATATTATTAATTATAATGAATATGGTACTAGTTTTGCTAACATTTATCAAACTTTTATTCAGTTATTAAAAGTTTTCTGAGATATATCATCAAAGCTTGTTGAAGGAAGCACTGAATACGAATTTTGGGATTTAACACTTTTGATTTTTAGAAGCAGTGACAATAGTTATAGAAGCAACCTGGGTTTTTCTGTACCACTTGCTAATGGGATTGCTGAACAGGACTTTTCCATTTAAGGGACTAAGAAAAACAACTAACTATGGTTTCTAAAAAGGTAATTGGCAAGGATTCTCTCACCCTTCTTAGAATTTAATAAGGAATTTTAACAAGGATGGATATAAAATGGAGGCTATAACAAACTAATTATAATCTAATCCAAATAAAGTAATTTCATCAGGGTTTTCAAAGGTGATCTCTATTTTTGCAGGAGCAAAGATCTCACACCTATGCTTTGTGTCCAAATGAATTGGGACTGAGCCTCTTTACCAGAACAGTTCTGTGATCATATTTTTATGGTCACTGTATTTGTCCCTCAGAAATGGATCCTCAGTGAGTGAGGCCAGCAGAAAATCAGGCCATTTGCATTTTCCTACTTTCTTCCCTTTTTAAAAAAATGTTCTGGGTAAAGTCTGTAGCCATAAAAGTAAGGGACTAAAGGTTTTTGAGCCATGCACTTGTGTTTTACATGTTCTTCTGTGTCTCTGGTAAAATATTTCAGTTCTGACCCTGAACATCTTTCTATGGCAGACCCAGGCCTTTCTGGTACAGAGGATGCCAGTCATGACATATCATGTGACAGATCTGTTACATGGACAAATGGGAATGATAGTGAGGCCACCTTGGTTGGCAGGTGTACATTTCTGAGCTTGTTAGATATGCCATGTTTGCTTAACTACATGTGAGTTGAAACAGGTCTTGGTTTGAATAACATCAGTATATTTAATATAAATACTATTTTTGTAATAATATTTTCATGTGCTTTATCCAAATCTTGATATCTTAAGATTTAAAAAATTAAATATAGAGGAGGAAAAAACTCAAATCCTATCCAACACGTACAATTTTGGAGTAATTTGTATGTAGCTTACTTAAAAAAAAAATCAGCACTTTTGTGTCCTGATTGTAGACACAATAAAAGTTAAGCTGGGATTTATTAGCATACTTCTGCTAGAGCTTTCTCACTGCAAATAAGTTTATTTTACCAATTGGATTCTGGCTATAATTTACAATATCTGCTTGTCTATAAATGTACCCTTGGTTTAAATAAGTGCTGATTTTGTAAGATTTGTAGTAAAGGTGTAGCAGAGTAAATTTATAAAATATTGCAAGTAATTTGCCACTGAATGAATCCCATCCATTTTTGGAAATGGGATTTTATTGCTGCAATGTCATTCCTGATATAGCAGGAAAATGTTGGCTGTTGATTTCGAGGAGATTAAGCTGGTCTAAAATTACTGAATCTGATTTAAAGTGCATAGACTGAGCATCTATGAGTATAAAGTGAAATTTTTTTTTAATTCAAAAGGACTCCTGAGGTTATTATTTTGCTACAATATGAAAATGAATTGTGACAATAAAGGCCCTGATTACAAGCCTCCCAGGCTGTCCCACTGTGACAATTAGTTCCCAATTGTTAAACCATTTATTTATTAGAACATTAAGGGCTGGTGCTGTCTTGACTTGTAACTGGAAATGGATTATTACTGAGGCTGGTTATGAACACAATGGGCTCACAATAAAGTATTTTATTGGACAAGAATAACCACACATTTCAAGATAATTTAATTGAGTCACCTCTGGTAGACTCTAAGAGAGTTATTAAAAGATATCTGTAACAGGTGGCTCTCTTACAGACTCTAGTACAAATTTGTTCTGCATATTCACAAACTTTGAAAGTAAGCAAAGTGCCTGAATAACAGAAAATGGTGCCTCTGAATAACAGAAAATGTGGTTCACTGGTATGTTCTCAGCATTAAAAATGTTATATGCCACCTCCTATGTGGCACCTAGTGCATAAGCCAATGTAAGATGAACTGTACCACAGTATGAAACAGACATGCCCAGTTTAGGGCTGATATCAGTTTAGGGCTAAGTTGTTGTGTGCACATGTCTCCCATACCTGCCTAGAAAAAAGGTTACAAGAATTGGTTGAAAAAATGTCAAACAAATGGTTTTCTATCTGAAAATATTCACCGAAGTGGAATTTGTCCATGGAAATGCACCAATATTGACTCAGTGTTTATCAGGGAAGGATTCTCTGTTCCAAAGTAGGATTCCTGGTCAGAAAGAAAGAGAAGTCCACCTGAGACTGCTCCATACACACTGGGAATATGGGAGTCCCAGATTCAAGCCACTGCTTTGTCTGATTGAGATCAAGAAGTTGAATCTGGGTCCCTTCTCTCTCAAGTGAGTGCCTAACTATTCTAAGCTGGATTTCCCACATTCACAGGGGCAGGCACTTGAACCTAAATCCCACATGGGCTCTTTTGCCACCAAGATGTAGAATCAGTTTCTGCCTCTCAATACTACCTACTAAAGCTGTTTTCTATTATATACTAATTGGGTTAGTCTGACCTCCCACTATCCCTTTGCCACCCCCACCACCCATGAAAGCTTTCAGTTGTGCCCCAGTGAAGAATGCAAAAAAAATCTCTCTCAAACTTTTTTACAGAAATGAAAATCTATATCCTGCTCAGCTCCAGTTCAAGCACCTTCTCAAAACCATTACACCCTGGTCTTCCATTTGGCCCCACAAAAGCTGGCTGATGCAGTACAGTGTCTGCAGTAAGGCAGAGGTTAAACACTGAAATAACTCTGGGAACAGTGAGTAAATGTAGTAAGGGATATGGAGGGAAGTATCTTGTTTCCCTTTTAACTTTCTAGAAAGTGTTCAAGCTTAAACCAGTGCTAGATGAAGTGGTTTAAGGAGGAAGTGCTTGCTGTGAGTCAAACTGTGGAGCCACAGGTTCCCCACTCGGTTTGGGCCTGGGCGGCTGTTTCTCTTTACATGCTAGAACAGCGTGTGTGAGGGAATGAATACCTGTGAGGAAATCCTTCCCTGAGCACCTGTCAGGGCCTTTCTTTCACCAGAAGTACCATGAACAAGGGTAAAAATAAAGCAGCTAAGATTTAGTTCCTACAACCGGTCTTAAACCCAAGATGTAAATACAAGCAAACTGCAGAAGAAAACATTTCTGGTGGAAACTATTGTTTGGGGACTAGCTGGCTGTTTGTACCAGCAAAATGGGTGTAAAGAGTCTATACTGCTGTAATTTGCAGTCACAGTTAATTATGCCTGTAATTTTTGTACCTGCAATCAGTAACAGACAAAATATTGGTCAACAGTTTTAAAAGTAAGGCCGTATAAAATCTTTGTTTCAGTAGAGCTTGCGGTACTAAAGGTAAGCTGGTTAAGAGAAGATTCCTTAATAAGCAGGGTAAAACCTGCCTCATCTAGAAACAGTAGCATAAGTGAGGGAGGCCTGACTGGGGCATCCCAAGCACTGTTTTTGTGGGGGGGACATAAAAAGAGCTACAACTGCCCAGCGTGTGTGTGTCTATCCAGAAAGCATAATGAGAACTATAAGCAAAACAACTTATATAAAAATCATTGTTTTAATTTTTATTTGCTTATATTTTAACTCTTCTTATTTTTTCAAATAGACTAATTTGCACTTATATCCTCAACAGCAAATACCCGTATTTCTAATCGGATCAAAGAAATTTAAGATAATACTTCACACGTGTATATTTTTTATGATTAGTCTCAAGGTATTAGGAGAGAAATTTTAGCATGTCAGCTCTATACATCTTTGCAAGTTAGCCAATTTAAGTTCATTTTATACTGTATGCATTGCAGAATATATATTTTGAACACCAGAAAAAGTACTGACAAATGGACTACCATGCTATAATTCATTAAGTATAATACCACAAGGAAGTACTTTGGCTGAACATGTGAACAATATTTTACAGCTATATTAACTGCAGGTTTGATTCAGAAATCTCTCTCTCTCTCTCTCTCTCTCATACACACACTCTCATTGGACACATCTACACCTGCACTTTAATGCACAGTAGACTTTTACTGCACATTAAAGCATCACGTAAAAGTGACATTATGCTAATGCACAGTAAAATAGTCTACTGTGCATTAAGCATCACTTAAAAACCATGCAAATGCGATACTGTGCATTAGAGCAGCCTCATGTGCATTTAGTACTGCACATTGGAGGGACTAAATTTAACGAGCATTAGAAAAGGCACATTAATGCACATGTAGACGTCCTCATTGTAGACGAAAGCTAGGCATATGAAATATTTGGATACACCATTGCATTTCTAAATCTGAGTCAATTATTGTAATAAACTACACTCAGCCAAGCAGGTAGATGATTGTTCTTTCCTTAAGCTTGTTCTAGCACTTTACATCTGAAAAGATTTAATGTTTATTCAAACCTAGTCCGCATTCCATTGGTGTGAAGACATGATGCAAGTACTTCAAATGGAGTAACTTCTCCCAAGCAGTTGGAGAATATCCCTGAAAGAAGCAGGGATAAATTTCCACTTGCATAAGGTATACAAGCATATGCCTCATCTGTCGGCAGTTTATCCAAGGGTAGCAGTTTGCTTAACATGAATGGGCACTATCTGTTTCCTTATCACTAGTAATGAGGTACAGTAATAGCAGCCTAATGTCTAAGCTACCTCAGGACAAACTGCGCATCTGTCCATTACATCCCCAGTGTAATTTACGTTGGTCTACAAAAATAATGTAAACTACACCCAGCTATCTGGTGCTTTGTCTGTGCCCTTAATTTACAAACTACATATTGATTATTAATCTTAAATCTTGTCCTTATAGTGTACATACTAATGATTATGTATTATATACTTAATGTTGCTTTTTATTTTTCCTACCTAATTTCATGAAGGCAGTGGATAAAGTAAGAACCTGTTCTTCAGGTTCAACCTAAAAATGTGACTGAAACTTCTGGGTAGAGTACAGCATTTCATTGTAGTGTACTCAGAACAAGATCTCTTCTTTATATTGTCAAAGTAGAGGCAAGTTTTAGATATTTATCTTCATACTTGAAATGGTTTTGGAGCCTAATTAAACTACCATTTGGGGTCTATTAAAAATTCTGCTCTATAATGCAAATCCAGGATTGCTCTGTAGCAAAAGACCAGCTGGAGTGCTGCAGCTGCAGAGCATAACTGGCTGTTGTAGGCAGCAAGGATAGAAGGCAGATCTGCTCTCTGCATGAGAGGCAGATTCAGACTTCCCAGCATTTGGGGTGCCTGCTGGTGAAATTCTTGGCAGAGAACTTGTAGGGTCAGCACAGTTAGTACCAGCTCAGTTACAAGTTGGATATATCAGCCAGAGCATACAGTGAGGAAGCCATTATACTTTCTCCAACAGACATTCAGAGGAAGGCAAGGGCAACAGCAAATCATGGCACAAAGCATTTCACCTGGAACATGTTTCCCCTGCCCCTGTCCTCTGGGCAGCTATAAATGGGTATTTCACTATGAAGATGGAACAGATGAGAGTGGGGTATGAGAAGGGCTGTTTGGAGGGAGACAGGAAAGCTATATGCATGAAGTCACCCTACTTTTTCTCCCAGTTCCTTGGTCATAAGTGAAGTTGACCATAAAATAGGAGAAAAGTCTAGAAATTTTCAAATTTTTAAAACCAAAATATTTACATTTTTATGAGGGTATGTTGAAGTGTTCTACAAGATCCAGAAACCTTTCATTAAGAGCTTCATTCAATAAAAAACTCTTGCCTCTCTGCTCAGAAACAGTTCTGAGTGAACATCTTTGACCTGCCCCACTTCTGACTGCCAAATTGGTGCAGAGCCACGCTACTTCCTGTTTCATACTATTCTGGCCACCATCAAGCTCAGGGATTCTGCTGATTATTCTGCAGTTGCAGGAAAAAGTGCCTCCCTAACATTCCTACCATAGTGGGGATTGGGGCTATGTATAGGAGCCAAAGCATACTCACTAAGTAAGCAAACATACAAGACAGCAGTAAATGCTGCAGAGCGTGCTTTGGAATGTAAAATTGGAAGCAAGACTGTAGCACTGATATTCTCCTTTTGAAACAAAATATTTTCTGTTGCTTTTGCTTATGGAGCTCACCTTGCAGAAGAGACAGCCTTAATACACAGTTCTTAATCAAAGCTTGGACAGAAATTTAGAACTCTTTTTTTTTTTTCTAAGACCCGATCCAAAGAATCTGTCCTTCAGTTGGCAGTGTAGAAATTTCATTGTACTGCCAAATTGTCTGCCTAGCTCTTGTGGGATGGAAAGGGAAGAAATATTTATCTTTTACTGGCTGGCATATATTAAATAGGGCCCTACTTGGACTTCCCTTACTTGAACTGACTGGTATCTTATTCCTCAAATAGTCTACTTGAAGTTATATTTTTTTCTTTAAATTACAGAATGTATCTTGGATCTAGTGGAGTATTTTTATTCTACTTATGGGTAGAACATTTTCCATCACTAGAAAAGAGGCTTACAAATGAAATCAAAGGATCAGTTTAGTTTTCCTTTATATTAGAAATATCAGGATTTAAATGTAACTGGCTCTGTTGGTAGTGTTAGTAATTTAACATACCACACTGAGACCACTTGCAAGGTAGTGTAATAAAACTCTTAAAACTTACTTTAAACTTTCTGACACTCATATGATTCTACATTATGCATTGACATAAGTGAAAGTAAGCAAGCCCACAAGTTACTTTTATATAACCTACATTTTTAAAGAAAAAAAGCCTCCTTATTGAAAGGTATAGTGAGTAAAAGATAAATAAAGCACTGCTTTTTCTTTAAAAACCATTATTATGGGAGTGTATCAAATGTGTAACTTGATTCAAATATGTATGTATATGTATACATATATGAAATACACAGAAACATAGAGTCGGATAATGAAAGCTTCAAAGGGATAGCATTAGGCAGAATTTTGGGATATATTTAATGTACCTTATTTTTAACTTTCTTTGTATACAACGGAAAAAGAATAAGCATTCTTTTTTCTGAAATACTGTTTGAGTTATTAGTGTAAGACAGGTGTAAAGATATGGCCTGTGGAGCCCTGTCATGTAGCACTCAGCGCTGCCCCCAGGTCTGAGTTAACCCGCACTCTCCTGGCCCGGCCCCATGTGCAGGGCCCATGACATGCACTGCACGCGATGCTTGCTCCAGCTGGTCCAAGACCCACACTACATGCAGCACTGACCCCAGCTGGTCCATGGCTGTGCTGCATGTGGCACACACTCTGGGACCTATGCTGCATGTGGTGCCTGTTCTAGCTGGTTTGGGGCCTACACTGCATGTGGTGCCTGGCTGGCTGGAATGGGCACTCTATGCAGAACAGTCCTGGACCTGGTAGTGGCAGGGGAAGGGGATGGTTAGAGGTCACATGTGGTGCAGCTGGAACATCTGGCACTGTGTGCAATGAAGGACCTGGAGCAGGTGCTGCGGGTGCTGGATCCAGCATGATGGGGTTGGGGGGAAGGGAGCCTGTGGGCCTAGTCCAGCCTGTGTACTAGCCCCAAGTCACTCATTTGGCCAGATGAGGCACCCCTGGCTTAAGAGCATTCAGCATCTTGCTTGATGGTTTTAACATTTAAAAACGTGTAGGTATATAACTTTGAATTTATGAATCAGCTGCAAATGATATATTTTTTTGAAGCTCATGAAATAACATTGTTATTAAAATTGCTATCACTGTTTATAGTTTAATGACATGGCATGGAACAGCTTAAAGGAAAACACAGGTTATGCTCTTGGGAATTTAGTTTGTTTTTCCTAAATAAAGAATTAAAAAAAAACACTGTATGCTATTTGAGATGTGAACCTTGCTGCGGTTGTTGCTAAGCCAGTATATTGTGAATTATTTCATAACTTAGCCCTGGAAAATACAGCAGCACAATACATCACTGATACAAGAGTGATAGATTTAGAAAATGTTTAGTGAAAGTATTCCGTTTAGACCAGTAGGAACACCTGCTTCTATTATTCAATCACTGATAAAATGGTAAATAGCTTATGTCAGTCATGCAGCTTGCATAAAGCTACACTTTGCTTGTAGGTTTGGCCATATTTTTTTTTTTAGTTTTACATGTTTGTATTCAATTTCTCTCTTAAATGACACTTTAAGAATTATAGGATCGTAAATGGACACTGACACCATTTTTATCTTTGTTTATGTTAACTGTTCTTCTTGCAAATGAAGCTCCACATGTCTTTCCTGAAAAGGGATGTTAAAGCACTAACTGTTCCTTGTGAATAATAGTGGGTGTCCACAAGGTCTACTTGGTCTTAATTCTTTTCCTACTAAATTGTTGTGCTTCCTCTTCAAAACTGAAGGCTTTTATACTCCCACTTGTATACTCCCACACCCTCCCCAGTCCCAGTTTAATTAAAACAGAATCAGGCTAGTATTAGAACACACAAGGCTGCTATTTTATGTTAATATCTTAAAAAGAATAATGTATTACCCAAAATAACAGTGTTGACCTCACCAGTGAGAAGGCCAGTTCATCTGAGACTAATATTCTTCCCTAACTGAGAATACTACCTTTCTTTGGTGTCCTTTTTTAAAGGCAAGATAGACATATAAACAGCAGTAGGAACTGTCAATCCTCTGGATCATGGTGTACACGTAAGCGGTCTAATCAGATGCCTGATGAATCTGGTTGTGGCTGACAAGCCCAGTTTGAGAGTGACACAGCTTGTTATAAGTTTTACAGATCCATGTGTTGTCTAAGTTGCTACTTTTTTCTTTCTCACTTTGCTTCCATCCTCTGGATCAAAGCCCCTTCATGGTGAGCTGCACCCAGTGCCAGATGTTTCTTTGTGATTGGAGGCATTTCTGTGTGCTCCTCCCAGCTTTATGTTGATGTTGACTGACTTCATATCATTTTTGCATACATTGTGGTACATACTAACAGGAAAGTCTCAAAAAATGTGATATTCCACTAAAAATATTCCACAAAAAAGTCCTCAAAACCTCAAAGGATTTATCCCTGTCCTTATGACCAACTTTAATAGCAGTTGCTGAAGAGGGAGAGGAGGGAGGTATTTCAGTCCATCGGAGTGGTACTGAACAATTCCAAAGCTAACTCCAAGCACACGCATACACTAGAGCTTCATCTATACCATTAGGTCACCCTGGGTGGTTGGGAAGAAACAGGATGTACGACATTTCTGAGGCAGGGACCAATCCAAAAGCCTGCAAAAACTGACTTCAGAGCTAGATGGCAGCGGCAAATGCCTCCACCTTTCTTTTTATAGAGGGAGCTGGTACTGATACCCAAGTATCCTAATACTTGGGTATCCTAATACTCCAAGTATTCTTGGAGTATCCTAATACTTTTTATTATAAAGATACTTCTGACATTTTTAATAAGCTCTAACACTATTGTTGCTTGCAAAAAGGCTTTGAAGGTTTGTGAGGTCAAAAGTCCTGGTACCTATTATTTGTCCCATGAAACCCTGATCTGGTTTGGCAAAGATATCAGATTTGAAAAAAAAAAGAAAGAAAAAGCCATGAGTTTTCTTCTCTTCTTACAGTGTCAGTGATTTTTTTGGAGGCTGTCAAAATAATAACTTAACATCAATATTTTAACTAGAGTTGTTGAGAAAAGCAATGCTTTGTCTACCACGTCTTTGTTGGTTTATTTTATACTGGGAAATTTAGAAATTTAAAATTTTTCAGCCAGCTCTAATTCCAGCCTCAGGTTAGACTCCTCCCACCAGCAAGCACAGACAACCCCAATCCAGGTCATAGGGAGAGGGAGGCTTTCAGTAACATTTCGCTGCCCCACTCTTTCAGACCTAACACATGACTCAGCAGCAAATATACCCCCCACCACCACCTTTTCTTCCCTAGAATAACAGCCTTCTTCTGATACTTCTTAATATTTTTGTATACATTAAATATATATGATAATATATAGTCCTTTGGTTAAAACTCAGGGCTGCAGGTTCAGGGTTTACGCCCTTCCAATAGGTGTGCATATAACAGAACTAGTTTTACTTTTTGTCCATTAAAAAGAACTTACAAGCTACATGCTGAAAAGCTCTGTTAAAGAACACTATTTGAGTTAGAAACTCGATCACAGGAAACTTAGGAAATGCTGAATTTATGGTTGCCTGTGCAACCTTAATTCGTCCCCCTTGTGTGTGTGTTTTACGATACAATCTTTAATTACATGATCACATACTGTTTTTTGCAGGACCCCTGCCTTATTCAGTGCCCAGGATGGGCAGTGCTCTGGAGATAAATCAGGGCTGCATAGTGGATGAGACTGTTACCAGGATGCCTGCTTCATTTGCCCTCAAAATAGAAGTGAAGAGAACAAAGCAGGAGACTTAGTAAGAAAAGAGATTGTCTCATGATTAGGGCAGGTGAATGCCACACCGGGGAACTTGTTTTGATCCCCGATGCGGCTGGATTCTCCCTACATGATGCCAAGTTAGTTATTACACTAAGATTTTAACAGGTGGCCAATAATGGTGTCCTTTATTTTCTTGACACCCAATTTAAGATGCCTGAGGCAGATATGCTAAACTTCTTCATACTATCAACTGCATCAGAAATGCAGGGGAACTACTCTGCAGGGTTGTGCACAGAGTTAAAAGTCAGGCAATTCTAATACTGGCTCTGCCACTGATTAACTTTGTGGCCTCAGGAAAGTCTCTTTGTTTAAATTTTTCCACCTGTAAAATGGGAATAATAATACTCCATCTCAGAGTGGAGATGCATTTATTAATATTTATGAGGCATGCTGATTCTACATTGATGAGCACTCTAGAAAAGGCCATGAAAAAATTGATAATTCTGTATTCACTGCAGGCTTTAGATGGCATGTGGTAAATAATGCAGTCAACAACAGAAGGATGAGGATTAAAAAAAATTGAAGAACCATCTCATTCTCTGAGTACCATTTATTCCATGAACTGGATGAAGCAAGGGGTCCCATAGAAAAATAGTATGGAATCATGTAAATAAAGATTGTGTTATAATGCAACTAACACACTCCAACCCTACTTATAATGCATAGACACAAAGGGGGAAAGGAATTAAGGTTATACAGACAAGCTTATTTTGGCACTTCCTAGTTTTTGAGTGCTTCAATTTCTAATCTAGTAACATCCTTTTAAAGTCTATCTTGTTTTTTCATAATAAGTTAAGAGGTCCCTGTTGCACACTGAAAAAGAAAAACAATAGCTAGATCTACCACAGTCCAGCCTCTAAGATCTTCAGAGTAGTCTCAGCCTAGATTGGGGAAAGAAGACCTGGTCTGGAATGACAGGCACAGGACTCAATTAGACCCCAGAGGAAGAGCAAAGAACAGCGCATTAATTTAGGATTTCCTGGTATTTCTTCTGTTACTCTAATCCCAAACACCACTCGTTCATCATCGTGCTGCCAACACTTTTCCTCAAGCTGCTTTACAGTTCCAGCCAGTTCCTTTCACTGATCTTTTCTCCCAGCAGCATTCTCCCTCTTCCATCTTACCAAATTAAATTCTCCTCAACCTCAGAATCTTCTGGGCTCTGCTCCTACTGAGGTCCCACTGCACAACAGAGTTAGTGTTGAAAGGCCAGTTGTGGAAAGGGCTTGCTCTAGAAAAGGTAGGGGGAACTGGGTCAATTTGAATTCACTAAGATGGAGTGAATTCACTGACTCTGGAGTGTTACCCAGTGTGTGCCTTCCATCTTTGGAAAAGCTAAGGAGGAAAGATTTTTGTCTTTTCTAAATCCTTTCTTTCCAAGGATTGAGGGGGCAGTATTAGTATTATTATTGCTATTGTTATTATATTTGATTATATGTAGTGAGCTTCTCCATTCTGAAAGCCCTGTAGTGTAGGCCTGATTGGGGATGACAGATCCTGAAATTGTGTAATTGCTCCATTATGAAAATACTGATATATATTCTGCTGTAGTTGCCAAAATCCTGATCAGCAGATTAGCCCTTCAGGAGTTCTGAGTTCCCAAATAGTTTCAGGAGAAATATATAATATGCTTGTTAAACCAAATTATTTATTTTAGGAGAAAAAATTATCAGAAAGAGGATTTTAAAGAGGGAAAAAACCTGGCCTATTACTTGGAATATGCATTAAATGTTATACTACTTTACTTGTATCCTCCTATTACTATACTGTATGTAAAGCAGTTACCCTAACTCCTTCCCTCTATAAAGCTCTACACTATAGTTCACCCTAAAATCACAAGTTATTACCCCGCTATCCCACTGGCTCCCAAAAAGTATCAGTATTTGGTGTGTCTGGTCATGATCCATGTCTGACTGCCGCTCCATTCCAGACTTCTCATTTTCTAAATCCAATTTAAACTATTTCAGAAAAAAAATTAGTATCAGTCAGATGGAGTAAAATAGGATGTCCAGTCACAAAAATATCCAGCTGAAAAGCCACAGTCCCCTCATCCCCTCTGAACTTCTACAAATACATCTTGTGCACTGACTTTTTTTCCTGGTGCTTTTCATTCACCACATGTATCTACGCTGTGATGAAGGTGCCCAGTTTTTGGTGGCACCAAAGCAGGGATGCCTTGTTAAAACATTCCTGAGACAGTAGATATAAAGTGTCTTAATACAAATGATGCAACTTGTTGCCACCCAAGCATTGCATCAGCACATCAGAACCTGGCAGGTGTTGCTACAGATAAAGATGTATGGGGATTTCCACTTCTTCTCCCTGATCTCTTTTTCACTGTTTGTGCATCATTGTGGCTAGCTACTAGTGGAATATCTGACTGTTTAGGTTTCAGATAATACTCATGTTCTGTCCTTCAAACCACAGAAGTGTCCGTTAAGACATACCTGCTTCTTTCCAGTTGAGATTTATGGTACTGCATGGATATTATTCATTATTTCCTGCCTAGTTAGAATCTATTTTTTCTTGCTTTTAGTCCTAGATATTTGAGAGCCTAGATAAACAGATGACTAATCTGACTGTGTAATCTTATAAACACAACTGCACATCTGACATTGGCTGTCCTATTTCTATTAGAATGTATAATCTGCGGGGTTATTTTATTGGTTAAAATTCACTGAAGTATATACCAGGTTATTTTCCATAATTGGTCTAAAAAGGCACATATGCCTTTCCAAGTCCAGTTCTGTCAGTATTAGTGCTATCCAGAAATGAAGTCTTCATTAAGGCCAATTTACACAAAAGGATGTGTGGCTCTTTTACCATAATTCTGGGAAAGCTGAATGGGTTCACTGCCTCGCATAAAGACCTATCTGATATTTATAGCATTTACCTTGAGCCTGACACTGAGGTATATAATCACCAGGTGGACCATATTGCCAACTCTCAGTAAACGTACTGACTGTCAGTAAAAAATCAGGCTAAAAATGGCTGTCAATAAAAACACTAAGCAGCCACAGCTTGATTTGAAGCTCTGATAGACAGAGCACAGCAGCACAATCTGGTGTGCGAGAGCGCAGCAAGCTGCAGGGAGTGTTCTCTCAGACATGCGTTGATGCTTCTGTATCCCAGACTGTGTTTAGTACTGCTGGGTTGCAGGGGGGCTTGCTCAGGAAGGAATGGGGCTGGGAGGGGGTACAGCATAGTGCAGGGTGCTGTCAGGGATATCAGGGTGAGTGGGTGAATAGGGGGCCCCAAGCAGACGGGCAAGGGAGGGCAGCACAGTGTAAAACTATTGCTGCTATCAGGCAGCGTTTCCAGCCCAAGAAATTTTCTTTTACTGAAGACTTTACTAGCAACCAAACTTTTTTAGTAGGATTAATATTAAACCCCCAAATCTGAACCTGGCCCTTCTAACTGAGGCCTGACAGCAGGGCAGAGGTACAGCCTGGCAGGACAATTACATTTATATTATGTAAATTGTATCAGTAAAAACATGTGCCTTTTTAGAACAGTTATGCAAAATGACCCAGTATATATTTCACTGAATTTAAACTAATAAAATAACCCCACAGATTACACACTCTATTAGAAACAGGACAGCTAATGTCAGATGTGCAGTTGTGTTTACAAGATTACACAGTCAGATTAGTCATCTGTTTGTCTAGGATCTCAAATATCTAGAACTAAAAGCAAGAAAAAATAGTCTAACCAGGCAGGAAATAATGAATAATGGCCATGCAGTACCAGGGCTCAGGGGTTGCACACCTGTGGCTGGGAGCCCTGTCAACTGATGGGCTCCCACCTGCAGGGGAGACCCTGCTACATTTGCAAATTAAAGCTCAATAGCAACCAGCTGCAAGTTAGTACACATTTTTGAGATCTAACTTTATAATTTGTTGGAGCTTTTTATTGTGTGGTCACTACTTTGCATGTGTAGCTGGCCTCAGGGTAATTGTGCAATTAACCAGTTAATTGCACAACACCTGTAAAGTGTAGAGGAGGCCAGAGGCGCTGCATTCTGTTGGCATATTTTTATTTTATATAAAGGAAACCTGCCATTTTGGGAGATGTAGATGTATAGACTGAAACATCCTTAGAGAACAGTTATGGAAACAAATTGACATGCTGCAGTGGGGCTGACTACCATAGGTGCCGAGTACATGGGGGCCTGATGGTGCCCCCCACCCGGAAGAGGCCAGGGTGACCAAAATGAATACTGACAAACCCAGTTTGTTGTGAAGCCCTGCAGGGGGCTGAAGGGAGCAGGTTGAAGGGGCCACCACATGCATATGTGTGTGCGCACATATGCATATGCCAAAGAATACAGTCCTAGGTAGCAGTGGAGAGCAGCTCTGCCAGCTGCCTCCAGGTAAGCAGGGGGGGTGGGGGGGCGCAGATTGAGGCCTCGATGGTGAGGGAGGAAGTGGGGCAGGGGCTCGGGCCTCTGCCCAGCCAAGGTGGTGCATGGGGCCTAGGACAGAGGCAAGGAGTGGCATAGAGCTGTGGGTGGCTCTTCCAGGGAGCGGGGTGTAGCCAGCTCCCTGCTGCTGTGTGCACTCCCAGGGAGGTGTGCATAGGGGGCCATGTGCCCTCTAGATTTGTGCACATGGTGGGGATGGATGTGAGTTGCCCACAGCAGGCTTGGGGCTTCCTACCTGATGCCCTCTCTCCCCCCTGCCCCCCAGGAGCCCTGTACTGCCATGGCAATATGCCCCCTGCCCACCCGGCAGCAGTGGGGACACGGGCAGCAGCATGGAGTTTTGTCCCTCACTGTTGCTGGGTGGGCAGGGGGCATCATGGTGTGGGGCTCCTGGGGGGAGGGTAGCAGGGCAGGGAGCCCCATACCTGCAGCTGGCAGCCTACATCTGTCCCTACCCTCTCACAGGCTTTGCTCAGCTCTGCTCTGGCCGTGTCGCTGAGGGGGCATCATCTTATAGATTCATAGATTCATAGATGTTAGGGTCGGAAGGGACCTCAGTAGATCATCGAGTCCGACCCCCTGCATAGGCAGGAAAGAGGGCTGGGTCTAGATGACCCCAGCTAGATGGTTATCTAACCTCCTCTTGAAGACCCCCAGGGTAGGGGAGAGCACCACCTCCCTTGGGAGCCCGTTCCAGACCTTGGCCACTCGAACTGTGAAGAAGTTCTTCCTAATGTCCAATCTAAATCTGCTCTCTGCTAGCTTGTGGCCATTATATCTTGTAACCCCCGGGGGCGCCTTGGTGAATAAATACTCACCAATTCCCTTCTGTGCCCCCGTGATGAACTTAGCACCCCCCAGGCAAAAATGAAAGGCAGTACCTATGCTGACTACTTTTCTTGGAACATTTGTGTTGCCTTGTACTATGAGTTGTCTTAAATTGTACTTAGTTGCCAAAGATCAGGAATGCTAGCAGTATTAGATACAGTCCTCAAAAGCTTGAATGCTGAAACCAAAACACTGAAAGTAAGAGCGGACCTCAGTAATATGATTACAAACTCTAAGCACGTGCCTGGCCCTGGAAGATATATTGAGGATCAAACACCTCAGGACAAAAACTCTTTATAATTTAATCACTGTTCCTGAATCTGCCGTCTGCCTGTTAATTGCTTCACAACTTTTATATTGTCTGACCAGAAGACCACCCTATGCTTCTTTAACAGCTCTCACCATAAAGAAGAAAATCAAAACTATTAGTTAGTGTTCAAAAAAATATGACCCATTTCATTATTATACAGAAGACATGTTTCTACTTCCTGGCAGACCAGAAGCAATGAAAATAGCCTGTAAAACATATCCATCTTCATAAGAACATTGTGTGCCTTATGGTTTTATAAGCTGTGGGGTCCCTTTTGCTCATGGAATCCATGTAAAATACTCTGGAAAGAATATCCAAATTGATGTATTAGTGTTGGAGTGATATTATAGTTGTGATGGTCCAGGAAATATATGAGGCAAAAATATTTTTGAGTGATATCTCTAATTGGACCAACTGCGTATTTGAATGAGACTTTAGCCAAACTTTCAGGCACCAGGTTCCCTTTGTCAAGTCAGGTCCTCTCCAGTCTAAAGCTTAGAAAGCTTGTCTAAATTTCTCCCAACTCAGAAGTTAGTCCAATAAATAATACCACTCAAAATAATCCTTACCTCTCACAAATTATGTATGAATTTACTTTAATAGCTTTGTAACTTTAGTGAAATGACACAGTTCCCCTACCTCTGCCTTGGAAACCACTGAATTTCCTGCAAATAAAATCTAAACATGAGCTTGAATATCTTAATAATAACTATCTGTTTTATCAGTGTTTACTTGAACTCTATTATTTCTGTCAACTGCTCTCTGATATTTAGGAATCTATTTGAAATCAGGTGGGACTTCATTCTTAAAATCCAGATCAGCCCTTAAAGAGCATATTTGAATCCTATGTCTTATCCTTTGCCAAGATCATTTCAATTTCCCTTAGGCATGCATCAAATGCAGTTATCTAAGTAATGGAAGATGAGATCATGTCATTCCTGATCTAGACAGTGCCCACACTGTGGGACAGCAAAAGCTCACTGTAGTGAAGCCTTCGACCAAATGTTTACACAGAATATTTACATAGCTTGGGAGATTTCACACTGTGAGGTTATTCACCTTGGCCGGGAATCTCCTTGTTTTTAGAAGGTGCCACTTTTTACATCACACTTAAGTCCAGGCAGATACTAGATACTAGGATGTCCCCTTGAAACATTTTACAAAGGGACATGATTCTCAGTATTTTCATATGAATTTCAAATATTTATCACTTTCCCTAGTTAGTTAATACTGCATATCCCCCCCCAAAATCTCCACCTCCTCCCCCATCTTCTGTGTATTATTTGGTTCATGCAGTTCATTTATACTGCTTACAGATGTTTAAAAAAACCCCACAAAACTGCACTTTACTAGAAGAAACAGCATGTTAGTTCAACCTAGCTCTGCATTGTCTTTATAGATTGGGCACTTCAGAGGGGCTTTTTGGTGCTTTTATCTAATACCTGATTCAATCACCTATTAGATAAAAACACCAAAAAAGCCCCTCTAAAGTGCCTGATCTAGACGTTGGGTGAGCTGGGTCGAATTAACACTCTGCCTCTTTTGGGCATGCACTGGGCACGGCATGGGAGCACACCAAATTTACAGCGCCGGGTTTTTTTATTAACATTTGTAAGCAGCCCAAATGCTGCAATGACAGCAGCCTCTGAGTTAGCACCTACTAGGGGTTCTTAAACTACCGTAGGCCATCATATAATCTCTACCTACAAATCTCAACACATTAGAGCACAGTGATACACATATTTAGTATGCATATAAAATAGGCAGTATGTCCACAGAGATCTCTGATGTGGGATTGAATAATACAATGTGACTTTATCCAAAACATGTCTCCTGGAATTTTTCATCGATGAGTCTTAATAAACTACAGTGACGTAAAATCCAGATGTACTTATCTATGTTGGTGTTTCATTTCACCTTTAATTTGTTTTCCTATCTAAATGGTCTCTACTTTTTTCTGTCATCTAAAAAGTGAGTCCTATATATGCTTTTCATGAAATAATCTTCTTGGATCTGCATTGCTGTTTTGTATGATTTTGTCACAAAATGACAAAACTGTTGTGCTTTACGATGTCTTTATGGCTCTACATGTGCCAAAAATAAGAACACACTTGTAAACATTTGTCTTCAGGATGACACCTGTAGTTTTAGGCATGTCTGTGTGTGTTTTCCTACTGCTTGTAGATTTTGACATTTTAACAAGCACCTATGTGTTTCTTCTTTTAAGTTTGTATTGACTTATATTTTAAAAAATGAGAGAAGGAAAGAAAGGAAAAATGGCTTCTGGTTTTGTTTTCTCAGATTATTTCATGGTTGGATTTTGCATTGTGTCAGACCAAGACTTAAAATCTGAATTCATATATCCTCCATCTTCAGGATAGGTTCCCTAGGGAAGAGCCATCCCTGGGCTCCCAAGTGATCTTTGGTGCTGAATATACACCATTTGGTATAGATAATTTTGGCCTTCTGCTGGGTATTTTCTTCAAGTCCTGGCTTCACTGACCTTGGCTTGGTTCATTTTGATCTTGTCATTTTGATTTTGTCATTTTGGCAATTGCAAATAGCCTTAAGTATTTCACTTAGGGAGGCTTCATAAATTCTTGATGAACCCTAAATGCTTCATCTTGTACTGAGCATTTAAAGTGGCACTGACTGAGCTCCCTTGTGTTACTGGGACAGGCAGTGTTTGTGTTTATGCCCCTGTGAAACTGTCAGCCAAAGTCAGTCCCTCAGGCAATTGTGCAATATGGTCTTCACACCAGCCTCTCTTTCCAGGGAATAACTCCAACATAGGCATTTCATCATGGATGTGACCCACTGGGTTCTGCTGCCGAATATCTCAACCCCAGGTATTTCCTGAACTGAACTACTGGCTCAGGACTGGTATTGAGATATTTGTCATGTTAAGATTATAACTGTTCCTAAAATCTTTGTGTACTTGAATACTGCTTCAGGACTGTTTTATTGCCAGTTTCTCTGGCTCAGTGGTTATTGAATGAAAACTCTTGCATTTGGCCTTGATCTCTTACAACTGTCTGTTTTTTCCAGCATGTACAAAACACTGACATAGGCTCCTTCACTACCAGCTAACTTGTTTGGTTCAGGACATTCTCCAGGACTGCTTGCTTTTCTTGTCCACAGAGGACTGACATGGCTGGTGTGGTTTTAGAGAGATGCCTGGCCCAGTCTGTGCCCAATCTGCCTTTGCAATGCAAAAGTTTTGACTGATTTTTTTGGTAAACAATCTTAAATAGATAAAGGCAAAAGATAATCTTAAGGGATCTTTTGTAAAATGATTGTCATTTCATCCATATAATTAATGCCATGCATTAATGAGAAACTGAAGGTTTCTATGAAAATAAAACAATTATTGTATTTTTTTTGATAAGGTATAGGATAGGGGTGGGCAAAATATGAACTGCAGGCTGGATCTGGCTGGCCAAGGGATTTTATCTGGCCTGCAGTGGGGCCTTCAGCCCTGCCTGGCCCAGACATGGGGGCAGCCCAGATCATGGTGTATGCCGCCTGCCTCACTGCCCCTGGGCACACGGAGGAGCTGGGGTGGTGCGGCAGCCAGACTCAGCTTCTTGGTAGGCCTGGCAGAGGTGGCTCCCTCTGGCTGCTGCTGCCAGTGTCGCCATCATCGCCAGACCCGGCCCAGCTGCCGGGGCACCCAGCCCCATCTGCCGCACACCCGCTGCCAGGGGCACTGGACAGAGCAGGCGGGTGGGGTCTCCATGGAGACTGGCTGGGATCCCTGTGGGCAAGGTGCGCTTGGCTGGGCAGATGGGATAGGATCCACATAGGCAGGAAGTGGCACCCAGGAGCAGGATGAGTGGCTGGGGCCAGGGCCAAATCCTGGGGCAGTGACAGCACGGGGCTGTGCAGGGAGCAGATCATGGCTGTGCCTTGCCTGGCCCCATGCTGTCACCACCCTGCAATCCTGGCACTGGCCCTGCCTGCCTGTTCTACTCCAAGATGCCACTCCCCACCTGGCCGCAGCCCCGTCCCACCCACCTGGCCGAGTGCATTTTGCCCGCGTGGGTCCTGGGTTGGTCTCCACAGAGACCCCACCCACCTGCTCCATCTGGCACCCTGACCTGGTCTAGTAATCTACCATTGAGGGAATTAAGTGAGCTGTTGTGGGCTGGAGGAGCAGTGGTGCTGACCTGGCCTGCAACACCTCACCAAAACTCCCTAAGTGGCCCTCCAGCCCAAATAATTGCCCTCCCCGGTAGAGGAGATAAAGAATTCACGAGGAAGAAGAGAAGCTGAGGGAAAAATTGAAGAAAATGGATAAATGGTTTACTAATTTAAAAATGCTTTTAATATTTTCTTACATTTATTGTCATATTCAGTGTGTAAAAGAAATTGTCCAGAGGTCAAATTAAAGGAATCTTAAATAGTTATGGCACTGAAATTTCTTTCCACATGTTCACAAGAGGAATAATAAGATTTCTATTCACAATACTTAACAGATTAAGGAGTTGTGAAAGTACTGTACTCTGTCACTCAGTAAGTGCAAGCTCTTGTAAGATGTGGAAAAATGAAATATCAGAGCTGCTCTCTGGCTTAGCTTGAAATGCCAAGTAAAGTATTGCTGAGCTCTCCCTTCAGAAATAAAATCTTTGATTGTGGTACAAGAGCAGCCTGTTGCAAGGCCTCATGAAAGAGGAGAAAAAGCTAAAGAATGTAGCCTCTTGGAGTGCATTGAATGACAAAGCTGCATGCTTCTGCACCCTGTAGATCTGAGTGAGATGTAATACAAAGTCCACCACAGCAAGACAAACAGAACAAAATGGCTTAGATAACATCAAATAGTATAAAGTACTTTGTATGCAGCTGATATGTTAATTAAATTAGAGAACCAATAAAGTTGTGAGGTTCAAGTCACAAGGCTTTATTGCCTTTCCTATGGACCCGACATAAATACAGAGGTGTGAAGATTTTGTTAAAATATTGGTATGGTAGTAATATGTTATTTAGAAATAATTATACATTTTTTTCTTTAACCCCACCATTGCTTATTTTTGTGCAATGAAATTCCACAAAACTGGGCAGTTAAATAATAATAATAATAAGAAGAAGAAAAAGCATACAGTCTTGTCATCTATTATCATTTCTTAAAATGCTTGGAATATGACCAAGGTCAGGCAGCTTGGAAGCAGTGCTTAAGAGGCTGTAGGAGGCCAATCTAAAAAAATTAAACCTGCCAAATGTCACCTGTTCTGGCAAGAAATGAACTTTTTGATATATGTGATCTCCATGGAGGGGTTAGGCCCAGATCCAGAGAAAGTGGAGGCTATTAAAACCTGGCCAGTGCCTCAAAATACAAAATAACTGTGTAGCTTTCTGGGTCTAGCCTCCTATTATAGGAGATTTGCATCAGGTTTCACTGCCATTGCAAGCCCCTTACATAGGCTGTCTGATAAGACAAAGTTCACCTGAAGTAAGGGAAGTCAGGATACCTTTCTAGACCTAACGTGGCAGTTGATATCATCTTTTATCTTAGCCTGTCCCAACCTGCTGTTACCCTTCTTGTTGGACACTGATGCAAGATGTATTGGCTGTTCTGTCACAAGCCTAAGGAGGCCAGGAAAAGGTGATAGCTTATGCGAGCTGAACTCTTAACAAAGTTTATCACCAGTATGGAACTACAAGAAAGAAATTGCTCATTTCCTTCTACGGAAACATTTTACATTAAGAACAGGCCATGGTTCTCTGGCAGCTACATGATTTTCAACAACCTGAAGGACAACTGGATTGGTACAGCTAGTTGAGTTCAGTTATCAGATACTGCATCGCCCTGAATGACAGCATCAGCATGCAATGCCTTGTCCCGCAGTGGAAGCTGAACCCAAAGCGGAGGTGATGGGGATGCAGCCACTAACAACAGAAGAGTCAGCCCAGAGTGAAGCAACCCTAGGTGAGAAAAAGGCCTCATGGATGACAGATTGGTGTGCAAAGCAGTGGGAAGATGCTGATCTTGAGAAACTAATAAGGTGGAAGGCACTCAACAGTTAAGAGATTCCCTAAGGAAGGGCAGCAGCATCCGTGCCTGCAGTGGTACCAGAAAGTGTGGCTTGAGCTAAGCATCAGGCAAGGAGTACTAGTGAGAAAACTTCCAGAATTGGCACAAGGACCCAAATGTATTCAAACAGCAGTACCCAAGAAGGAAATACCAACAATCTTGCAAGCTTTGTACGATTCCAATAGTGGGGAACACTTTGGCATGGAGAATGTTTTGCATAAGGTCTAGTCCCAGTATTTCCGGTTGGGCTAGAGAAACTGTGTCAGAGGCTGTGTAGGTCACACAAGGTCTGTGGCGCACAAAAAGAAATGAGGAGCAATCCCAGACCTCCCATGTTCTCCACACAGGTTGGACAACCCCTGGAAAAGATAACTTTGGATAACCTGTGTCCCTTATCAGTAACACCACATGAAAGAGTACGTCCTAGTAGAATTCTCAGATAGACCCCAGAAAGAGCTGCGACCTCCCAAGTGGCTTAGTTATTAAACAGTGTAACTTTGGTTGGATGAGAGGGTACATCCAGTTAAGTGGGGGATTGTGTCTACACAAGACGTTTACTTTGGAGTTGCCTAATTAGCTCCAGAATAAACATCTCGTATCTATACATGCAGTGCTATTAGGACAGAAGAAACTAACTAACTTGGCAGCAGGTTAGTCCTTTTAAATACAAGTACTATCCTGCAACGGGGTTTTTTACCCCTCAGCAATGAACATGTAGACACTGGAGGGGCTGGCTACAGCATGAGGGTGCTTCAGTGTGGGGGCTACCTGCTGGCTAGCCCCACACTGAATCATCCTCATGCCCCAGCCAACTCCTCTGCAGCATGTTAGCTGGGTCGGAGAAGCTCTGGGCTGGCAGGCTGAGCCCTTGGATCCTCTGCTAGCGAGGGCTCCTCTGACCTGGCTCAACCTACTGTGGTCCTGGGCACATGTGAAAATGAGTTTTTATTGCTTCATGTTAATTGTACATGTAGATGCACCTGGGATGATCTAATGAACTGTGATTTTGAATGTCATGTACTATAATGTTGTAACATGAACTATAGTGCCCAGAAGCCTCCAGGAGACTGGGGGAAGGAACTGTAGTTTGAACTGCAACACCCAGAAGCCTGGAGACTGAAGGAATGAACTGCAACATGCACTATAACTCCCAGAAGGGGGCAGGGGGCAGGAGGAAGTGGACAGATGTAGTGGCAGAGAGAGAGAGTGAGAGACATATGGCCAGAGAGAGTCAGAAGAAGAAACAAAGCTAGGACTGTGAGCTGCAGCAGCGGGTCTCAGATGTGGACCCCAGACAGATGGCAATCATAGGTGGCAAAAGGGGGTGGGAGGCTAACGGGGCTTAGCCCCCCCCCAAACACGGGGCAGTGGTAGGGCCTCAAGGCAGCGCCCTGCCCCGGCTGTGCAGCGCCTGCACCAGCCCCAGCCCTGCTCCCTCCCTCACCACTGGGGCCTCAATCTGCACCCCACCCACACCCTTTCTCCTCCCCCACCCCTTCCCCCACAGACTTACTTGCTGGGGGGGCGTGCATGCACATGCATGCAAGCTCAGTCCTGACAAATAATTTTTTCTCTCTCCACCTATGATGCCAATTAATTGGGGGACCAGAGACTGGTTAGGAAACCCTTTGGAGTTGTGGGAGGGTTTAAGGTTCTCAAAGGTATATATCATGGTGTTATTGGTTTCTACTGGTTACCTGTGCATCGGTGATTTCACCACAGTGTCACTGTTTACTTCCTGTTACCGAGTTCCTAAGTGTATGTAGCTTAATGTCAAAGTTTATTTACCTGTGTCTGTCCTCTTTTCCCTAGCCTGTTGGCTTGTGACCCTAATCCCCAGCATCCTGTATATAAAAGTGGGAACGTCTCTTGCTGGCTCCCTATGCTACTTCATGGGGTTTCAGGGTTTGGTATGCAGGAGTTGCATCTACACATGCAATTAATGTGCAAAATAAACTGTGGAGCTTATTGCTGCAAAGTTTTTTGCTCCTGAGTGTGCTGTTTGAACATTTGTCAGGAGCAAAAAATTCCCAAGCATGTTGCTCTGATATTTATTTATGTGCAGCATGTGGAGCCTGGTTGGAGCAGCCCAAGCTGGCAGGGGACCTGGGGGGTCAGCCCACCAGCCCAGGGCTCCTCCAGCTGGGCTCCACATGCTACATAGTGTTTGGTTGGGGTACAAAGATGCTTCAGCATGGGGGCTGCCTTCCAGCTAGCCCCACACTGAAGCACTCTGTTTCCCAGCCAGCCAGGGCAGCATCTACAAATGCATTGCTTCACATAAGAAAACTCAGCAGCAGGGTAGTACTCATAAAATACTAGTACTACCCAACTGCAGAGCTTATTAGTTTTGTGTATAGATAAGTATAGAAACTAATATGTTTACTGCACAGTTAATTATTCAACTGTGCAGTAAACATCTTGGGTACGTGTGCCCAGTGTTACGCAGCTCAACTTCCAGTACAGATGAGAAAGCTGCATGATGTTGGTCATATTCAGTGTATTTTAAAAACTTTTAATAGATAACAAAACTGTATGTTTTTTCTTATTATTATTTAACTGCCTAGTTTTGTAAAATTTCATTGCACAAACATAAGCAATGATGGGCTTAAAGAAATAACTTCATAATTATTTCTAAATAACATATTACTACCATACCAATGTTTTAACAAAATCTTCACACCTCTGTTTTTATGTCAGGTCCATAAGAAAGGCAATAAGGAGGCTTGAACCTCAGAACTTTATCGATTCTTTAATTTAATTAACATATCACCTGCATACAAAGTACTTTATACTATTTGATGTTATCTGAGCTATTTTGCAAGTGCTCCTGAAAGGTTTGATCTATCATGATGATATCATCCAGGTATACCAGACAGGAGGTCCTCTGTACATTTGCTAACCCAATATCAATCAATCTCTGAAATGTACTGGGAGCATAGCATAGTCCAAAAGGCATAGCATTAAACTCAAAAAGTCCTTTCCTACTGGAAAAGCAGTCTTGGCTCTATCCTCTGGGTGCACCTCTACTTGCCAGTACCCACTAACCAGAGCCATTGTGGAGAACCATTGGGCTTTGGCCAGGAGATCTCAAACATCCCAATTAAAGTGCCTTGATATGCAACCTGAGGTTTTGTCATCTTTTGTCAACATATGCTGGGATTTCACTCCTGTGGCTCTTTCCCATAACAGTTCCCACTAGGAATCCTAATCCCTCGTTTACCCTAGGTTCAAATTGGTCTTCCTCTTCATGACACCACCTCTTCAGTTTGCCAGTGACCATCATCTATTCCAAGGAGTTATTGTTAGATTATTTTCTGTTATCACTTCACATACTCCCACTTGGTCATCTGTGCTATATAGGGAGAAACACCTTCCTAGAAAGGACCAGAAACAATCTGCAAAGTTCATAGCTGGAATTTTTTAAAAATGTCTGTGCCTAACAAGTCATGGTGATTGGCATCTTTTACTATGAGGAATTTACATGGCAGCCACAAGCCTTGGAAGTCCACAGCTGTACTCTACTCTTCCAGAATTGGGAGTGCTTTCCATTGGCTGCTTTGACCACCACTCGACAGGGTTGATTTTTTTCTTTCTGTCTCTCCTGTAGCTTGCTCCCATATCTGGCTGCATACACGGGCTACCTAATCACCAGAATCTAGGAGGCATTGGCAAGGATCCTCTCTGACCTTCCCCTCTAGGTAGTACCCCAACCCTGCGGCACCAACAATTACCACTTTGTCCTACCACCTTGAGCTTTCCACTGCCCACCTCGGTATCCCTTCTTGGAACACCATCTTCTCTCTGGGCATTCCTTCCAGAAGTGGTCACAGACACCACAATGCCAGCATTCATCAACCTTCTGATGAGACCCCAGCCACTGACGTCCAGGAGGGCCTCCCGTAGCACATCTATTTAGATACTGGATCTCCACACTCTTCTTGAGTTGGTCCAGTTCACCCTGGACTTCCTTTAGTGCCTCCATCATCATTTGCAAGATGGATGGATGGTTCCAGGTTTGGTATGGGTACCACAGATGACTTCTTCTTGACATGCATGTGTACCTCACCTCAGTGTCCTAGAGCCCCCAACTTTTTTACCAACTCTAACTCAGTGGCTAGCTTTATGGCCTTTTCCAGACTGGGGTTTTCTCAGCCAAAGTTGAGCCTGCATAGAATCATAGAAAATTATCGTTGGAAGGGACCTCAGGAGGTCATCTAGTCCAAACTCCTGCTCAAAGCAGAACCATCCCCAACTAGATCATCCCAGCCAAGGCTTTTTCTAGCTGGGTCTCCAAGGATGGAGAGTCCACAGCCTTTCTGGGTAAACATCTCCCTACTGAAAACATTGCTGAGAAAGTGGTCATGGGCCAGCATGCCCTGTGCTTCTGGAACTACTTCTGGAAAGGCCTTTACTAAAAGGCCTTTCTAAATGAAACTATTTAGTCTGGAGAAGAGAAGACAGAGAGGATTTAATAGCAGTCTTTAACTACCTGAAGGAGGGTTGCAAAGAGGATGGAGCTAGACTGTTCTCAGTGGTGGCAGGTGACAGAACAAGGAGCAATGGTGTAAAATTGCAGCAAGGGAAGTTTAGTTTTGATAAAACTAAACTCTGCTGCCAATCTGCTCTGCTGCCAATCTGTGTACAGTCAAGGAAAGCAGTGTGGTCCCAAACAGGATCTGCTCCTGATTGCAACACATTCCTGAGGGCCCTTATCAGGTGCTGGTAATCCTACTTGACTTTGCTGCTGAGCCCATGGTATAACTCCCTGGACCTCTCTGTGAGTAACAGGCCCAAGAATTTTAGTTTGGTGGCCTTGTCCCACCTATTTAACTTAGCTGCTGTTTCAAATTTCTCATGCCAGTCATCCCATGCCTGTTGTTTCCTATTAAAAAGGGCTTGACTGAATATCAGCCTCAGGACACTAGGTGGGGAGGGTGTCTTTCTCTCCTCTGTGGCACTCATATTTCCAAATCAAATACATACACAGCAACAAAATCAATACACTCCTGTGTCAGTTGGCTCTGCACCTTATGGCCTGTGACCACTTATCACACCGCTAACATCAGTTGTACCAAACCCTGCAACCCCAGGAACTAGCCCAAGGAGCTGGCAAGGGAAGTTCCCACTTTTATATACAGGATGCTGGGAATTAGGGTCACAAGCCAACAGGCTAAGGGGAGGAAGACAGACACAGGTAAATACACATTGACATTAAGCTATATACACCTAGGATATGGGTAACAGGAAGTAAACAGTGACACTGTGGTGAAATCACCCAAGAATAGGTAACCAGTAGAAACTATTATCACCATGATATATACCCTTGGGAAGTCTGTCTGGGTTTCATATCTGAGACCCACTGCTGCAGCTCGCTGTCCTAACTCCACCTCTTCTCCCAACTCTATCTCTCTCTCCCTCTCTCTTTCTCTTTGCCACCACAACCTGCACTCTGATGCTGTTCCTTCCACTTCTTCCTGCCCCCTACTGCCTTCTGGGAGTTGTAGTGCACATTTCAGTTCCTTACTCCAGTCCCCTGGAGGCTTCTGGGCATTGTACATTCATGTTACAAATTATAACACGACATTCAACATCACAGTACATTACATTTGATTTTTTTTTTGGTCCAACACTTCTTGTTCCTGACCAACTCCATGTGTGGACATTCTTAATGCAGAACAACAATGGATTAAGACGATCAGGAAAGAGGCAGTCTTGAGGAATTGGAGTGTCCATACTTAGGTTTACTCAGAAATGACTATTGCGCTTTAAATCCATACTTTATTTTAATTCATGTTAATTTTCAAGTGTAGACAAACTATAAAGTGTCTATTCTGAGGATACCTACATAAGAATCACATACTTTTCCTGGAATATGTTTTTACCAGAGTCCTATTTTAAGATATTGATATTACCCACCAGCAAAGGTTCCTTTGTGAGCCAAGAGGTGCTTTCTAATTCAATTTCGGAGTATGCAGAAACCAAAAGTATCTGAAAAGTCTTCGCACTTGATTAATCTGAACAGGAGGCTAACATTACAAACCTTATAGCATGCCCTTGGGAAAGACATTTAAAAGTCTTATTACCTCCTGTGTATTGTCTTCATGGGACAGACACAAAGCAATTGATTACCTAAACCTTCTCTTTCCACTACTCCCACGTACGCAGGGCAAGGAGTACTTCCTCTTGATTCTCCCAAACATACTGCAGAGAGGATAGGGAGTGGCTTTCTGGGTGAACTGTGACGAAGACGGTAACAGAATGCACATTTTCTTTGACTCTAGGAAACTCAAGGAGAGATCATTGTTCCAGGACTCCTGCTGTGATGGTATATATTTCCTAGCCATTCCCAATGTAGAGGCTCTGTGTGGCCCATTTGACATTAAACATGGATAATATCACAGGGATAATAGTTCTTAGCTGAACTTCATTCATTTGTTTTCCTACAAAAACATTTTGCACCCTATGCACCCAGAATTGCCTTGATCACAAAGCACAGATTGATTAGATTTTGCCTCTTTCCTTTCTTGAAGTTTTGTGGCCAATTTAAATATAAACACAGATTCTACTTAGGCTGCTTTCCATTGCCTCTGTCCAACTTGGCAGACAGCATATGAAAACTGTGTTCCTCACCTTTTTATTTTCCTCTCTGTCCTTGAGTGCAGTTTTCTGGAGCACCCAGTACAATTTAGGAGCTTGTGTAGGATTACATTAATCTTTTGGAGTACGCATACCTACACACATGCACACTTTATGTGCCTATGATACTGATTTTCTTTGAGTGTGAGGGTATAGCTCCCTTCAGCCCGATATTTAAGAGTGTCCTATGAGTTTAATTTCTGAGGTTATGAAAGGAACTAAGTTTAACGCAGCATCAGGAGCCACTCACAAAAGCAGAGTGCTGAGACATTTCTTCTGTAAGCAGAACATGAGAACAGATTGTTCCTGTCTCCTATACATAGCACAGAGAGACTGCTTTTCCAAAGAATGTATAAAGTTTTATGTCTTTGTGTAGTATAATCTCATGCAATTACCTTAGTGTGGTTCAGAAAAGTGAATCTGTAAATATGGCTATGTAGGGTTCTCTGACTGTTTCTCATTTATTTTTTAGCAGCTTTGTTCTTTTTTGAGAAGTTAAAATGTTCTGCCAGTGCTGCTCAAGCATAGATTCTGCAGGTCAAGTTATTTCCTGCCTTGTATTTCAGCTATCAGACAGAGTCTGCTTTTGGGAATGAGCTCATCATTCAGCTGAGAAGGAACCAGAATCACGTGCCCATTTGTCAGCAACTGTTGTGGGTCCCTACTACAATCAGGATAGAAACTATGAGCCATGACTTATAAAGGCAATTAAGCATGTGCCTAACTTTAAGCGTATGACTATTGACTGCAGTTAAGGCAACTATTACTTGTGGTTGAGGCCCCTGGACCATGATTTATGAGATATGGTTGCTCTCCTCAACTCTGCCTCAGACTTCCTATATAACCTTGGGCAAATCACATCATCTCTCTGTACCTCACTTCTCCACATGTGAAATGGAGATAATACTCCCTTACCTTACAGGCATGTTGCAAAGAGAAATTAATTAGCCCAGGTGCTACTGCAGCTAGTGCAGACAGACTGCAGTCAGCTGCCAGCACCTTAACCACTATATTACCACTATATTAACTGTGGGTGGCTGTTGTAAGATAGAGCTTCCCCCTCACTACTCCTGTCTGTGGAGCTGTTACAGTGCAAGATTTTAGAGAAAAGGGAGTGAGGGGGAAGATACTGGGGGAAAAAATATCCAAATGAAATTGCTACATAGGGGAGGGTAGTTGTGGAAGTTCGAAGCTGTGAGTTTTTAGTTATTCTGAGGCTTAACAACTTTAGGGAATGGTTTAATGTATGTTTCAGTAACAGAAACTACAATTAGCAGGCACTGACCTCCTCTCGCAGTCCAGGTTAATAGTGGTCTGTCACTAGTTCTTGTGGCATTAATGGCTTCTAAAATGTCCAGTTGCTATTTGTGCTGTTTAGGGCTGTTCACTGAACTCCCTCTCTTGTGTCAATATTAGCTATATTAAATAACTCTGACTCCCAATGTAACTCATGTTTGTAGTCTCTTGCAGATAAAAGCATAGGGGTGAAGTGGTAGGGTTTTTACCACTGACTGAAATTTCATCATATATCTTCTTTATTTTACGTTTATTATCATGTTCAGTTGATTAGTAATTATATAATAAGTGAATTCTAACCCCTGTGAAACTTTCAGATTAAATCACTTTCTTCTTGGGGCTCTTTAGCCTATAATTCCCATTTCCCAGGAAGGAAATATAGCTGTACACTACTGGGGTGGTATAGCATAAGGCATTCTGTAAATTTACATTTGCCTACTTCTAAAATAAATGTACAAGTAGATATTCATTTATCAACATTAGGCTAAGAACATCATGGACTAGCAGCTTTTAAATGGTTATCATAGAAATTTTGAATTATTATATCTCAAGCTTAAACTCCTACATCTTCTGCTTATTTCAGTGTTTGCTTTCTAAGTATCCTGTTTCTTGTGGTTTAAAAGATACACACACACACACACACACACACACACACACACACACACTTTATTTCCACATTAAAAATAATTTCAAATCTAGAAGCTTATGATAAACTCTGCTACATGACAAAAAGAGATCTCTGTATTATTTTTAAAGAGCGTTAAATACATTTCAATGTAAATTTCTTTTATGATAAGATATTCATGTTTAAAATGTTTGCATTTATCACTGTTATCAGAAAAATATGACTAGATGCAAATGTTCCAACTTATTTGTTTTCTTACCATTAAACTAAGCTGATGTTCTGAAAACGCATTCTCAAAGCTACTTCTATAGGTGCTGCTAAGTTGTATTATAATGAGTTCCTAATTTAGCTGTAGAGATTGGGAGGTGGGGGAGGAATTTGCTTCTGTTTTGCAAAATATATTTTTTCACTTTTAAATTTCATTAAAAGAATTTTTTGCATTTAGGCACATCTTAAAAGACATGCTCTCCTTGGCTTCCAATGTGTAGTTATTGCATTTATGCATTCAACTTCTTAGTCAAGTGATGCTATTTTTTTTCTGCTACAGCCTGACAGCCACTAATAATAACACATGAGGACAGTCAGACAAAATGAAGACAAATGCTGCTTGTCGCAGCAGAATCATAATGTCTCCAGACTCAGTAAAGACAGTCTAACTGTATGTGGATGCTCTTTATAGCTTATTTAGACCTGTGGTTTTTCCCTGTGGTTTTCTTCTTTTTTTTTTCGTTTTCCAAAAACACAAACATTGTGCAGAAATACATTGAGACAACATATGGGCCTGTTAGTTAGCCAAAACAATGTGGAGCCATGGAGAATAGAGATTGCAATGCACAGATGGATATTGTAAAAAATTCATGTGTGTCATAACAGATCTAAAAGGTAAATTTTAGTCAAAATTCAAGTGGAAAGCATAGAAAATGCTTAAGAACTGGGCTTTGCAATATTTTAAAAATCATTTAATATGAAGCATTGTGAATATTGTACAGATGTGTTCACTCCCTAATGTGACAATCAGGCTTTATCATTCAGCAATAATTATGTCTATACAGATATATGCCATCAGAAGTAGATTGCTGATAAACAATAGCACTTTGCTTCTACTTGTCGTAAACTCTGCAGTATTAAATATCCATATTATTTCCAGTTCAATATTAGAAAATGTCAGTCATTGTGACAAGCCTGGCAAGAGCTGCACATTGAACAGCCCTCTGTGTAGTCAAGTGCTGTGTTAAATAACCACACTTCCATGTTACATTACTTTGTTGTTAAAATCAGATTCTTTGCAGAAAATGAGCAAATAGTTCTTTTTCTGTCCAAGTTTGTCTTCTCACAGCAAAACAAAATGCCTCACTGGAACACACAAGAATCGCTTTTTCAAGGAACACTTTAGGCCTATGTGATAGTACAGCTACACAAGACCAGAATCTGCCTTAATTTTACAGGAGTGGAATAGAGGGCAGCATTTGGCTTTCAGTATTTAAAATGTCATGTATATACGTTGTCTGGAACTCGTGGTTGCTTCTAGTGTTTATCAGGTCCTCTTCTAGCATTTGTATCATGTGGAAATTATAAAACAAAGTCATGCTCTTGTTATTCCCATAATCTTTGCTTCCCAAATGTTATTTTTAATAACTAATGCAGCAAGAGCATTTTCTTTCAAATTAAACCCTGTACTTTATCAAAAAAGAAAAATACCCCCTTACTAACAGATGTATCTGTGTACACTGCTTTATTTCTTCACTAGCCTTATTTCTCTATAATTTCTATCACTGATGGCAGTCATGATGAATGTGCCAGTATAGACGAGGAATCCAAGTAGACAACAACATTATAAGCTCCATTTTATGGAGATCTGTTGTAAGTGATGGTATTATTTCTTTGTCCCTATGACAGATATTGCTGTCATTTGACCATCATCACTGAGATTAAGGGAAGGTAGTTAATGATGTTTTTTTTCTGCAAAACCATGAAAAAGAGATGAGGACAATAGGAGGTGAGAAGAAAAGGTGTGTAGGAGCTGTATCTGCCGGTGCAAATTTATACTTCCTTGCTGTGTAGACAGAGTATTAAAATACAGGATTATCCAGCTTGGAGCTGTGCAGCCTTATCCAACTGCTCAACCCACTGCCTCAAACAATTAAATGGGAGTCTTTTAAGATTGCTTTTAAGATACCTGATGGTAAAACAGAAATATTTTGTAGAAAAATGCCATTCTAGTTAGATTTAAGCAAACCATTCAGCCTTCTTCATGTCTATTTTGGGCTTCGTTGTAAGTTTTTTAGCAAAGGAGAATGTTAAGCAGGGATCTAAAGCAAGGACAGCTAAGTGGCTTTATAGATGTTTATGACAAGGTCCTTCTCAGAAAAGAGAGGTTGATGGCCCATTGTGATAAGATGGCTGCCATGATGCCTCCTAGTGGCCACCTCTATCCTGTACAGCCCCTATTCGATTTTCCCCAGGTCTCAAACTGCTGACTCACATGCCATGCCTTGATGTTAAAGAATGGTAATGAGGGGAGGCTGCCTCCTGGGCTGGGGAGTCTGTCTCTCTCTCTCTCTCTCACTTTGCCCACAGTGCCTGCCCTGCCAGCTTAAAGGGCTCAATTCGTGGCCACCTCCTGCCCCTACAGCCATGCCCATGCCCTGCAGATGATACTGGTTAGCACTTCGGCAGTGCAGCTAACCCCAAATACTTGACTCATGCCTCCAATTCCGTGGGGCTTTGGCCTTCCCGGCTTTGCCGCTCTTTCTCTGGCTGGGTCCCCTTTTAGCCTAGGCCCCTGTGCCAGGCCTCAACTCTTGGGCACTAAGTCCATTTTGCCCTGCTTGGGCTTTGGCTCTAGCTTTCCCAGCCTCAGGATACCTCTCTCTCCTTTGCTACTCAGGCTTTGACCCTCTCAGTTCTTGCCTGCCTGTGTCTTGCATCTGGCCCTGAGCACTTAAAATACCCACATGCCCCTTGGGCACCCCTGCAGCTCCTCATCATCAGGGATCCTGGTTTTCCTTCAAAAAAATTGTGAATACTCTAATAAAAGCCCCCAAATCCATGATTAAAATTAAAGGCCCCCCACAATCCCCCTGGCCCTGCTGGTGCCCCTCACACCCCACTCATAGCCCCCTGGCCCTGTTCGTGCCTCTCACTCCCCCCAGGGCCCCCACTGCCTTGCCCTACCCAAATCCCTCCCACCCTACAGGGCCTCAATCCTCCCACCACCACCACTTACCTGCAGGAGCTGCTTTCCAGGCTACCTTGAGCCATGTACATATGCATGCACATGGCACCCCCTGCCTGACCACCCTCTTCCTGGTCTTTACTAGCTCCCTGCAGGCTGGAACCCTGCCAGCCTGCAAAGGGCTCACTGCAAAATCTGTGGGTTTCTCTGCTAAAATGAGAAATCCGTATTTTACTCCAGTAAGGAGGGAAATCCATATTTTACTCCATTTTTCCATGGGAAACACAAAACCTGGATCCCTGTTCATTATCCCTTTCAGCCACACCCAGTCCACCAGTTTAACTGTAACAAATAAAAGGCAAGCATCTGATTAAGAAAGAGAAAAGCTCTCCTTCTCTTTCCAGGGGTAAAACAACACTTGACCAGTCCTCTTACAAGACTCTTGCCTCTTTGTCTCAAGGGTGTTCCATGACAGTCAGTGTCTCTTGGGCAGCACCTCCCCTCCTGGGAGCTCTGTTCCCTCTGGACCATTGGCCCAATCTCCTACAATCTCCCTGCTCAAAGTGCTGGGTTTTTAAGTTCCTCTGAGAGTGGCCCCTTCTAGCAAAAGAGATGACTCTTACTCTGGCACAGCTGCGCCTCTTTAGTTGTAATGAACAGTTTGCCCTGCTCCCCAGTTGCATCATGGCTTTACTGCCTGCAGCCTCTGGCTTATATCTGCCAGTGTATCTGTCCTGTTTCTCCCACCTATCAATGTG
>NW_005842026.1:102757-142169 GCF_000455745.1 Alligator sinensis | reverse complement strand
TGTTGTCTTCCCCTATCTAGTAACAGGAGCCTTTGTTTTCCTGTTGCACCTATCTATACAGGAGAGAAACCAGAAAGAAACCAGAAAGGTGCTTCTTGGGGAAAAAAGCATAGATGGGCAATTGGTTGATCAACAAAAACAGAAGTCAGTTATCTCAGTGATAGGTACAGCATGTGATAGAAAGCAGAAAACAGGTCATGGAGGGCCATAATACACAGAATTATTTTATGTCAGATGCAATGGAGACATGGAGAGAAATGAACAAATGCAAAGATGATTGGAGGTGATGTGGTCAATGCATTGACCAAGGAAAGATTCTTCTTAGCAAGCTTTCAGATACAAATACCCTTCGTCAGGCTGAGGAAGCATCTGCAGTTGTTGTATGCTCTTCCTGGATGAAGGAGACTACATCCAGGAAGAGCATACATCAACTGCAGATGCTTCTTCAGCCTGACAAAAGGGTATTTGTATCTGAAAGCTTGCAAAAAAGAATTTTTCCAGCTATTTAAGTTGGTTTAATAAAAGATATCAGATTTACTCAAAGAGCCTTGTCTGCCTATGTCCATAGACCAACATGCTACAACCTATATCCCTTGACCAAGGAAACTGATTATTGCAGCAGCTGGGAATGCAATAGCATGCATCAGGACTGAGAAGGAGCAGGTTACAGAAACTGAGATACAAGATGATGTTGAGTTTTAATTGAAGATTGAACATCCATGAGAAGGGATCAGAAAGGCAGCCTTTTGATTTGGGCATCAAAAGATACATTGGGATTGGAGAAGTATAACTGTACCTTTGTGGATACACAGGTGACACTTAAGTCATGTTTATGAATGGGATCATATCACCAAAGGAAAAGTAATAGCAGGAGATGACCCCGGTGCCCTTGGGCATGAGAGTGATGAGGAAGTGATATGTCAAAGTATCCGTTGGGAGCAGGGGAGGAAGAGGAGAACTAGGGGAGAGAGTTGTGAAAGCTGAAGCAGAGCAGGATTTCAGGAAGAGCATGGGCGGTGGTGTTAAGGAGAGCTGACAGCACAAGAAGAACAGAGAGTTTTGAACATTTGCCAGGCAGAGATTGTTAGAATTTATGGAGAGAGATAAATGAACCCCTCCCAAGTTTATTTACACATCACCTCACTAACCTCTGATGTGAAAAGCAGCAGCATAGTCCACAGAATTACCACATGTCCATATAAGCCAAATTAAACCAACAATATAATTTCCAATTGGAATTATGGGAAAATTAGGAAAGGTAAGTGAAACAGAGTTATTCATATTCAATTTGAGCTTCCACATAAGTGTTAACATCCAAATCTTCTGAAAAGAGCAAAATATTTAATAATTGGTTTTACCTCTCTGCCATGTCCAGCAGAAATGGCATCCCTTAATATTATTTGAGTATTTTGCTTCACCACTTACTGAAAAGAGAGTGTCACCATCTTGCAACCTCTAGTATTTCATTGGGTCTTTCATACTGTATCCTGTGCAGCTCAGACTTGTCTTTGATATTGAATAGCAGTCTGGTTGTGGTGTATAGTAGTTGATGGCCTTTTTTTTACAAGTTTATAATGAGTTATGGCTATGTACAGACCAATGTCGCCCTTGTTATCTGCTGGAATGAAACCTGGGATTTTCAGTACGGAGACCTTTACAGTTTGGTCAAGGTTAGTACCTCTGGTTGGTGGCAGCCCACACTTACGAACACTGGAGATAGGTGCCATAAAAGTCCTGATCAATTGTATGAAGTTTGGGTACTTACCAATATTTCAGTTTGGAAAGCCAAAAGCAAACTGACCCTTGTACTGACATGAGGATTACAACAGTGATCTGCATATTGCCTCTGTATAGGATCTGCATATTGCCTCTGCATCTTCATACTGCATAGGAGTGTTTGTGTATTGACTTGTTGAGGGGATGGCATTTTGCTGCTGTTAACCAAGAGATTATAGAGAGAAGGGAGGTTAATTCATTCTAAGAAGCACTTAGAATTTGAGGGGGACACCCGCCCAGTCAATTATCTGAAGTTTTAAGCATCACAGAAGAGGAGGTATTAGACGATTGGACCCTGACACCTTTGGAATAGTCTTTTGAAATAAAATCCAGCTTAAGCATGTTTGAAATACAGATTTCACACGTGCTGAAATTTTGGAACCAGCTGAACATGGGGTACCTGCCATAATGCATGGTATGGTTTATTTTTCATACCCATGCATTTGTTTATACTGTGACAGCACCATAGTAACAGACAGTACATTCAACTGTGATAGTAAAATGCAGAAATAATCATTTGCCAGCACTCCGATGTCACTGGAGTGGCATAAATTCAGAGGTGGGTCTAAATTCTAGTTTCTTGGTATTTCAGGATGGTTCTTTTCAAGAGATTTAGCAATATACCTTCTAGCTCCATGTCCAGAGTTTCCTGGTAAATTAAATTATTAATTGGCATGTACTCCTGCTTATTTAATGAGGAGCATGGCAGCCTTTACTGGCACATATGTGAGAACAAAAACATCACAGTAGGAGCCGCTACTCTGCCCAGCAAGCCAAGGGGTTAAGCAGTTGATATGCTATCTTAAAAGTAGCTGTCATTAGCAGAATGTTGCCAGGGTAGTAGTAGCAAAAATACCAGAAAGTAGAATTCTTATAAAATATGCTGAAATACAGCATTTACATTTTTAATAAGCCTATAGGAAGGATAAAAGAGAGATTACTTACCATATTGCTTCATTTTCAATTATATGTTCCAGGTACATAATTACTACACAATAGTTTTCTAAATATTTTGTGACAGTATATCCAGCTAGCTATATCCAGGGGTGCCTAGATCTGCTGGAAGAGGGAGAATAGGAAAGAGATGATAGCAGATGGATCCAAAAATTTAAGTTTTTGCTCAGGGCAGAATTCCATAGGGCACAGTATAATCAAGCCACCTATTTATGTAGACCGTCCGCTACTACACTCTTCTCTTTCCTTTCTTATATTAGCACAGTGGCAAGAGAACCTAGCCTAAAATAGATATGAAATGTCAGGGCAGTGTACTAGGCTAGTGGCTCTCCGTCTTTGATAACTGTAGCCCACTTCCATTTCTTTGTCCCATGGCCTACTTTCCTATCATTGATCCACCAGCTTCCTCCGGTTCTGTGCACCACTCCATGGCCCACCTTGTCACAGTTCTCCTGCTAAATGCACTGCAGAGTCACTGAAGCTAGGTTCACACTCTCCAAAATGGAAGCACCATTACTGCATTCACATGGTGCTGTGTGCATCTCAGCAGAATTGATTCCTACCCATAGCACAGCACAGATAAAGGGCTGCTACTTCTAGTTTGGGAGGTAATGTGTGTGAAGCTGCCTGTTTTGTAGAGGAGGAGTTGGTTGACCCCTCCTGTCCTTTGTATTTTTCCCTAAGACCCAACCATAGTACCTCTCCATAGCCCAATTCTGGAGGTCCAGGTGACTGAATTAAAACTAGTTCTTGTCTCCGGGGTTCTATGCTCACTGGTTATAGTACTGGCATCTGATGCAACAAACTGAATAGAAGATGGTTCCCAGTTTTTATTTGTCTACATGCTTCTTAGTCAAAGTTTTTGTAGGTGCTTCCTAAAGAGAAAACTTCTTCTTATAGCTGGTTTTAAGCTTTCAACTGTAGAAGTCATTAGGTTCTGATTCTGTACCATTGAATGGGATTTTGTAATTGTTCTCAAGGCAAGCAGAATTGCATCCATGGGCAGTTGTAAAACAAATATGTTTTAGTGTATGAATCCTGACAACAGTTACCTGTAACTAATATATTTGAATAAAATGGTGAAAAATTGAAAATATTATATGCAATGAATAATTAAAACAAGCAGAAAATTATTTATATTTTTAAAGTTCATTAACATTTTACATTCTTTACTGTTAGAATATTTTGATTACTCAATGGGACTTGGGCATCATAACTGACTCTAGTTTTTTCCTTTTTTAAACAAAAATTCCACTGAGGAATTACAAGCAACTTTGTTATTCTTGTTTTTAAAGATTTCTTATAATGAGGAAATTCCAGTATCTTCTGTTTGAATAGACTCTTCTATGCAACTCCTTTCTTAAAACAACACAGCATTTATTAAGATTTAGTATTAATATATACATGAATATTATAAAAAGCCAGTTAGCATGGCACATTAATGACTATGCTGCATTTCCTTATTTTATAAGAAAAAGGAGATTTCTCAGGACTAAACTAAGATTTTACTGGAAATGCAATTTTCCTGATAAAAGAATCCAGGTTTTTTACTTGCTTTCATAATTGGTTTTTACCATCTAAAAATGTAATCATTCAGGAATCTTTTCCTTTTACTCGTCTCAGTACCCTGTTTAGTAAATGGTCTTATAGCTCTATAAAATGATTATATAATTTTAATCAGTTACTCTGTGGATGCTAGAATTGTTTATAAAGTACCAGGAAACTGGTTTTAACTTATCCCCTTCTTTCTTTCACTGGTAAGTCTTAAAATGTATCTATTGCCTTTAAATTAGAAATGTATCCCTAGCTCCTCCTTATGTGTTAGATGCAAATGAATGGGACTGCCTATGGGACCAAATTACTATTGCACGTTAACCTGGGTGTCAGAATATGATGAATAGAGAAAAGTAGGGAACACTGAGAATATCACAGTAGTCTCTTGTGATTCCAAATAGGAAAGTTTTTGATAGTAATCACAGTAGCCAACTTGTCATAAGATGGAGCTTGACAAGTTTAAGAAAGAATTGTGTGATGTGGCTGTTTTTAATAGCAGGAGTCTGCACATAATGACCCTGGAGGTCCCTTCCAAGCCAGTGTGCCTGTAAAATGAAAGGTAGCTTCTAAGCTGCATGGAGTTGCCCCCCACACCCACAGTTTAATTATCTGCACAGTAATCCTGTGACTCATGGTTAATAGGAAATATTTCTGCAAGTTCTCTTTGCTTTATATGTAGGTTAACTGAAAAAAACGACAATTAATAAGATCTTTCTGAATAATCATGTATAGTTGCAATAAAAATGTGGGAATAAGTACATTTTAAAGGCAAGTACATGTTCATTTATTTGTTCATCACATTTTTATTCAACTGGTTTCATGAGACAAAATAAAGATATCTTTAAAAACTTTTAAAATTCTCTTTGATTTTCTAACAGAACTGATAATCCTTAACATATACCTTGCTTTCAGAATCTCCATATTGTCTATACATTGAAAAGGTTTGCCTTCCATGTTCACATTCTGTTTCAAAGGAGCCCTCTGCTGGACAGCTCTGCTTGATATATGGAATAAGCAAATGCAAAGAAATATGTATATTTTATATATATAGGGTAAACTGATGATTACCCAAAAGGATTCAACTGATGATTGAAGAAACATATAAGAAAATGACATACCTCATTGTAAATCCTTTTGGTCTTTATTCTTCCTATATTTAAAATGCATGCAATTGTCTAAAAGATAATACTTGTATGAAATTAATTCTGTGTAGTTGTACATTGACATTGTTATCACATGGTATTTTTGGACTAAATAACATGCATTACAAATATTTTTAGAAATGAAACATTCAGCTGATATATAATAGGCACATAAGTTACTTTATACCAGCTGTATGTATTCTGTGCCATTGCTTTTTCATATCTGTATTGCATGTACGGTTGCATGCTCCTTGCTTTTTTAAATTAGTTTTATATTTTTTTTCTTTGTTATCAGATTGTAGGTTCGCTTGTTTGGTTGTTAATCACATCATAAGCAATATGCAAATTTTAGATAATAATAATAATCTGGAGAGTGCTGTGCTAAAGAAAACTGAGAGTTACTTGAGTAATAAATCAGTGGATTCACAAAACCATCATTTGTTGGTTTTGATGGTAGCTGTCTGTTACTACAGAAAATGATAAATAACTGCTTTGTATTTTGGCAAAGTCTACTGATAGATCTAAAGATACATCATTTCAGAGAATGCTTTGTTGTATGGTTTAAAGCTCCCTCCTTCCCTTCCACCCCCCACAATCCCCACCATGGCAGAACATGGTGTGCTGCCTTTGTTCTAATTTGGCAGGGCAGTATTAGGCCTGAAAGTACTTGAACTGTTTCTAACATTAGTGGTAAATTGAGCATGTAAGAGGCAGGGAAGTCTTGAGTGGTGCTGCAATAGATTTGTAAGCATGAACAGAACATCTAAACTTATTGTGCATAGGCTTACTTCTTGTTAAGAGCCTGAAGCATTGTAGGATGTCTCCTACTATTTTTTTCCAGAAAATGTTTACTTAACTCAAACAGTTGTTTGAGGAGGCTAATTAATAATGATTATGGGTTGTAATGATATGGCTTGAAAGTGTCAGCCAAGCGTATACAGTAGTAAATAAATATTTCAAAAAATTGAAATAATATATTTGTTTATTTATGTTTGCCCCTCTCTGTGGAACAGTTTATTGCTATATCCCTGCTCTAGCAAATTTAAGAAACTATACAAACTATGAAATGATCCCACTTTATTTTTGTCATTTTTTAAATTTAAAGTTACATATAAGGTCCATGAAGCAAATTGAGAACCAAATGCTTAAACTCTCCATCACACACTTAGTCTAGGTCTGGGGTAGGCAGTCTCTGGCACAAATGCCAGAGTGTGACATGCAAAGGCATTTTGCTTGACATGCATGCCTTGGGGCGCATGGTGGGGAAGAGGCTGGAGCTGCACTGCCACAACAAGGATTGGGCCCCTCGTGGCTCCCCCCACCTTCCATCCCTGGCATGTCAACATCGTACAAGTCAAAATTGCAGGTGTTTTTGGCACTCTGTCGAAAAACATTGCCAACCCTTGGTCTAGGCAATGGCAGTTCAGGCTTCTACAAGAGTCAGTAAACCTCAGCTCTGACCTAGAATACCCACTTCTGTTGGTGAGAGTAGTTTATTTTAGGTAGTTTATTTGGGTAGTTTAGTTTAATTTAGGTTGGGAGATGTATTTGAAATTATTTATCCATATCTGAAATTTTTTCTCCATACCTGAAAAAACAGGACAGTATTCTCTATTAAATGTGTTGGATGTTAACCTCCTTGTAAGTCAAATTTCAATTAAATTTACGTCCAAGTCCTAGGTAGCAACAATAACATGTTAGAGTGGAATAGTAACAAATGCTGCTTTCACCTGCATCATTTATGTTTTGGTCAGTAGTTCTTTCTGTCAGATCTCTCCATACCATCCTTTGCTTTGCACACACCCATGGACCTTTCCCACTTCTGCTTACCCACCGAGAGATTTTGCAGGAACCTTAAAGAGAACTCCATTCTGATCAGTGTGGCTTTTGGAATGACCGAATGACCAATCTGAAGAGGTCAGAAGGGTTAAGGGTTTGAGCCAAAGCAAGTACTCTGATTATGATGATTTGATAGATGGAACTGTGCATATAATAGAGCTGTGAACAGAGATATATATGATACATTCAACCACATTTTCAAAGCACTTTGAGAAGTATACATGAAAAATAGTACCTAAGAGCTTGGTAACTAAGTATTATTTGTTTATTCATGCATGTAGCAGAAGGCACTGGTTCTTAACCTTTTTATGCTCAAGACACCCCTTGTTAGACTCAAGGCACCCCTTGAAAAATGCTAACTATTATTTTTTCACTTGTTTTTGACTACAGAAAAATAATAGAGCAATTCTTATGATGCAGAGAACTCAGAAAGACTACAGCATGTCAGAATTATTTCTAATACTATGGCTTCCTATTTAAAATATCTGGGTTTGTGTTGTGATTCATGTTTGCATACCTACCGTGAAAACACTGTGTTTGGCACTCTTGAAAGGATCTCAAAGCACCCTAAAGTGCTATAGCACCCTGGCTGAGAATCACTGGCATAGGAAATGTTCTTTATTGAACAGACGGTTGACATTCTTTGGTGCTACTGCTTCATTCTCTGTTACATACATGATATATTTTAAACTAGCAAAAGTATTGGGTTACAGTATGAAGTGTGGTCTTATGTGCCAGGTCTCACAAAGAGAACTCTCTCTTATATGTTGAACTTACTTGCCTAATTGTGTATTTTTATCTAGGACCTGCTATGACCAGATCATCAGTGTATCATTACCTCTGTTAGAGAGTCATTGGGCACATGTAGACATCGCCCTACAGTAATGTAGCGACGTGCTACATCACTGTATGGCACACTATGGCATCGTAGTGATCACGTGTGTCTACACGTGATCGACAGCTACATCGCCATAGCAGTGTGCTCCCCGGGTATAGTGCACCGCTAGAGCGATGTAGTGACAAAATCTACCCATGCGTGCAGCACATGGTGCAGTAACTACCTGTACTGTGCCATGCTATAGTACTTCCAAAAGGAAGCACTAAAGCATGGTACCATAGCAATGTTACCATATGGCAATGTGTAGACACGCTTATTGTCTATGTAATTCATTTGTAGCCCCTTGATGCACTGCAAAAACGCTCGCTAATCCACCCACTGTAAAGTAAGAAATCTCTTCTGATTATGGGGTTCTAGAGACTAACATGAGCCATTTAAAATAAGCAGATAAAAATCAATATTATAGTTGCTGAGCTCTGACTTCCCAAACTGATGGTCTCATGAGAAGGGCAGATGTGACCCATGTCACCAGAGAAGTTCTTGCTTATTTGCTGACAGCAGAGAGAGACCTGCTGAAAGACAGTGAATGAGAGAACTAATCTGAAGAGTGACCTCATGCTATGCCAGTCAGGGTGCATGAGCAAGAGAGCTCGCAGTCCATCTTGTTCAGAGAGAGGACAGGGAGTTAAAGTTTATTGATTTTGTTGTTGTGCAGCATCCTCAATCCTGAGCAGGAGCCAACAATTTGATGATTCTTTTTTCTTTAAATATGGTCAGCTTCATCAAGAATCATATGGGAGTGTAAGTGAGGCAACCTGAGGACTGGAAACTATCATTTAACCACTTCAATGCTGCAAAAATATCATCCCTTTGAGACCAAATATATTGCCAGTGCCACTTTTTACTTCTGGTACATCCCCTCTGCACTGCCAATGCAATGTTGATTCTTTTAAAGAGCATATCTCTTCTTGCACTTCAACCTAAAGTCTTCAGGGGAATGAAGCCACTAAGCAGTTTTTCAAAACAGTTCAACATCCAAATAAGTGGCCAGATTTTCAACAGAGCTTAGCATGTTGAGAATGACTCTTTGACAAAATTTGGTGGTAAATGTAACAATAAAGTGCTGGATGCTGGGCACTTTTAAAAATCTGGCCTCTAGGGGTGAAATCTCTTTTCCACCATCGTATGGCTGTGTTTTAAGATTATAAAAGTAAATATTTTTTTTCCAAAACTAAAATCCTGGTATATTCCATTTAACTGTTACTATGTTGCTGACTCTCAGATAACTTTAATAATCATAAAATGGAGCAGTGGATGATTTGTGACTGGCCCTGGTCTGTGCAAAGGAGTGGAACTTCTCAAGATTCCTTCATAGGATTGTTTGTTTTTTCCATATGTCTGAAAGTTATTTACAGGCTTCTTGTACAACCAGAAACATGCCCACAGCATCACAGCATCTGTCATCATTGTTTTCTTGACACTTGCACTTTAAACTCCATACATGAACAGAACAGCTCATGTCTCCAAAGGTCCCCATCCTGACTCTAGACAACAAGTCCTTTATCTCCCAAGCATGACAGAATCTCAGAACCTTTTCAGAGTTCAGAGCCTGACCTGGATGCTTCCCCATAAGGGTTTCTGAAAAACCTGTGACCAGATTTAAATCCTCAAAATACCACACTATCACCTGGTTAACTAGGAGCTCGCTTTAGAGGCATGGATTACTTGTCATCACTGTCTTATCCACCTCTGGAGGGCAGCAAAAAGCAAATAGGTGTGGAAGTTGTCAGGAACACCTACACTGTTGTTTCACCTCTCCAGGGGCTCAGGTTTATCATTGCAAACTTGTCTACACTTCCTCTTCCTAATGACTCTCAGAATATGTCCGACTCATGGGAGGGGCAGGTGAGGAAGTGTGGATAAAGCAAAATGTTGTACAGTCAGATTATTGGAGAAACCAGATGAACCTACGGACATAATATTTGTGGTAAAGAAGGTAGCTGGTTCTTGTTTTTATGGTCTGGCAGCAGATAAGCCTGTTTCCCAGAGTGTACCTATACCACTGCTGATTCATATAATCTGCATGTTATTTGTACAAGTGAAACAAAATATGAAAAATTCAGAAATCTTTAAACCAAATTTAAAGGTTCATTTGAAATTTCATTCATATGAAATGCCCTGTAATCCCTTTTCTTTTAGCAAGCTCAGATGCTTAGTAATTTACTAGAAAGTGGAGTGGGCAATATGTAAGTGTTTTTGTCCCCTTCCTCCTTAAATCATAATACAATAAAATCCCTGTTATCCATCATGAGTGGGAAAATGCCGGGTGCCAGTTATGTAAAAATTCTGGTTATCTGAGGCAGATAATGCAGAGCAGGGAGAGTTGGGGGAAGGGGAGGGGGTGGCGGCAGCCACATGCAGAGCGGTGACAGAACAGGGTGGCGGCAGCGGCTGCTGTGTGCAAGCTTCCACCGTCCCCAGCCGACCGGCCAGAAATTGCAGTTAATAGAGTATTCCAGCTTGTAAAATGCTGGATAACAGGGATTTTACTGTAATTTAAAAACTACAAGGAGGGGAACATTAGCCAGGCTTAGACTCTTAATAGTTCCAAAAGGTACCTTCTATCTTGTCCCATAGGTTGGAAGACCATGAAGGTCTACTTTGATCCCTTCTTAAATCTAAGTAAGGATATTTAGCAGAATGAGCACCCTACTCCATTCTTTTCTTCAGCAGAGAGAACAATAATCATAACTGTGTCTTGTTGCACTGGCCCTTTCATGTTTTATGGCTAAAATGCCACAACGTTCTCTGGATTATGTGGTAAATTAAACTATGGCACTGTAGCTGGTGTTAGCAGGCTTAGGTGTAGCTTACCTGCTTGTGAAAATATAGAATCAGTTATGTCTGTGAGATACAGATTTAACAGTTTTGTATGTTTCATGGTAAGCTTTTAATAGCACTTTCCATGCTGCGCATATCTGTACTCTAGGCTTTTTATAAATTTTTGCAAGCTACTGTGAGTACAATACATGTGATCCTGTAATTACGACCACGATGTTGAAAACACTTCTGTTGAAGGCAGACTGTGGCATGCTGATAAAAATGAATGTTCTAGAGTCTCTAGACTAAACTCCAGCGGTGTGCGTATTTCAGAGCCACCTGATGTTTTGATAAGACAATTTTATTTTGTTAGTATAGATTTAATTTCTACATCTTCTGCTTAAATCTTCTTCAAAAGTTGCCATTCCCATAGAAAAGTTGAATATTCAAATAATATGTCTTACCATATTAATGTTCATATCCTTTTAGGCCTGAACTTGGCTTAAGTTGTAGCAAAGATCTATATTACTTTAATTTAAAGTCTTCTCAGGCAATTAAAACTGTTCAATACTTATGCTGTACAGTATAGTCAGCAGTATGTCTTGAAAATACTCTTCTGAATGGTATAAATGTGTAATATTGAACTGTGTGGCTTAATATATTCTTGTGAAAGAGGATCTGTACTTTTTAGGACACAACCACTAGCTTTTATTTTAACCACTGAGGCAAACTGAGTTCATTAGTGAGCATAATAGGATTAGACATGAAAAAATGGACCCAAACTTTCTAATCTCTTTTGAAAGGAGCCTCTCCAAAAGCAGACAAATGCTTTCTTTTTGCTGCCTTTTTGAAGTGCCATTTTGCTAAAGCTGACTCAGATTGATACAATAAGTAAAAAGACGAGTCACATTCTGCAGTGACATTATGTCTGAGTAAGGCAGCGAGAAGCACTTGGCTTCAATAAAATGAAATGTATTCCACTTCCTATTAAGTTCCCCCTCTGCTCCTTATTAAGTTCAGGTAGGCGTAGTTCCTTGATATAAAAATATGTACCCAACACTGACTTTCTCCTTTGGTTGAGGACACCTAACTAAATGAAATGAACTTCAGTCTTGGTGGTTGCTTATTATCTCTCAAACACATACCATAAGTATAACAGGTTACTTTTGAATGAAGTGGTTTGGTTCCACAGCACTGCTAACCTTGCCCAGGTGTCAGCTTGTGTGCAAAACTCCTGCTGCTTTCGAAGTTGAAGCGTGCTTGATCTCTTCACAGTCTCCACAGTTAGGGGTCTATTGTTAAGATTTCATCTGAAAGCTTGCAAATGACATTTGGGTGTGGCTGAGTTCTAATGTAAGAGTGCAAACCCATATATCAAAGTGAACCATATATTGGAAAGGGGCTCTTAAGAATTTCAAAGCTTTAACATATACATAGTAATTAAACTATGATTTACAATTGTCTCTATCTTTATCGCTCACTTTTATGAGCCAACCATCTACTGTAACCTTGTCTGGTACCCACAGTATTTTTATATGATTATATACACTCTAGCTTTCAGGATCCCCAGCCAGTGATGCATCCTTTCCAGTTTACAGGTTCAGAGAAAAAAGTTTTACTCTTTGAAAAAAATAATACAACCCTCTATCTTTGTCTTTTTAAGATTTGTGCTTTCATAAGTTTTCTTTTGGAATATGCATCTACAGATAGTGCAGCATGTTTTGAGGGACTGTTAAATTAATCTCTTTATGTAATATATCCTAATGCTAGTAATAATTTCAAAACAGTTTAGTTCCCTAGTTTTGAGAATTGGCCGTATGGTATCCAAGGTAATTTTCTAGAACTTGAAGTTAATGCATACAGTTCGAAGGAGGTTAAATATTTTTCTACATTTGAGCTGTCTTTGAGAAATTGCCTTAGAAGAAAAGCTAAGTATTCTGAAATAATGGTACCTTATTCAGTTAGCCAGGTGATTTGTAATGGTTTCTAAATATTAGCGTGTAGTTGCAGTCTTGTCTAACACTGACCTTAACACTTCACATGACTGATTTTGTAAGGATCTGCATGTAGGTGTTTAGATGTTTCACTGCTTCTGTCTGACATAAACTAATGATGTAGACTGCTAAACATAGTGACATGATTAAACAGGGATGTTAATTAGTGGCTTCTGTGAAAGTCTTGATCCCTCGTTTTAGCAGCTTTTGTTATGCATGTACAAAAGTTAGAGAGACAGAAGTAGATGTTCTCTTCACAGCATCTGTTAATAGCATTAAGAGTTCAAGAAAAACATTTAAACTATCCAGTTAGAAATATTAGATCTATCTCTGCTCAAGGTTTGTCCAAAAACAGTATCTTTGTGTAAAGGAAAATGGCAATTTTCTGCAGGCAGTAATCATCTGTACTATTACTTAGATGTCATGTATTGATGATCCCATTTCAATCAAACATATCTCATTCAGAGAGCTTTTGATGGGAGGAATTTTTGGAAGGGTTTAGGAAGGTTAAATGTGTGAGACATGGCTTCCATCTGGAATGCATTAGCTACAAAGATTTATTAGCCAGAGTGCCTCTGCATAATGTTCCATGGAAAGCAGGCGGCTGCTGTGTGCAAGCTTCCACCGTCCCCAGCCGACCGGCCAGAAATTGCAGTTAATAGAGTATTCCAGCTTGTAAAATGCTGGATAACAGGGATTTTACTGTAATTTAAAAACTACAAGGAGGGGAACATTAGCCAGGCTTAGACTCTTAATAGTTCCAAAAGGTACCTTCTATCTTGTCCCATAGGTTGGAAGACCATGAAGGTCTACTTTGATCCCTTCTTAAATCTAAGTAAGGATATTTAGCAGAATGAGCACCCTACTCCATTCTTTTCTTCAGCAGAGAGAACAATAATCATAACTGTGTCTTGTTGCACTGGCCCTTTCATGTTTTATGGCTAAAATGCCACAACGTTCTCTGGATTATGTGGTAAATTAAACTATGGCACTGTAGCTGGTGTTAGCAGGCTTAGGTGTAGCTTACCTGCTTGTGAAAATATAGAATCAGTTATGTCTGTGAGATACAGATTTAACAGTTTTGTATGTTTCATGGTAAGCTTTTAATAGCACTTTCCATGCTGCGCATATCTGTACTCTAGGCTTTTTATAAATTTTTGCAAGCTACTGTGAGTACAATACATGTGATCCTGTAATTACGACCACGATGTTGAAAACACTTCTGTTGAAGGCAGACTGTGGCATGCTGATAAAAATGAATGTTCTAGAGTCTCTAGACTAAACTCCAGCGGTGTGCGTATTTCAGAGCCACCTGATGTTTTGATAAGACAATTTTATTTTGTTAGTATAGATTTAATTTCTACATCTTCTGCTTAAATCTTCTTCAAAAGTTGCCATTCCCATAGAAAAGTTGAATATTCAAATAATATGTCTTACCATATTAATGTTCATATCCTTTTAGGCCTGAACTTGGCTTAAGTTGTAGCAAAGATCTATATTACTTTAATTTAAAGTCTTCTCAGGCAATTAAAACTGTTCAATACTTATGCTGTACAGTATAGTCAGCAGTATGTCTTGAAAATACTCTTCTGAATGGTATAAATGTGTAATATTGAACTGTGTGGCTTAATATATTCTTGTGAAAGAGGATCTGTACTTTTTAGGACACAACCACTAGCTTTTATTTTAACCACTGAGGCAAACTGAGTTCATTAGTGAGCATAATAGGATTAGACATGAAAAAATGGACCCAAACTTTCTAATCTCTTTTGAAAGGAGCCTCTCCAAAAGCAGACAAATGCTTTCTTTTTGCTGCCTTTTTGAAGTGCCATTTTGCTAAAGCTGACTCAGATTGATACAATAAGTAAAAAGACGAGTCACATTCTGCAGTGACATTATGTCTGAGTAAGGCAGCGAGAAGCACTTGGCTTCAATAAAATGAAATGTATTCCACTTCCTATTAAGTTCCCCCTCTGCTCCTTATTAAGTTCAGGTAGGCGTAGTTCCTTGATATAAAAATATGTACCCAACACTGACTTTCTCCTTTGGTTGAGGACACCTAACTAAATGAAATGAACTTCAGTCTTGGTGGTTGCTTATTATCTCTCAAACACATACCATAAGTATAACAGGTTACTTTTGAATGAAGTGGTTTGGTTCCACAGCACTGCTAACCTTGCCCAGGTGTCAGCTTGTGTGCAAAACTCCTGCTGCTTTCGAAGTTGAAGCGTGCTTGATCTCTTCACAGTCTCCACAGTTAGGGGTCTATTGTTAAGATTTCATCTGAAAGCTTGCAAATGACATTTGGGTGTGGCTGAGTTCTAATGTAAGAGTGCAAACCCATATATCAAAGTGAACCATATATTGGAAAGGGGCTCTTAAGAATTTCAAAGCTTTAACATATACATAGTAATTAAACTATGATTTACAATTGTCTCTATCTTTATCGCTCACTTTTATGAGCCAACCATCTACTGTAACCTTGTCTGGTACCCACAGTATTTTTATATGATTATATACATTCTAGTTTTCAGGATACCCAGCCAGTGATGCATCCTTTCCAGTTTACAGGTTCAGAGAAAAAAGTTTTACTCTTTGAAAAAAATAATACAACCCTCTATCTTTGTCTTTTTAAGATTTGTGCTTTCATAAGTTTTCTTTTGGAATATGCATCTACAGATAGTGCAGCATGTTTTGAGGGACTGTTAAATTAATCTCTTTATGTAATATATCCTAATGCTAGTAATAATTTCAAAACAGTTTAGTTCCCTAGTTTTGAGAATTGGCCGTATGGTATCCAAGGTAATTTTCTAGAACTTGAAGTTAATGCATACAGTTCGAAGGAGGTTAAATATTTTTCTACATTTGAGCTGTCTTTGAGAAATTGCCTTAGAAGAAAAGCTAAGTATTCTGAAATAATGGTACCTTATTCAGTTAGCCAGGTGATTTGTAATGGTTTCTAAATATTAGCGTGTAGTTGCAGTCTTGTCTAACACTGACCTTAACACTTCACATGACTGATTTTGTAAGGATCTGCATGTAGGTGTTTAGATGTTTCACTGCTTCTGTCTGACATAAACTAATGATGTAGACTGCTAAACATAGTGACATGATTAAACAGGGATGTTAATTAGTGGCTTCTGTGAAAGTCTTGATCCCTCGTTTTAGCAGCTTTTGTTATGCATGTACAAAAGTTAGAGAGACAGAAGTAGATGTTCTCTTCACAGCATCTGTTAATAGCATTAAGAGTTCAAGAAAAACATTTAAACTATCCAGTTAGAAATATTAGATCTATCTCTGCTCAAGGTTTGTCCAAAAACAGTATCTTTGTGTAAAGGAAAATGGCAATTTTCTGCAGGCAGTAATCATCTGTACTATTACTTAGATGTCATGTATTGATGATCCCATTTCAATCAAACATATCTCATTCAGAGAGCTTTTGATGGGAGGAATTTTTGGAAGGGTTTAGGAAGGTTAAATGTGTGAGACATGGCTTCCATCTGGAATGCATTAGCTACAAAGATTTATTAGCCAGAGTGCCTCTGCATAATGTTCCATGGAAAGCAAAGCCCTGCATCTGATTTCCAGCATGATGTCTATATGAGGAGTGATCTTTGAAATATCATAGGTGACAATCAAGTTTGTTATAAAAATAGTAAATGCACAGGATTTTCATGGCGGCTAAAATCCCTCATGAGGACTGCTAAGCAAGTAGTTGATTTGTTGACAAATGATAAAAACTGTAGGAATAACAACCTGCACGGCAGTTTAAAATAGAATAGACTTTTTAAGCAGAGAGAGTCGCATCAGGAAAATTATCAACATTTAGTGGTTGCATAACTATGTGCAAGACAGCATTACAAAATAATAGACGCAATATTTGATTTTCAGTTTTAAGTGCCTACACCTCCTGATTAAAACTATTTTCAAGAAGTGGCAGTTCGGATTAGCAAGGAGGAAAGAGATTTAGAGCCTCTAATGCATTAGTGGGACTGATTCTCCCCAACTCCGAATCATAACTTGATTGGTTTTAAAAAGAAAAATTACAACTACCAGGATGGAAGTGATCTCAGCTTTACAACTCATCAAGAAAAATAGATGCTCTTCAAACCTGTAAGTACAAAAAAAAAGCAAGGCCAAGAAAATTAGTGATTTGGTGCTTGCTAAGGAACATCCATGTTTCATGGGTGTTTGGAGTGTGGTCCAAATTCTCAAAGGTATTTAGACAACTAATTCTCCTTGAAACCCTAAACCTTAAAAACTCTGAAGAACTGGGTCCACTTGCCTAATACAAATAATGAAAAGGAACAAATAAATATTACATAGAAGTATGATTAGAAGGTTGTTCTTGAGTGCTGGCTTACAAAAACATTTTTTCTGTCTATTCAGTTATACTATATAGATTCCAAAATTTAAAATAGCCATCAAGGATTTCAAATAAAATGTTGGATCATGATCTGTGCCATTTCTACTCTCTCCTCAGCTTCTGAGCCAAAGTTGGATGTTTGCTTGTAACATGGATACAACTTGATAAAGAATAGAATAAAAAACTTTTTAAAATGGGGTGGGGGGTGGGGAGGGATCTGAAGTATGGCAGTTGTGTTATTTTTAAAAGTAAAATGACCATAGGATTAAAACTGACAACTAGGAATCAGGTTATATGGGTTTTATTCCTAACCCTAAAGACAACTTCAGTGACTAAGATTTCCCATTCATTTGTTTCCCCCCACCCACTCATTTTAAAATGGAAAAGAGACTATGTGTTTTGCATGATTCATTTGCATTTGCAAAGTTCCTTAAGTCTCTTGTGTAGAAAGCATTGTGGGAATACAATGGTTTTTACTTATTTTTCTTCTTATATGTGGAAAAGAGCTCTTTGCTGAAATATCCTGAATATTTCCTCTTTTGCATTTATCTTTTCATTGAGGTACAGTACAGAAGGAGGTTGCATATCTATTTAAAGAAGGACTATGGTTAGAATGTGTTTGCTTTTTTTTGTAACATGTAAGGAAGCAGAATGTACCATCTTTTTTTTCCTAGTTGTTATTTCCTTTAGGGTGCTTGTTAATTGAAAACTACAGAGTATATAAATATTATTTGTCATTGTTGCTGCTGCTGTTTCTGCCCATGTCTCTAGAAATCTCAAAACTAGAGTTATACTTTGACCATGCAGGGGAGTAAAGGTCCTGATGTACTAAAAACATTTGTAACCTGAAGACCCAGTTCTTCTTACACTAAATCAACAGTAAAAGCCAAACTCTGCTAGATTCCAATGTGAGAAAGTTCAGGCCGTGAGAATGTAGTGATTCTATCATTGGTACTAGCTGTTATCATCACTAAGTGTTTATTATGATGCTTGTTTAAAGAACAATAGTACAAATTGCAGGAGTCAGCTTATCTCAGGGCTAGGTCAAACATTAAGGTTTAAGTTTCCCGTATTTCTGGAATTCAGACAATGCATTTTTCTAAATCAATCCTTCCCTCTTCCATTCTCCACAGTTGGGGAGACAGTTTAGTCGGGCTAATAGAGGTATTACTGACCCACGAGTTCTGAGTGAAGTTGGGACAGGAAATAAGGTGTAGATGCTCAGCCACCCAGAACCTATATCTTGTGTCCAGGATCTAAGACTTAAGAGTTCTACTGGTCCAGAAGGATGCCAGGAACAAGGGTTGAATTTGGGCAGTGTATTTGAAAGAGAGATTTAGGAACAGTGACTGGTTACTACCTTGATAATGGAGGCTTCAAAGTGCTAGAAGGGATTCAGTGGCTGGAGCTAATCTCAGCAGATTAGTGTCCAACCATGGTCCCGTTCTCTGTCTGAGTGGGTTTTTACAAAAATGCAAGCAAATGTTAGGGTTTTTGCTTTGCCTCTGCTTTTCCTCCAGCATTTCCTGCTTGGCTGCTTGGGGTTGGGGGCAGTGGGGGAAGGTGACTGGCTGTTGGGAGATCACATGCTCTGTGCATGGGCCCTGGCAGCTGCTGTCAGGTGAGAGAGAGAGAGAGAAAAAGCATGCGAGTTCCATGCGCAGCAGGGAGGGGGCAGGGGGGTGCAAGTCAGGAGCAAGAGGCACTGTCAGGGCTTGTGGGGCTGTGGCTTCAGAGTGAGGGGCAAAGGCAGGGCACAGGCATATCACTGCCTCTTCCACCCTACAGTCATATACCCCTTTCCCCTCTCCTCCCTCCTCTCCCACAGGTGTCCTCTTTTTTGATAATGGAAATATGGTAAACCTAGTTCATTTTAATGCATTGTTGGTATCTGTTTTGGGTGGAAGGCTGAAAAAATAATATTTTCCTGGGGCAGGATACACTTAGGCACATGGGTGTGTTGAGAAGATTAAGAAGTAGGTTAAGTCCTATGGCTTTGGCTGAAGAGGTACAACTCCGATTTACTGGTTATACGGTGTGGTCTCTGAGCTGTATCTAGTAAAATGCCTGAGGTGCGGAATTGCAAAATCAGTGTCTATTTCTTAAAGGGAAAATAAAAGTGACCTGCCACTTTAAACTTAATTATATGTATGTGTTTTATTTGTCTACTTGATGTGATCAGCCTTTTATTTGCCTAGAAATGAGTAACTTTGGAATGACTTGGAGCAGTGGTACTCACTGTTTTGGCCCTGTGGGCCAGATTAATGGTACAGGACCGGTCCATGGGCTGGATTGGGCCCCATGCTGCCCCACATACCAGAATTGGGCTCTGATGCACTGCAGTGCCTCTGCCCAGGCTCTGGGGACTCGCCCAGGATCAAGCTCTGGGGCCCCTGTGCCCAATCTAGTGTGGTGGGCTAAGGCCCAGTGGGCTTCAACACATCCATGGGGAGCCCCATGAACCTGATCACACAATTCTGGGGGCCAGATCTGGCCTGTGGGCCAGGGGTTGAGCACCTGCAACTTAAGGTCATTTGGAATGAATAAGTGATATAAGAGCTACTAAGGCAGTTACTCTATCTTCAGTTATTGTTGATACAGCCTATGGTTGGTGGGTTGGTTGGTATACCTGCTTTTTATAAGAAAGTTGACATACCTTTCTTATAAAATTCATTTGGGAGCATACAGGTATGTACTAACAGACCCATTCTCACAATCATTATAATATCCTTTAGTATAAAAGCATCTAGGATTTCAACATCTCTGGCCTCTGCAGATGAAGGGACATGGAAAAACAGGTAATTCAGCACATTTTTCAGCAGCTTCAGCTTCTGGGACTTTTGGGGTTCTCTTGCTATATGTTTAGGTATTTATCCTCAGCAGAATCCCCCAGAGAAGTCGGTGCTGTCTCTTATATTATCAACTCCTTGTGATCAAAGGTCACACTGTGTTTCTGAGATTTTACAATTATCAGCAATAGTATTGACTGCATTAAGGTTGTGTTATCCCCTCTCTCCTCCAAAAAATACTGAGGGGCCTATTTCAATAGGCCAAAGGCAAGAATGGCTATAGAAGGAGGTTGCCAAGGAGGAAGAGAAAGAGGAGAGAACTTTTACAGAAAGTGTCTGAAACAAACTTTCAGTTACAGAGGTCCCTGCTACACATTACATATAGTACACAGTTAACTGGTTAATTGCACTGCAAATGTATACCAGCTACATGGGCAAAGTAATTATCACATGATGAAAATAACTGTCCAGCTACAAAAAGTGTCACAATAAAGTTAGCACTTGAAAATGTATAACAACTCTATAGTTGGTTTCTCCCCAGCTTTAATTTGAACATGTAGCAGGGCCCAGAGAATGGTTCACATTAGCACAGGGGTGGGCAAAATATGGCCCACGGGCCGGATCCATACCACCAGTCATTCTATCTGGCCCACAGAGCCCCTAAAAATTTAGTAAATGAATATTTATTCACTGCGGCTCCCTGTCAAAGCTGGCTGGAGCCAGGGGCAGTAGGACCCAGAGGGAGCCCTCAGCAGGGTTGAGAAGCCCAGCCCCCTGCCCACCCCCAGCCAGTTCCCTGCTTTTCTGCCCCTGCCCTGCTCCAGCACCACCTGGCTGTGGCTCCCCGGCTGTGTCCCTGGACCGCACTGGTAGGGGTGTGTATGTGTGTGCGCATGTGTCGGCAAGCACGGGGCAGAGTATGTGCGTGTCTACAGGCACGGGGCAGAGTGTGTGTGTGTGTGTGTTCATTCATAGAGTGAGTCTCACATGTATACCCTTCCATACACATGCACCTATGCTTCCCCTCGCACTGCCATATGCAAACCCCAGCCACCCTCCCCCCATACCCACCCACATCCCACACAAACCTATACCCACCCCCCACAATATACAAGAGTAAGACTTCATTTTAAGCTATTGTGCAGTCACCTTTGTTTATACTACACAAACACAAGTAAATCAGGACAAAAATATTTTTTGAAATTAAATTAATGAATGTTGTAGATGATCACTTTTTAGAATATAATTTGATATTTTTTTTGGTTCTGAGATGGCAAAATCCCTTGCTGAAAGGAGTACTTCTGGGGGCAAGGGGAAGGACTTCTGGTGGCAAAGGTCAGGGGTTAGGGGGTGGGACTTCTGGTCACAAGATGGTGGCCAGGGGGCCCTTGATGGCTTGCCAAAACTTGGTAAGCGGCCCTCCGCCTGAAATATTTGCCCGCCCCTGCATTAGCAGAAAAGAATGAAAGAAACTTCTTTGTATTTCTTTTTTAAATTGAAACTGAAATGAATCCTAATGTTTCCAGGCCTCTCCTAAGACAAGGTGAGAGCTTAAGGTCCCAAAAGCAAAGTCTGCTTGGAAGATGGGTACATAAAAACCTTAGATGTGACAACGTGGCTGGGCATCCAGGGCAGCTGCCACACACAGGGGCAGCAGCAACTTCTGCTTCTTGCTACCACTGATGCAATTGTAAGGCTGCAGCGGCAACCATTTTTTTTCCTGTGTGTATGTCCACCCCCCTCCCCAAGTTATGTCACCGATAAAAACAGTTGCTTTAAGGCTTTGATTCAGCAAAGCATTGACAGCATACTTAACCTCAGTTTACCTCAGTAGGCCTTATTATTTGCTTTACTGGATCACAGCCCTGCGGATATAAACAATCCCAATTTTTGGAGGATGGTAGAATATGCTCAGAATTGCATATAGTGCCATTATTGTTATCAGACCCTTATATGCTTAATTGAGATTTCCATTCATTTTTTACTTGTGTATGGTCTAGAACTAAGTATAAAATTTGGCTCTTGGTATCTGTTTACTTATTCCAAGTATTGAGCAGCATGCATATTGGAACACTGAAAATGTCCTTTGTAAGTTAGCACAGTGATTGTGTTAATATAAGCAAACATGTGTTGAATGCTTATCAGGCATTAGAATCAATAAGTAGTCTTTAGATTTAAAATTAATGATTTTCTGTGTTCTCCAAAAGTCAAAATCTCTCAAAGTTGTCTTTGTTGTCTCTGATTTCTCCCAAGAGACTAAGCAGGGTGTGATAAATCATCGTGCCCACAAAATAAACAAAATGCCTGACAAAAAAGATTGGAATTAGACTTAAAGCATGAAATTCCAGCCTTAAACATTTTCAGTGTCTTGAAGTTGTTGTTGTAGGCATGTAAGATTAAAACAAAATCTGGTTCAGCTGGGACCAGCATTATTGGTGGAATCCTAAAAAAGGATATTCACAGCATCTTAACACTGATTTTATTTCAGTCATCTTAATGCATTATTATTTACTCATATTATGAGACTTTCACCTGTTATACTTTATAGCACTTAATTACAAGTGCTATAGAATATTTCTACATAAAATATCAACAGCTTATCTGACTTAGTCTCTAAAGCAGACACAGACTGCTGTAGAAATGATCAGAGTATATTATATGTATAAAAGGCAGAAAAATGGAATTAATAAGCAGATGATTATCTGTATGAGAAACCTAGTATTAATCTAATGAATGCATAATTAATCAAGCATTATTTTAAAGGACATTATTGGGAAGGGCAAGCTATTTATTTGAATTTGAATTTGTGCAAAATGAATACACAGAAACTATTTTTTAAATATAAGAGATGAGATCTGAACTCATAAAATACAGAGGGCTTTGTTATACACTTTCCACAGTAGGTTTCATCCTGCCTTGTCTCACCCTGTCTCTTCAGGCAGTGATGTCAACAGAAGGGTGGACATCCCTGAGTAATATTACAATTGTAATGGGGAAAGGGAGTTTATTAGTCACAAGAAGTTCATTCTATTCTACAGGGTACACCACAGTTTGGCTATTTACATATTGGCACTCATTCCAATTGACTGAGTACTGTTTCCATTTTCTCATAGAAATTGCCTCTCTTGTGCTCTTCATGGGATTTTTAATATATTCTAAAAGTTCTGTGCCATGATTTTTTGAGGATGTCAGAGAGTAAACAGTATTATCGTATTTTATGAAAAAGCCTCCTAAAGACAAAGAATATCCAGTGAACCTATAGCAGATCCAGGATGATAAAAAGAAGGGTGGGGGGGTGGTAGACAGCTCACTCCACATGTGTCTGGCAGATGCAACTGGAACTCTTGGTGATGAACCAGCACCAAGGGTCACTCCCTTGGATTTGCAGTGAACTACAAACAGTGTATTTTATGAATATGTGAATAGATTTCAGTCTAACTCTTTAGACAATTCACTAGAGAGTGAACAAAACAAATGCCTAGCGATGTAGAGGATAAGATTTGAAATCATGGCCTGTAACTTTGCCAAAAAACCCCAAATGACCTCTGAAGTCCTTATGTCCTTAATTCAGGGATTCGCTAACCTATTGTACTCAGAGAAAAGAAATGTGGAAACTACAATACATCATTTAAAATCTCTAGAGGCAGCAATACAGAGTTCACATATATGAACCGCTTGAGGTTTTGGAAAAAGAGAAAATGAAACGCTGTTTTCCAATTTGAATAAACTTTGAAATGGCAAACCAGAACAAAGTTCTTCAAAACTGGACTAAGAGAGCCATTCACCCCAAAAAATGACAGCCATTTGACTAAGCTAGTAATATATGCTTTTATGAGTCAATAATAACCCTTTTATGCCACAGAACAGAAGATGTTTATCTTAAATAAATCCCTGAAATGTTTGGATGAACTTCTTGTCTTCTCTCATGAAAAATATGACACATTAATACTCTTTCTAAATTTTTTAACTGTGGTAACTCAAGTACATGTATAGGTATATACACATACTAAAGTATAGTACCTAATTTCCCCGACTTCTGAACTGATAGTGACCTATGAGCAGGTTGGTCCATGCCTTGCTAGTGTTGTCTTGGTTTCTTTTCCAAAGGTGAAGGGGTTAGACTTCAGATCATGCACCAAACACCAAAGTCCAGTCTGAATGCTTAAGGACAGAATAGAACATTGAAGGAAATCTTGTTCTCTGTATGTAGTAGAGTGACGGAGAGTAACATAATTTCCAAAACATGGTTAATTAAGTTCATTTGGGTTCATCACATTTTCCAAGTCTTTACTGGTATTCAGTATGTTAATTAGAGTCATATGTCCGTGTGTTAGGAGTCAGTATCTTAGCTCTCTGTAGGTGACATTTTAGGATTTACTCTAGGGATGTATACAGATGTTCTGGGAGGTTAGGGGGAGGTTAGATCACGTTAAAAATGGCCACCCAAGCTAACTTATTAGGTTCCCATTTCCCAGGTGCAGCCCTTACACTTAGATCCTTAGTTCGGTCGATCTAAGTGCAAACTGTACTGAAGTTCCAGGAAGGTTAGATCAGTCTAAAAATAGACAACCCAATCTGAGTTAACCCTACCTCTGAGGCAGTCTAACTTAGATGGGTTGGCCATTTTTAAACTGATCTAACTGTTCCAAACTTCTGTACAGTTCCCAGGGCTGGGAAAGCCAAGCCTGTAGCCCCAGTGCTAGGGCTGTGCTTTTCCTACCTACCCCCCTGTAACCAGGCCCTCCTCAGATGATGCCTGCCCCCCATTTCCTGACCCCCCAGTGCATGCTGCCTACCCCACAACAATTCCCTTGATCTTTCCTGCAGATCCTGCCTGTCCCCCTAGTTCCCCGCTGCAGACCCTGCTATCCTCCCCATCCCTCCCCACGAACTCTGCTTGCCCCCCTAATCCCTCCAGGTACCCCCCAGTTCCTCCTCCCAGAGCCTTTCCCCGCCACCAATTCTGCCAACACCCTCTCTGCTAGTCCCCTCATCCCAATTTACCTTGGATCAGATGGCCATTTTTAACTTGATCTAACTTCCCCCTATCTAACTTCCCCCTAACCTCCCCAAATGTCTTTACCCAGCTTGGGAGAGACAAAAGAAGAACTAGAGGTCATAAAATGGAACTAGTAGGTAGTAAATGTAATTAAAGTGTGAAACTCATTGCCACCAGGTGCCATGGAAGCTGACAGTTTAGTTAGATTCAAAAAGGGTTTGGTCACATTTTTGGAGGAAAGGTGCACCAGTAGCTATTGAGTACAGGAGTTAGAGATACAGCCCCTGAATCAGAACTTCCTAGAGGCTTCCTAAATGCTAGAGGCTGCAAGTAGAAGAACAACAGTGGAGAAAAAACCCTGCTCATACCCAGTTCACCCAGTTCAGTTTCAGCATCCCCTCTTCACCACTGTGACTCACAGGATACTGGGCCTATGGTCTGACCCAATAAATGGCAATTCTTATGTTCTTAATTGCAGCATATCAATGAGCATATAGAACTCAGAATCATAATTGCATACTTATCACTTCCTGAATTTTTAGAGATGCTGTTCTAGCATTTTCTCACTCTTTGCTCTGTAATGCTATAGGCATCTAAATCATTTGGAAAATGTGATGCTTACAGAATTTAAGAAGAAAAAATGTGAACAGTAAAACAGTTTGTATTATCTATCAATAGGGTCATATCCTACCACACTTACACAAATATAAATCACAAGCATGTACTTCCAGGATTGGGCCCATGGAAACCAGTTATTTTATTTCTTACATGGTTAAATTGAAGATATCCCAAAATTGATTTTTGTCGAGTTGAAAACAGCAATAGAACTCCCTGCAGGAATTAAAGGCCTCATTAGAAAATAGTTCCTCAATAGTATAAATAGCATTTTTAAAACCAGCCAAGCCAAAATACCATTTGATTATTCAAAGAAAACTGCTAATCTGTGTCAGATTCATAAGCAACCTTATACTCTCTTCATAGATAGAATGTAAGATGTTACATTTTTCATATTCATACATTTATTAGTGTTCTTTAAAGATCAAGATTCCTGAAAATTAGCAGATACTATACGAGGCAACATTCACCAGATAATCTAAAAGACCCTGGGCTTCATAAATAAAATCTACTATCCCATATACTAATTTATCAGCAAAGTATGGCTTTGGGAAAGAAACACATTTACATATGCTAGGAAAAATTACTGCTAACCAAAAAAAAAACAATTTAAGAGGAATTGCATTCTTTCAAATGAGAAAAATTTAAACATTTTCTTCGTGTACATCTATTACTTTACAGTTAGTCCACTTGTGTTTATGTATATACATAAATGTACACATCACACTTATGCAGATAGCTGTATGATATTTATCACACACCTTTGCTCATTTCTCCTGCACTTTAGCTGCTACTTATTCTCGGCCAGGTCTATTATTAACATTGCAAATCCTTCAGCAGCTTCAAAAAAATTACATATTTCCCACAATCTCAACTATAGAAATTCCCAGCAAAATTTTACTTGTCTAAATTTCAGCATGGACAATATTCCTATAACCATGACACATTTATAGTACTTTGCAATTCAAGAAGCATTATGTCACTGGAAGAGCAGATTCATAGCTTTCTACTGGTACATACAATACATGTCTGGTGTCCTATAACTATGAGGTATCAGAATTTAAAATTGCAACATCTGTAGCTGTGGAAGTGGTATTTTGAGTCATTTTTAGAAATTGCAGATTCTGTATCAGTTATAATTTAATTTATCCTTCAGAGGACTGCACAGCTAGATTGATGTAATTAAGATGGCAAAGTTTTCTGGGCAAAGGGATAGACCACAAATGCTACTAATTTATTTTTAATACCTCTGAATATTATTTTCTTGGTAAGTCAAATGTTACAAACAGACTCCATGATAGTGGTATAACAGTTATATGGGGTATTTGTTTGTACCAATTTCATATTATAGATCCCAAAAAACATTGATGCTATACCTGACTGTTATCTAAAGTAATATATGAATTATTTATGTAAATATCCAGGTGAATACTTGAACTGGGTTTATCCCAAATAATGGGGGATGCAGGAGGAGTCAAGCTACCGTAAGTGACCATGAAACATAGTTTGCACCTTGCATAAAATTATTTCTGACACAGGAAAATACACTTAATCTATGCTCATTGTAATGCACTTTATGGTGACTTGCTTAATAGCAGAATATATATCATTTATACTGCTATCTTTCATGCTTTTAAACTGTAATATCCTTTCCTCAATGACTGCTTGTCAATTTCACTGATCTAGATTTGATTTCATAAATTAACTAGGCCAATTAAGTAGAGAGTTATGATTAGAATAAGAAGTGAAAGCAAATAAATATTAATCTACTACTTTGAACTTCTTTATTCCAGTTTGATGGCTTCTAGCACACTTCAGAATTTCATACTCAAATTCCTTGTCAATTTAATTCCTTTTATCAATAATTTTATTTATCAGTTTAGTATTCAGTAACAAAAATTTAAACATTTCCATTCCTTTTTTGCAATAAATATATATACCTTCATCCAGTATCATTTCATTAAAGCTTTTTAGGTATAGACATGCAGACATGAACTGCATCCAAAATCCCATATACACATTGCCCTCTTGCCTCTATCATCTCTTTTCCATTAACATCTTCCCATATACAGTGCAGAATAATTTTATTCAACTTTCTTGGGTGAGCTTAATTCTGTTACCAGCTATACATTGATTTTTTTTTCAGGTGGGTTATATGCTCCATTTTTTATGGTCCCTTTGCTGTGGCTTCATAAGACTTCGGGCTACTCCTCATTAAAGCCACATTTGTTATACTTTCAGTTTGGTAACTCTCATTATACAGCCTTTCCTCAAAATTCATCTTCTGCATTTTCATAGGCGGTCTTACTCTTAGTTCCAGTTGTACATGTATTTTGGCTAGATGTTACTCTGTAAGCAATTTTTTTTGCATCACATTATCCATGACTTATTTTATTGATAGATTTCCAAGGGATTTTTCTCTGTAGGCGTATATACTTCTTGAATCCTCTCTCAATTCATTTACTGTCCTAGCTTCCCAAGCCAACAAACAGTATCAGATATAGATGCCTGGATAGTGTAGAGAGACTGTCTATTGACCTGCCCGAGATCTGAAATTGTTAAAAGAATGCACATATATGTTGACAGGTGTCCGTACCAGGATACACAGTCACAAATATCCTGAGATGATCATATTAAAAATATTAAGAACTAAATCAGAATGAAGCTCTCATGTTGCTATATGTGTTGCTTCCAAAATTAGGAGCATGTTGTTTGGCCGTTGTGGGGAATGCATGCTGCTATTATACTTCTGTAGAAAAAGAATGTTTAACTTTCCAAACTGATGGTTTGATCCCTTGTGAAAGCACTATCACAAGAAATGCATTTTATTTAAAACATACATTAACATAAGCATCTCTTGTAATAGTTCAAAATCAAATACTTAACAAATGGCAGTGAGTGCTATACAGCTGAACAGTGTTTGAGGATGTATCTGTTGCTTGTATATTTTTATCAGAGAAGGGAGCAGCCCCTATTTTAGATGTTTTTTCTTTTATTTTTTGTAATGATTCTTTCTTTTGCATTATCTCAGATAATATTCAGAATTTGGTCCAAATACTGAGCTACCTCACCACTGATGTTACTTTGAGAATAGTTTTAATGAGGGCTTGCAACTGAGCCAACCTCAATTGCTCTGTTGCAGCTTGGGCAAGTGGAAAAACCCTGATGATTGATCTATGTGGTGAGTTGGCATCAGTTTGCAAACCCTCTGGGTAAAGGCAGAACATCCAGCAGGAAAAATTAAAAAGGGTAAAAGAGAAGAAACGTTTATCACCCATTTACTAACATTTTATGGCAGCGTTATGGTAAACTGGGAGATGAATGCCTATGTTCATGTATTTTGCACCACTCTGAGGCACCAATAACATTAAATCAGACTTAATACTTCATACCAAATGTTCAGGAAAATAGGGAGTGATGTGAATATTTGTTGATGTTCTATGCTACGGGTACAGCATCAAAAGTAGTACTTGAAAAACATAAAACGCTACAAAATAGAGGTTAAAATTATGCTAATATCATGATAATGTAAAAATATTAAGTCACCAAAATGACAGGATTACAACCCAACTATCTTCAGTCCCTAGAAACCTTTCAGCTAAGCTCATAGTAAATAAAACAGTCTGGTCTACACAGGAGTCTGATTACAAATTTAAACATTTGTGTTATTAGAACCACACTAGGTTTTCACCTCTGGAGCCCAGGGTTAAAACCTAGTTTAGATCACTAGAAAATATTAGTACATTGGTCACAAAGTAGTGCAACATGGATGCTTCATTATATAATAATATTTTCTCCCAGTCTTGAAAGCACTTGACATGTTTGGCACATTCTGTTTAGCAAAGGCCAGCCCTAGAATATCTGGAGAGTTGTCGGTCATGATTTGAAATATGTTGTCAGGGCTGTATGAATAAACTTACCTGTTGCCTTAATTATTGGAATACATTTTTGTACCAAGAATGAGGTTTATTTATTTATTTATTTATATTTGCTTAAAATGCTAAAGGTAGTCTAGTACATATGGAGGTGGATAAGTGGGCAGAGGATAGGTGAGGGGTCCAAAGACAGTACAGTTAATCCCATGGCTTTGCAATGTATCACAGATATTTTCTGTGCACACACGTTAATTTTAGATGGATATTTAGCTCATATTATTTAGCAGCCTGCTGCTATCAGGCTGTCCTATTAATTTTCCTTCAGACACCCACTGTAAGACAGATTGCTGTTCGGTGTATTGGTTGTTTTGCTGAAGCTTCAGACACCATGGATTTTATTACATTAATGGAGTCAGTGAAGAGAAGAATTTTTTCAGTCACTACTTTACTTTTAGTATTGATCCTTTTTTTACTATTCATTTCATTTTTATAATTATAGAAAAGCTTGTATCCTGTAGGAATTTAATGACAATCTGTCCCCAAATACAGTTGAGACAATAAAGTCTTTGCTTGTCAATATTATCAATTTACTTTTTTCCCCTCACTTTCCCTTTCCTCTTATTAAATTTTTAAGCAGGCATTTAAAAATCTTGGAGACATAAGCTACATAGTGCCAAAGCATTGCAAAGGCCTAACACATCAGTAAATGTCACTGAAGTGTCAACCCTTTGCATCATAACTGCAGTTCATTTCTCAACATTGACAGTGATGCTTACAGTGGATAAGGATTGGAATGGGCATATTTCCAGATCTTAATTACATCAGGCATAGGGATGAGGAACAGCATTTTTTCTCATGGGGAAGGGAAGGTAAAGCTAAATTTGGTCATCCAGAGCCCTATGCATCCCCGTTTATCTAGAGATAATAGGATTAAGTTAAGCTCTGGGACTTCTATGGCTAAAACTGCCTTCCTGCCTTCAGCAGGGGTCTAATAAGTATAGATATAATTGGGTAAATGGTGAATAAGAATGAAAAAGTACACAGTTTAAGCAGTATGCTTACGAATAAATGATGACAAATTGGATTCCATCCAATCCGTGCAGAGTTGGTTAAAATATAGCATCACATGTGGAATTACAAGGTGTGACATCTATCTTTTCTATTGCCCAACTTTTGCTAGTTTGTCTCAAATGTAACAGATTTTAAATTGAAAGAGGGAAGGGGATTACTTTGTTCATTTGCTACTAAGCAGGGCTGGGTAAAGACTATTCAAAGAGGGTTAAAGCAGCACAATAAATTAAGTGCCTACAAACAAATGCAGCACAAATAAGACTTTGGTTTTCTGACCTGTATCCACTTACAGAATTTAGCCTGTTAAAACTTGATCTTTCATTTCACATTATTCAGCCCTCAAAGAAGAAGACAAACACATAGGCTACTGCCCCATGGAATAATTAATTAGCTCATGCATTGACATACATTTCTGCAATTTATTGAAATATCATTCTTTTATTTTTTAAGTTTCATTCAAGGTTTTTAAATACTATTAGCGAGAGTTACTGAAAAAAAATCACAGTAAAGGAAATAAGCAGCTACAGAGCTCAAAAGTCTCTTTGTTTTAGACTGGTTTCAGATTACATAGGGTACGTCATACTGACGTACAAGACCTAGTGATTTTAATTTACCTTATATTTATGTGTACGGTTTATAATTTACAATGAAAAGTGAAAAACAATTTGTGTGTGGGGGAAGTTTTCTGCATTAGTCTTGCTTGGTCTGCAGCCACATAGATGCAGCCTTGAACTAGAAAGCTTGTCTAAATCGATCCCAGCCATGCAGTTGGTCCAATCAAAGCTATCACCACCGAAAAACTTGCCTCACATATTTCCTGGACCATGACAATTACATAACTCCAATACTACGAGCCACATGGATAAAATTTACAAGGGTTGGTCCAGAGACGTGATATAGGGTTAGCAAGAGGTCACTTTTTAAACCAATGTGGGTGTGATCCACCTAAATTTATTTCATTTTAGGCTAGGAGATATATGAGTGTCTATTTCAGCATATTGCAAAAAATATCCTTGAGTAAGTCATTAGCCTACACATCACTGGGCCTTCAAGACCATCACAGTTCCTCTACTTCCATTACATTCTACAGTGTTTTCCGCAGACAATTGGGGGGCCTGCCATACTCACCCCCGTCACATCATGCATGTTGGCATCTTGGATACCTTTATCTGCCTGCATGTGTGTAAATAATAATGCTATTTCTTTGAGCGCCTGCACTTGTTTCAAGATGGTATGTGGCCCTATCCCACCATGAGCTAGAACAGAGCTATGCTATGTTTGCAAAGTAAAGGACCATTGTTATTGATAAATATGTGGATAGAATGACAGAAACCTTAGGAAAATAAATTAAAGAAAGCCACAGAGGCCAATCTACTTAAGTGGGGAATAGGAACATATAGATTAGTAAAAGCAATAAACTGAAAACGTCTTTAAAAAATGTAAGAAGTCTGTTTAGGAGAGGATTGGGAGATCTACGAGCCTAAGCAGGAGCAAGTTAAAAGTATAATTAGAGGAGTTAAAAGAAATACTCAACATCAAATTGCAGAATATTTCAGCAAACAATAAAGGATTCTTCAAATATATTTGCAGAAGACAGAAGGTAAAAGAGAGAATTAACTCTCAAAAATGAGATTGGGGAATTGGAGACGGGGTGATACAGAAATAGCAGATCTGTTTTTCTTTGGTCTTTACATACTTTTTCATGGAATGGTAGGATATGAGTTAGATATACTATGAAGGTACCATAGCAATGGAAGTGGCTGTGTAAAGATGTGGATAGTTGTGAGGTGGACAGGGTACCAGGTACAAAATGTTCTGGTGATGTATTTAAATAAACATGATTTAAAAACCTGTTGAGAGGTACTAATCAATTTTTTACTAGTGAACTTTAGTTGTTGGGTTGCATCGCTTCAAAAATGTGCAAGCATTATAGAAGATAAAGCTTGCAAGAAAAAAGATTAATAAGGGAGGTATCCATGGATATATCTGAGGGATGCCTGAGTCAAACCAAGTTGTTTGACGTCCTTGTGATATTGGGCTCTTGTACACATGATGGGGGTTTAGTTCTTAGGGCTGTATTTTAGGCTTCCGAAATTGAAATGATGGGTTTTATTTTTTTGTCAGTCATTCTTATGAAATGCTCAGTGTGGAATTCTCAGTAAACTACTGCAGGGGGCGCCGCATAACAATCCACGAGGCTCATCTCTTCATACTAAATTACAGCAGGGGACGCTGCACATGGCTAATCCATGCTAAACCCTGCTACAGACCAGTCATGTCTGTAGATTACAGCTATATTAATTTATTAATTTCATTAATTTTTAACGTTTTTACACACTTTTTTTTTAAATCACCAGTATTTTTAAATGTTTTCTTCTTATTTTATTCTTACTCTTTTCATCCCTATCTTAATTTTTATTCTTACCTTATTTTTTATTTTTCTATTTTTATGTCATCAAGTAAATTTTATTTTGAGTGTAAATTCACTTGTGGGGGGGGGTTTATTTCACTCAATCACCCCTATGAAAAGGGCACTGAAATTCTCCAATCGCTTATAATAATTATATAATATAATATATAATAATATTTATTATATATAAATCTGGACCCTGTGAATTTCTTATATACATCTCCATGCACGTATTGAAGTGAGAGTTGTGGTCTCTGTTTGCGCGCATATTGGGGTGTTGTCTCTGTTGGGTCTCTGTTCCCATAGCCCCCAAGTCCTGGTTTCCTCAAGCTGTCTCCCATGCTTTGCCCACCAGTCAACTTCAAATCCACATACCAGCCATCCAAGGTCCCCCCACCCAGAGACAGGAGCAGAGAGCTCTTTCATTATCACCTCCCCCTCTCCAAACAGGTTGCTGAAATTCTCTGAGCACTTACAATATGTGCACAAATCAGCACCCCATGAATTTCTTATTTCTTCATGCACTTATTGGGCATCAAGTTTATGTGACCAGCAGTAGGGTAATGCATTTTAATGTCCTTGCTGCATTTCACCCCCATACACACAAAGCAAAGGAAAACCTGTTGATTTCAGACCTCTCCAGCTTCCACACCCTCCCTACCACCTGCTTGGGTTAAGGGGGTTGAATAGGTTGGGCTTTTGAATAGGATCATTAGCATTATAACAGCCCTGTTCTTTACATTTCACTTCCTACACACCCCATATTCCTGTAACCACCCCTCCTGTAAAAGCTTGGGGTTTTAGGTTTTTGGGGGATTACCGCTGAAATCCATCAAATGCTCAGCGGATAAAAGGCATGCGCTGAGCAGAAGACTGCATGGATGAACCCCAAATTCCCCCTCCACTGAAGACCAAATAGACCCACAGGAGCACAGCTGAGCAATTGATAGGTCAGACACTGTTGTCAGTGGTGGGGAGAGGTGGGTGTGCTTGGTAGCATGTGCTTGGCAGCGGCCAAGAATAAAACAACTTCAAAACCAGTCAGGCAGGTTTGACTAAATGCTATTGCCACTACAAGCCAGCAAACCCCCTCTCACCCCCACCCTCCCTCCCAGCATCACCGAGCAGTCTGAGCAGTAGAGGAAAAGCCGGCAAGGGAATGAATGCTGACAGAACTCATCTGCTATCCATAAAGTAGGCACACTTAAGCCTCATGATTGGGTTCACAGAACTCCACTTGTCAGGTTCGCATAAAGCCAGCAAACAAATTAATGGCGTTAGGGGGACAATTACGCAGCAGCCAGCTGAAAAGAGATGTTTTGGAGGTGCAGGGTGGGGAGGCACAGGGGTTCCTCACATTTCTTGGTGGGGAAAGTCTGAGGATTTTTGCTGACAGCTGTCCAGATAGCAAGGGAACTTTGGGGGCCCGTTAAACTCCTATTAGGTGTTAAATGCTCAGAGGAGAACCTACCCAACTTGGCAGGCAGAGTCAGGCTTCTTTATGCCAGGCATGACACAGCAACCATGGGGGAAGAAGCCCTCCTTCGCCATCCCTGCACCCCAAGAAACCCCTGTCCACGTACGACACAATACCACTCACAGCATTATCCCCAAGTTAGGTGACAAGCATTCAATAACATGCTTCACTATGCAGTATTTCTGTAATAGCACTGAGAGGGTCAGGGTACATCACCCACTGCATTAACCTCAATAGTGGAGAAGGGACCACATACAGCAAACACTGATCGATCTCCAAAAGAGTCCTAGATCACCCTGATCTTCAACCTCCTCAACACACCCTAGCACCTTGTGGATACCCACTACACCAAGTGAAATAGGAGATGACAACCAGTTTGATTTCTTTGAATTTTTTATTTAATAAAATAATAAAAAGAGGTCAGCAAAAGATTAATTCATGTTGGGCTCTGCAGCTACACGTGATGTCCTAAAACATTCATTACACACAAATACCTGCAAATTGTAGCAACACTTGGTGAACAAGGGGACTCACTACACAAAAATTGTACCGACACCTGGTGGACAAAGAGGCTTATTACACCTCATTTGGTAAATTACCATGTACTCCTGACAGATTAGTGGCTGCAATGTTGCAAGTTGAATCTTTGCAAACTAAACTACATCAGAACGTAGTTAAGTTTGTGATGACGCAAACTCATTTAAATCACCGAAAACTTGCGTGCATGTAAAGTGTGATGCCATTCTTAAGCCACACAAAGGGAAATTTTTGTCACGTGTACATCATCTGAGTGTCATGTGTATAAGTGCCCATTGTTGGTATTGGGTACATAACAAGTGTACAGGATGTTATATGTTGTACCTAGATTTTATTGATTTAAGTAAAAGTTGTAGTAAAAGGCCCTGTGCATTTATACATCAATTAACTGTGTTATTTTTTAGATGATAGCTTCTTAAAGTGATATTTCTTGTTTGGCTGGAAACATTTCAGTTACCAGCACATGACTAAAAGAAAACGTGCTAACAGATGTGTAACAAATATTTTTTTACTGCTGAAAAGCCTTCGTTTTGCAGAGTAAAAGTCTAGCCCCATTGAAATCATAGGGAGTTGGCTTCTGACTTCAGTAAAGCTAGAATTTAAGCCAGAGAGCTCTTCCCCCTTTCTCCTCCTGCCCTCACCCCTCCCCCTACACACACATTTCATAAACAGCCTATCATATTTTCTTCTCTAATAGGAACCTTAATATAAGTTTAGGAAAATTTAAAACGTTCAGTGTTAAGAGACATCATATGACCTTTATTTTGTGTTAGGGCAGATTGTGTTTTGGACACTGGTAGCCTGCAACTGAACTGGATAGCAATAAAATGACTATCAGTACCTTTAAACAGAAAAAGCCAAATTAAGACCTGGTAGACATGAACATAAACACTACTCTTGCTAAGCGATTTGCCCATCAGATGTGAATTTGGCCCAAACTCTTAACATATCTGTCCTTAAACTACTTAAAGTCCTATGCCTCCATTTGTGAACCACTCTATAATAGAATCCTATTCAGTATCTGAGCACCTTTTTATCATCTCTGTGGATTAAATTCAAACTCAAAATTAGCAAAAAGACATTTTAGCAGGATCACTGGAGTTCTTGAGGTGTAAACCTTGTGAAGGACATTTGTGTCACAAGGGAAATTCTTGTATTTCATTGAGCTGTAGCTGAAATATCATTCACCCAATTTGGAGTGATTTAAATTCATGCTAGTATGAAGCAGTGCATTCTGAAATGACTCAATAGTTTGCATGCACAAAAGGTTCAGAGAACCCTTTTACTAGTTTTTCCTTCCCATGTGTTCTTACTCCCTTAACATTTTTTGGAAGAACAACAGAGAGACAGAAAAAGAAAACCAAAGTAAAACATAACTCAAACTAGAATTTCACTACTTTTCGACTTTAACCATAAATTGGCATAGTCTAATTAACAAAAATGTTTGAGAATCATAGGGACCCAGCTCCAAACTTCAGATTTAACTTTGCTCTGTGAGCTTACCGGTTGGTTGTCTCAGACTGCCTGGAGTCCATGCTTTTAAGCAGTACCAGAGCACTGCTGCTTTTTGCTATTCCCCTCCCTCCTGCCCCTACCCTCCAAATTCAGTGGCAGGGGAAAGGAGGGGGTTGTGCGGTGGTGACCCTCAGCCCTTGCTTTCATGTAGCTCTGGAGCCCAGGGGCATCCAGAGCTCACTGGCATGTAGGATCACAGCAGAGGAGTGTGCCCATACCCCTTTCAGCTCTCTTCCCTGTGCATGTACTGCACATGCAGTGCGCACGCACCACAAAGTGACTACTCTCCTGTCACTGAGATCCTGGATCCATTCATGCTTTAGAGGAAGGTCCTCAACTGAAGTGTTGCAAGACCCTTCCAGAGATGCTGTTGCAGCCAAGGTGAAATACTCTGTGTGCTTCCTGTGGAGGCAGATCAGGAGGCCACAGCACTTGGAGCCCATTCTATTTCTGTAGCTCTTCCAGATCCAAACCCACATGCTCCTCCTGGAGACAGAAGCACACCAGGCAGGTGAGACTGTCCTGTACCCCTCTGTTTCTAGAAGAATGCAGGGACAGACTGGGAAGAGCTGTGGCAAGCACACACGCTCTGGCCTCCGCCCTTTGCACTGCCCAGGCAGAGAAGCCAGCCTGAGCTGTGGAGCAGCCTTTTTCACTGCCTGGCTGGAAGTACTGGGTGCGGGGAGACTCAGGGCAAGTAAGATCACCCTTCTTCCGCCACTCTACCTCCTCATCCCATGGACACAGGGGAATTTTGCCCAAAGTACAAAACTCATTACTTAATCCTCTGCTCCTGCCTACTTTAGGTTTATCAGAAAACAGTGGTTCTCAACTGGGGGACCTGCCAAATTCAAAAAAGTTGTGGAGGGGTGCCCTATCTAAAAAAGTTGAGAAACACTGTTCTAGAGTTAGCAGGGAAACAACTGATACTCTTGTATCTAGGTGTGATACAGAATGTAGCTGTCTCACTCCTGTTGCTTTTAGGCCATCTCCCAGAGCACACACCAGCTGCTGAAACTTCCTTAGCCTGATGAAGGGTTTTTGAACCCGAAAGCTTGCTTAATATAACTATTCTCCAACTATTTGGGTTGGTCTAATAAAAGAGATCAGATTCACCCAAGGAACCTTGTCTGCCGGTTGCTCTTGTGATTTTTTTCAGTAATTCTTTATCTTTCTTGGCTTCTGTAGCCAACTTTTATCCAGATTTAAATGGTATTGCACAGTTGGTCAATTTTGCTGCTTTTCCCTGGTTATCCTGGAATCTCAGCATCCCGGTAAAATAACAGATAAATGTATAGGGAAGCTAATAAACATTCTTCTCCTAACTATCCAAGTTATTGTGTTGAATTGGAAAATATTTTTCCAGTGTTATCTTAGATCACTAGTGGCACTTTGTGCCCATTACCCACGAGCTTGAATGTATACACACAAAGAGAACAACTATCTTGAAAGGTTTAATGATACTTGTGAAGCAGTCAACCGTTATTTCATTCTGTCAGCTTCTAGTGCTTAAAAGACTCAGGTTAATGTGAAGATTGACTACTTCCATTTTATACTGTATGCAGTAGTGGTATCATTCTATGCATCATATATAATACTGTCTAGCACTTGTAAAACATTTTACATGCACATAGTGCTTTATGAGCATTAATTAATTAATTATCACAACAGTTCTGTGAGGAAGGGAAGTAGCATAGGATATTATCATCAGATACACCTTAATTCTTTATTTATGCATTTGTCTGTTTCTGTTGCATTGTCTTAAATAAAAAAACCTAATAAAAACACTTCAGAATAATGCAAAGACTAACATGGCAGTGGAAGGAAACCTCTTCTGTGTAGGAACAAATAGCACCACACGTTTATATTGGCAATGAGTTAATATGATTTGAGGACAAAACATGCCCTGACAATAAGGAAATAAAATGAATCCCGATCCATTGCCCTTAAGCACTTTGGAAAGTGTATGCTGATTTGTGCTTGCATAAATGTCCCTGAACTCAGGCACCTGCAAATAGGATAAAACCTCAGAAGTGAGAAAGAAGTGCTTAGTTAACCCCCGTCCAAGTGTGCACCCGTCATAAACAAACATAACATAAAACGATGGCTCTGTTCACTCTGCCGTACAATGAGTTAATTCCTTGTAAACACACACAAAAAAATGTTTGAATGTATTTAAACCAATAGTGGCTCAATCTCTGCCTTGGGGTGAGAACTGTGTTAGTTCCTCAAGCTGACCCCCAGCTTCACAGAAGCGCACAAAATGATGGGGATCCAAGTGTTTCTATCGTTCTTTTCTGCAGGTGTGGATTCAAGTAGGACTAGGCTGTGCATGTGCTCAGAAAATGTTATAACTGTTCATTTAAAATGTTGACTGTAACTTTCAAAGGAGTCAGAGAGAGTTGAACGCCCAAATCCAACTGACTTAACACAAGCTGGGTGAATTGGAGAATGATACGTGTACTTTCTTACAAACAAAGCAGGCCAAAGCTGAAAGTTTGTGGTAGTTTGTCTGTCTGATCTTTAAAGAAAAAAAAACACTTAACTTACCATGAATTATTTAACCTTACGTTGAAAAAAAGAAGATTCCAGAAGACAGAAGACATCACATAATAGAATATGTTAGTGTATTAACACCCTTACAGCATTTCATTCCCATATAGGAACAATAACATTCTCAGTTTAGATATAGTCCAAAGCGTTTCACTCTGGTTTGGCAGTGGTTGAGTTAAAACTGTATTTTGTTCTTAAATCTGGCACACAAAAAATGTTACAATTTCAAGCCCAGAAAAGTAACCTCAACAACATATTATAAATTGGCTAGCTTCAGAATAGGGGGAG
>NW_005842026.1:59147-102726 GCF_000455745.1 Alligator sinensis | reverse complement strand
TGGTACATGCTTGTTTTGTAATACTGTTTTGAGGCAGAGATTCAAACAGAACATGCAGGTCCAATTCAATACCTTGGCAATGTTGATCTGTTTTTTATTGATTTTTCATCTGTTCAAATCCAGCACTCTCCTTATATTTTAGAAATGTTCTGGTGGAAGGTTGCAGAATAGGACTTTTAATTAGAAATATGTTCAGTTCATCAGATGACAGTTAGCTGCTTTGCAGGTGGGAGAGCATTGGTATAGTTTGACGGTATTCATAAAGCTGGGTCATCTTCATCTAGAATAAAAGCTCTCTTTCTACAGAGCAAAGACAGAGTAATAAGGTATTATAGATTTTGTGTCCAAGCTTTTCTGAAGACAATGTCTTCCCCTGTATACATTTGTTCCATATATAGGTAAACAGTCTTCTATTAAATATAGAGAATTTTATCAACTTTTCAAACCTTTTTATATTTTCTGGTGTTCAGTAGTAATAACATTCAGACATTTCACATCTAGAGAAAATTGCTTAGTATATTTATATGTTTACATTTTTTTTAAGAAAAACAAAATGGTTTGACTGCTTCCTCGTGTTAGTTTTCAGTCTGTTAATTTTTCTCCTAGATCTGTTGAGCAGTATACAGTGACATTGTAAGTGGGATGTACTTCCTCACATCAGTGCCTTGTTAATGCTGTTCATTAATCTAGAACCATGAGCTTGTTCAGAGATGGTTAGATATTCCATATTTCCATAGAGTTTGGGGGAAGGGTGACAGCTTACTTACAGCATCTGAAACCAGACCTCATTGGTTGTCATGTCATTTTTAATACTGATAAAATAGCAGAGCTTGCATGTGAACTCACAGCCTTGGAATGCAGCTGGGGTAACACAGTAACACAATTCAGCATACAGAACCATTCGGTCAGCTTCTAGTATGCTGGAAGGATGCAAAACCAGGAGGCTTTTTTTGTTTGTCTTGTATGGGATCAATACTGGAATACCTGATAAGAAATACTCTGGCCTATGTTATATACACAGGGTCAGACTGTATCATCATTTTGGCTAAATCAGTTAATTTTTTTTTTCAATATCTTCTTTACTGATGTTGTATATTACTTGTGGTAGACAGTTCACAAATGCTGTTCCAATCTAACTTGACTAGCTAGTACATGCTAAAGTACTTGCTTGCTTTGAAGTACATTTGATTTGCTTGAAGCCTTTTGCACACTGTCAGGGCTGGTTATCACAGACATGTCACTCCTAAACATTGTGTCAGATTTTGCCATTCCTTTTGATTATATACAAATGTTAATAACATCACTCTATTTACTGTTGCTTTATAAAGAAACTTGCCTCACCACGTTGAGTTCATCAAGAGCTTTTCAGTGTATAAAACAGTCAAATATTTTTTTATTGCGTTTATTGTTACAAATTCTAATACAGGTGTCTATTCCTGCAAAATGTTGTAGATTTTTTTTTACAAAGGATTTCATTAACTTTTCTACCAGCTCAACTAAACTGTAAAAACTGAGTTGTCATCCTTTATTTCTGATCAACCTAAACATAACTTGGCATAATTCTCTCTCAGTGATGCTGTTGCTGGGCGTACCAGCACACAAAGCTGCTCCTAGCAATGACTATGCCTTTCAGTCTCTTCACTTTCCCTGGAATTATTAAAGCAGTAAATGGGACCTGCTGATTAACCGTAAAGATCAGAACAATTATTTTTAATAATTATTTTAAAAATAGTTTAAAATAGAAGAAATAGGCATCATTAGCATATATAAATTTATGCTGTAAAAATCTAGGAAAACACACAGCCAGATCTTCAACTGAGGTAAATCACTGACCTCTGTTTCCTTCCATAGAGCTGTGCCTATTTACTCCTGTTGACGGCCTTTAGTCTCTAGACAAAACTACTGTATATTCCCATTAGGCCTGTATGAAGCAGCTAGTATTTGCTTCAGATTTGGATTTGGCCGTTTCGGGGGACAGTGATTCAATTCAGTGATTTGAATCACTGCTGCAAATCGATTCGGCTGAATCTGATTCTGAATCAAACAGGCCCCATCCCCCGCCTGCTCTCCCAGCCCTGTCAATGGTTGCCCCGGATGGCAAGAAGAAAAAAAAAGCCCCTACTCACTGGCTGCTGCCAGGCAGGAGGGTGATCCCCACAGCCCCGCATGTGGGGGGCTCTGCCATGAGCCCCCAGAGGCCCTGACAGCTTCTTTTTTTTTTAACAAGAGCCGGGACGCTAGGGCTGGGTGGCGCAGCCATTGCCAGGGATGGGAGAGCGGGCGGGGGGTGCTCAGAAGGGCTGGGGGAGCAGGCAGGGGATAGAGCCTGGTGGGGGTCTCCCATGGTTCCTTCCCCCTTCCTCCAGCCCCACCCCCCACACTTACTGGTACAGAGCGTGGGTCCAGCTCCCTGCGGCGGTGAGTGGGGACTGCCCAAATTGCTGAATTTCCTAATCTTTCTCTGAATCTTTTCCAAATTGATTTGGAGCCTTAGAATCGATTTGGACCTTTTTATTGGTCTCCTGATTCAATTTGGATTTGGAGATTCGGCCACTGAATCAGGCTGAATCTCCTCCAAATCAAATCGCCACCTGAAGCTTCGCACAGCCCTAATTCCTATGAATAACGATATGCCCTGAGTGGTTTCTAGGCTTTTGACAACCTATGAGGAAAGAATACTGCCTGTTTTTAAGAGTGATATCTTTTATTGGGCCATCTGAATCTGGGAGGGAAACAGATAAGCTTTCAGGCTGCATAGGGCCCTTCCTCAGGTCTTTGAGGAGGGGGAGGAGGATGTCTGATGAAAGGCCCTTCCCAACTATGCAGTTGGTCCAATAAAAGATCACCCACATTTAATCCATTCTTTTCACATTTTTCATGAACCATCACAGCTATAATATCACCCTAACACTACCACCTGCTTTTTATGTGATAAGTTAGGAAAAAATAAGCATTTAAAATATCTGGGGTTTTGAAAGACATGGTATGCACATTGTACCAAAAATGGATCATATTCAGTGGAGTTTTCTATTCAAGTAAGCTAGAATTTGTTAGTGGTATTATATATACATATAATAAAAGCAACGGAAACATAGAATTCATAGAATTTCATAATGGGAGTTACAATTGTACTCACTTAGGGACTCGATCTGCCCTTGATACATGTGTGCATCTCCCATTAACAATGAGTTATGCATTCTTAGTGGCAAAACAGGTTCTTATTTTGAGTGCTACTGTATTACCATTCCTGGTGTGATAATAGCAACTTGATAGTGTTTTGATAATCAATGCATCTATGGAGCTAAATTAAGATTGCAAGAATCATGTAAAGAGGGATTACGCGGATGGCAGTGATGGATAGCATTGTGCCTGTACAAGGTAAGAACAGCGATGATGGCTCCGGGATACTTGAGTATAAGGTTTGCTAACTGGTATGACTTGCAACATTTTTTTGTTTGTTTGTTTGTTATGTAATTGCTCTTGTGTTGGTTTCAAAGTCATATGTGATGCAGATGCCATGAGTAGGTTCTACCCTGTGCAAGGCAGCTTCTTGCATTTCCTGGGACATTGGAATTGCTAACACCCTGACTGCTTACAGTCCTGAAACATGGATAGGAGCATTAGGATCATTGGTGTAACAAGCCGAGTTGGTGCCTGAGGAAAACTCTGTTGGAGACTAGGGCAGTGTGCAGATTCTGCGAGTGGGGGCAAGGGAGGCAGGAGTCTTACTGATGCTGGGAACTCCTAAACAGCTCTGGCTGTACTGGTGCCATGCCATAGCACATGCTCTGCCCATCCTGGCTATTGCTTTTATAGTTGAGGACTGCTTTGGAGTTCCCTGTATGGCATTGCTCCTTGGGTATGGACTTCATATGGGTTGGGGCGATTCCAGTACCTCTCCTAACTTGGAACCCGAAGCAGGTGCCCCTCCCACCCACCAGTAGCTACGCTCCTGATTATGGTAGTCTCCTGTGTAGGATTATCAAGTGGAACGGGAATTGGTCACTTAAACATCTCTGCTTTAACACCAAAATGTCAAAGTTGCAGGCAGACTGCACCTCCATGGAGTTCATGTCTTCTGTTATCAGTTCTCTACCTTTTTTTGGTTACCACATCTCCCCAGGCTACCACATCCCTTTTGCCCTCTGGGCTCCCTTCAAAGGCCCATCTAAATTAGGCAGCTACAAAAATCTGCTTATTTTACGGTTGTGACAAGTGGTTGAGAATGGAGTGACTCAGTGCGATTTCTTCTAAACAGCATTGTTTATTTATCAAAACAACAATCAGAGGAATAGGGTAAAACGATAAGGAAGTCCACGTGCATCATCTTACCTGATGCTTAGCATTTCATCCAAGTTTTGACAGACCAAGATGATCCCAGGTAACCCCGTTTCTGAAGTTTAGGGTCCAGTTTTTCTTGTAGTCATTGGTGCTGCTTTATGCTCAGGACCCTAGGTTTTTAGAGTTTTTGTTTGTTTTGCCACCTGAAGGTCCTTCTTCTTTCAGAAGCCTGTGGACTTAATCCTTTGAACCATGTAGTAACCAGCATAATAATAATCACATAGACAAGGGGACATATAAATATGCATAAAATGTTACTGGTAATTTCCACTTTCTTCACAGGCTCACTGCATCCTGTTTAAAATCCTCATTGCAGGGGCATCTCTAATCTGTTTCATATTTTAACATGCAGGGGTTAGCACATAATCAAACCTGAGATTTATATATCTATAGCTGCCACAGGTAAAATAGCATTCCTAATAAAGCCTCTACTAGTGTCAGACACCTAGAAGAATCCTTAAATCTTTTAATATACCTGTTCTGATCAGGATTTTTCGGTGTTCATTTTAACAGATCATTAGTATGCTCTTATTTACCACTATGTGTGAGGGAAGTTGTTCTACAAAGATATTTTAATGCTGTATACAGACTGGAAGCATATTTAAAGCTGTTGCTTTCGATTTTTTTTTAATTCCTTGATACCACTGCTAATGTAAAGGACATGGATTGAAGAGAGGATCTTCTTTTCCTAGGCAATGTGTTATTGATGAGCTGGCATTTGCCCTGTGGCTCTCCCCGAGGATTGCTTACATCTATTACTCACACACATCGATTGGTTAATTTGATAATTCTATCACCAATCAGCTTGTGTCTGACCTTTTGCCATGGCAATGATGGCAGAGTCTTCATTTTTACATTGCAGACCTGCTAGATTGACCTTTCTGAGGAGAATGTCAAGACATCCCTTGATCTTAACCTGTCACTAAATTTGTTAGAATTACACTGTCCCTTAACCTTGATCTATTGTATTTGTAGTGTTCAGGATACGCAGTTTCTGTTGAAATATTTTTTTTAAATAAGGCATGTCAATCAAGAAAACTTACTTTCATAATTAAAAATTAGCTTTCCTATTAGGAAAGTGTGCATCTCTAGGAGATTTCAGATCCATTTTGCTTTCATTTGTCAAGAACTGTTGCATTGCCAACTATTCTATACTGAAATCTCCCATTTTAATAATTAATTAAAATGAAGGGATTTTTTTTCTCCATCTCCTGGAGATTAGTGAACTTCACAAAGCTTTGTTTAAATACCCTATTAAGGCAGTGCCATGCTGTGGGGAGTTTCCAGGGCCCCGGGGTAAAATTTTGCCACCAAACTGAAGGAAGTGTTGAATGATTTCACTGTCTCCTGATGAAGTTCTGTCTATTTCCATATGTAGCAGACACCTCTGGGGTTCAGACAGATTTTCAGCATTTCTACAGATCAGCCAAATTGCAGTAACATTTTTTTCCTGCCTTTGGGAAATATTTTCCCAAATGAAAATACTTGTGGTTCCCTCACAAGGCCTTCATATAACCATCTTTACCTTACACTGAGTTAATATCTGGTGTATCTTTAAAAAAGAAATACAGCAATGTTTAGCGTGACTTCGAAGAAGTATGTTTATCAATTAAATATAGCCTTCAACTACAGTTGTTTATAGAAAAAAATCATTTTTATTTCCGCTAGTAGATCCACCTCTTCTACTCTGCAAAAAACTAAGCTGTGGGTCCATGGAGTTTATCACATGCCAAAAGGGACAGATTTTCAGGGCACCAGTTGTTAAAATATTTGCAGCACCTTGCTGGTCATAAAGAAGGGAGAGGCATCATTGCAATTTCTGTTTTTACTCTTGCATCTTATCGTTTCATTTCGTTTCACTTCTTTCCGTTTAGCGTCTTTTCTTTTCTTTTCTTTTCTTAATTTATACTCTTGCCAGAGGGGAAAAAATTGTCTTGATCATGATCTGCTCCTTTGGGAACAATACAAGGGCACCACTTTGTGACTCAGAATGTGTTAATTTGCTGTTCTGTTCAACTGAAAGGGACAATAAAAAGAAATCAGTCTTTTTTGTTCCTCCAATATTTTGTGTGTATGTATGTTTCTTTATTATAATGTTCATTATATGAGAGCCAGACAGGATAATTTTTTTCTGGGTTTGAGTCATAGTGATGTAAAGAGAGGTAGTTTCTTATCTGTCTGCAACTGTTTTTTAAAAAGAAATATCCTTAACTATACAATTTCATTTAATTTTTTAAAAATAAATAATGTGCTTTTAGGATGAGAGCTGTCACACCAAATTTTAGCCTGCAGCAGATTTGAATGGGAAAGTCATAAACCTTTCATGAGGGTAGTTTTGCTGTCTAAGGAAAGAAGTCTTCTTTTTTAAAGTGGAAATTATCCAAGCATAAAGTTTTAACAGAGCTTGCTGCCTTGTGATATATTTGAAATGATTTTGAGGAAAGAAAGCAATATGTGATCAATAATTGTGACATAATATTGTTGCTTCAGACAGTGAATAGAATTGTTCTAGAAGTGTTTTGTACTGTGCACATTCCTGGCCTTTCATTATCCCAGAGTAGGGTCCCACCTGCAATACATTATTTTGTTCCAGTGAGCAAAGGCTGATAGTAGTCATGCTATACAAAATCTGAAATAGAACTTATTAACAGGAGTCACATATGAAGTATTAGTTTCACATTTTTAAAATGCAACAAAAGTAACATTACTGGCATTATGAGAGAAGAAATTCAAACAGGATTGCTCCAGTTTTATATTCTCTAGGGCCAGGTACAGACATTACATTTTTACCAGTACAGACATTACATTTTTACCAGTATAAGTGATCAGGACCTGGTCTGTAGCCATAACAGAACAGATGTTCAGCACACATAGGGCATGTCTACACATTGCCATGCTTTAGTACTTCCGAAGGGAAGTACTAAAGCACAGTGCAGTATGGGCAGTTACTGCACTGTGTGTGTGGCGCATGGTTAGATTTCACTGCTATAACACTTTAGCGGCGTGCTAAATTAGGGGAGTGCACCATTATGGCGATGTAGCTGGCAATCGCATATAGACCCACATGATCATTTACGTCACTGTAGTGTGTCGTATGGCGACATAGTGCATCGCTACCTTGCCATAGGGTGACGTGTAGACCCACCAATAGACTGGTTTAAAATTGGCAGAACCCGGTCTAAGGTATCTCTACCCCCACCCACCCCCACAAAGGGCAAATGTGTGTTCTGTTCACTACCCATCTAAATTATGCTGCTTACAGAAAACCACATAACTTAGATCAGTTACATCTCAGGCATTTTGAATGTTTTTACCTAGCCTAGAAGTGTCTGTACATTGCTTGGTCTACCTGCAATTCCTGCAGGATGATCTAAGGAATGATGGTTTCAATAGCAATGGCACTTCATAGCTTTAGTCCAGTGGTTCTCAATTTTTTTTTTAGAGTTCAGGCACCTCTCCATAAATGTGCTAAATTTAGCAGCACCCTATTTAAAAAATGAATTTATTCATTACAATGCATAAAAAATATTATGACTAAAAACACATTTTTAAACAAACTGGAAAAACATGCATGAGAAACCATAATATTAAGCCATAATATAGACCCTGGGGTTTTTGAGAGATGGCAAGAGCTGGGCAAGTGAGGAAATGGGCACCATGTTGGGGCCTGAGCCAGTGCAAGATGCTTTGGGGGGAGGGGGCCAGGAAGGGGAGCCAGGCACACATGCTCAGGAAATCAGCAGAAAATGTCACTATTTAAAATAATAGGAAAAAGCATAAGTCTGCTAGGATGTAGACAGCAAGGATTAGCCTCTCACAGAGGCGCTACTACCCCCTTTACACCTACAGCCCTTAGAAGTCAGAGCAACAGAGAAGCTGGCCAGGAGTGGTACTTAAATGCCCTGACTCCCAGTCTAATCCTACCGGCAGGTGGAAGGCCTCACCTCTCCTGTTGACCTGGTGGCAGCCCAGGAGTTCTTCACCAAACATCTTCATTGCCCAAGCCATGGAGGCAGGAGGGAGCACCTGGGTGGGTGTACTCAGGGTGCAGAAACATGATCCCTTCTCCTGCACTAACCCTGTACTGTGTGTGAAGTCAGTGGGATCCTTGCAGCTCCAGATCACTTCCAGTTCATAGTAGCAGGGCAGATCAGACATGCAGGCTCCCTGCACCTTCAGTAGCACCTCCCTTTTGCTTAGCTTCCCCTCACCGCTGCCCCATGCTGCATCTCCATTCTCTATGGAGCCCACATAGAGGTACTTGCTATGTTTAGTGCCCCCCAGGGTGGAGAGTCCCAGTTGCCTGCTGGATCCCCAGCTCACTGTGCGCTAACATAATTTGCTTGTTTTTCTCCAGGCTTGCCTTGTCACCACCAGGTGGAACTTGTCCTACACATTTCTGTTTCCAGGGAGGCACACGCAAGGCCAGACCAGAAAGTGGCTGCAGCAGGAAGGGCAGATAAACAATGCAGACAGGAGTGACCCCTCCTGTTGCAGCTGCTTCCCAGTCCAGCCCTGCATGTGCCTCCTGGAATCAGAGGTGCGTGGAGCAGTTTCACATGGTTGAGAGCTACTGCTTTAGTCAGTCAGGGATAAGTGTGTTGCATACTGGCATGTCACACCTCCCTTAATGTTCTCATCCATGCCCTTATGGTTTACTGCATTCTGTTGTTCATGTAGTTAAGAGGTTGAGATCGCTTGTTATTGTTAGATATGGTTCAGAAAAGCAAGCTTATTTTCATAGACTAGCAGGTGCAACTTAGTTCTGACCTCCAGAACCTCTTTTAATCCAGCACTTTCCTTCCTTCAAGAAAAGACTTTCATGTTTAAGAAAAATTAGTGTAGAGTGGGTTTGTAATGAGAACAGTTTTTATTAAGGGTGAGGATAAGACCACTAAACTCATTTCACTTGTAATCTCAGCCGAATTCAAATCTAAGCCTCCAAAAGTAAAAGGCTATGTATTAACTACTCAGATGCTCTCTGTGTTCACAGGAAATCAAACTAAAACTAAATCTCAGATAATTTTCTCTGGACCAGAACATGCCCCTACTAATTAGGAACAATATAGAAAGACTGAGCCAGTAATAAGAAGATTTGTATTAAAAAATTGAAAAGATTAAACAGTTATCTCTCTCTTTGATTTACAGTAATGGAAACAAGCTTCATTGGCTTCACTGTCTAATCTTAGCTGAGCTTGTGAAAAAGACATCTGTTAATAAATATCATTTTAAATCAAGTCTGGGAGAGAGAGTACAGATAGTGAGATCTTTAAAGTTTCAGATGATCAGAGTTCATATAACTTGATAGGAAAAAACTGGGCACAATCAGAGCAAAGAGGTATACCCCAACATATGGAGCACAAACTGTAGTTAAGGTGATAGTGGAAAATGACTTGCCCTGCTCTTTGAAAAATAGAATTTCATGCTCAAAGCCATAGGCTGCAGATTTTATCCATATTAGTGTTCACTTTTTAAACCCAAGGAGTAGTAGATTTGAGTATAAACTTATAATTTTTGTTCATATAATTTTTATTCTATACATATTAGAAAATTGAGAGTTGTTTTTTTTTTTCTTTTCACCTCACATGAACCTATCCACCAGAGGCATAACGGGTCACTTCTGTGCCCTGGGTTGTGATAGTACACAGGGCAGTGGCTGCAGCCAGACTGCCAGCAGCAATGTGGCGGCTACTGATTTTGTGCCCTCCTCTCCCACCTCACAAATTGGCCCTGAGGACTCATGCCCCAGTCATCCCGTCTTGGTTATGCTGCTGCTATTTCCCTGCCACAAGGTCAGCCTCCTAAGCATTTCCCTCTTCACTTGGTCTTGTCCCTTCCTCCTGCTCCCTTCATACACACATACTCTTTTTGCTTCCTTGTCTCCTCCTTGGAAGCAGGATTTCATCAACTCCTGTAATCAAGGCTGAGATCCATCATGTGTGTCACAGCTACAGCAGTTCTTTCAGGCTCCGCAGCACCTCAAGATCCTGAGCCTTTTATGTGGTTCATTGTCTCTTGCAGTGACAGCATAGGTATGAACTTCAAATAAGCTTCAGCTCCTTCTGGAGTTTGTAATTCCCATTGAGAAGTGGCCAATGCAGCCATTGTTTCAGAAATGACTTAGTCTCCATATGGTGCCATGACGTCTTATTGATCCATGTGTACTTTGGAAAGAGGGATGCAGAGAAAGAGGAAGCAAAGAAGAAATGTTAGTATTCTGTGTTCACGTACGTGTATTAAAAACAGAGTAAAGGAGCGAAGGAAAGGATTTTAGACAACAACAGTAGGTGGGAAGATAGGAAGCTAGTGGGCAGTTTAGATGAGCCCCTGTGTTCAGTTAAGCAAGCAAAATTCAGAAGACTAAAACCCAGTTTAATTGGCTGAGAATCTGATCCTGCATTTTTACACATATACGTTAAAGATTACTTTAAAAAATAGGTGAATGTGTATAACAAAGCTAAGCTCAGAGTTGTCTTGAGGGAATAAATTCCTGATTTCTAGTTCCTTTTTTCTTTTTTCTTTTTTTGAAACTCCAAGGATATATTCCCCAGAAAATGCTGGAGGAAAGCTCACCGATAACTCAGGAAGTGAAGTAACATATAAGTTATTAAAAGGTCTTTCCACAGTTGTGCGATTCATTTCCATATCCCCCAGGAGCCCCTCTGCACTCTTATCACACAAATGGTGTTTTGGTGGGTGGGTTAAAAATTAGTTTAAAAATATAAATTAAAACTGTCAGGAGTGCCAGCCAACTCATTTTAAATAATAAAATCCAAAAAAAAGTTAGTAAAAGTACTTTCTGTCTCCCATCCAAAGGGTTTCAGTCACTCTCTGGATGCTGAGCATACATAGCTGAAGATGCATCAAAATAAATTCTGATTCAATCTTGACCTTCACTAAGTCTACACCTCAGTTGTTCCTATTTAAATAGCCTGAGAAAGAGCACTGCCGTATAAAATTTCTTAAACCTAGTGAAGTTTTGTTTCATTGTTAATTTTAGAATTAGTGTGTGAAAATAATAGCTCACAACTTTGTTTAACTCTTTTGTATGCAAGTCTTTCATGTAAGTTGGCACAGTTTATTATTAACCACATATACACACTCCCTAGTACATGCAATATGCTGTGCAAATAAAAATAAGGGATATTTAATAGGGGTGTGCAAAGAGGGCCCTATTAGATTCAGATTTGGATTCGGCCCAAATCAAGGACAGTGATTTGATTCATTGATTCACATCACTGTCCCTGATTCGATTCAGCCAAATCTGAATCTGAAGATTTAATGCTGATTCAGACATAGACACAGCTTTAAATGTTTTTTCTATATACCTTGATATACCAGCACAGCTATTGAACGCTGCAGTGCTGGGGCTTATGGAGCATCCCACAGGAGCGTGGGGGGGCCCTCCACGTGCTTGGCGGCGAACCCAGAAGTGAACCGGAAGCACTTCTGGTCCACCTCTGGTCCACTGGGGAGCATGCAGGGGGCCCCCTGCACTCCCCCGGTTCAGCGATTGGCCATGGGGGGACCCTGGGTGCCCCCTCCCAGACTCAGGAGGCACCAGTTGCCAAGCTGGGGGGACACGGGGGGACCCCCAGGGCGCTGCCTGGCACACCTGGAAGTGGACCTGAAGTGCTTCTGGTCCACTTCCGGGTCTGCTGCCGAGCGTGCTAGAGAGCCCCTCATGCTTCTGTGGGATGCTCCATCTGCCCCAGCATCGCAGCAGTCATGAGCTGCCTGCTACCTAGGGGTATGGAGAAAAAAATTTAAAGCTGTGTGTATGTCCAAATCAGCGAATCTCTCTGAATTGATTCAGACGGTTCCGATTCAACACAAAGAAATTATAGGGTCCTCTGATTCGATTTGGATTTGGAGATTTGGCCACTGAATCAGGCTGAATCTCTGCCAAATCAAATCAGGGATCAAAGCTTCGCAGAACCCTAATATTTAATTTCCTTTCTTGTTCTGGATTTAGTTAATTTTCCTAAATGCAAGAATGACAATCAGCTCTCTGACAAAGGAAAATGTTCTATCTGTTTTCTTTTGGGGTTTTTTAAGTTCTCTCCACAGTACATCTTCCAAATCACTCTGGGGTTTTAAAGAGTAGGATATTTCCTTAGGTCTAAGTGCTATTGCTGTTATTTCCTGGGAATTTACAATGTTATAATCATTAGAAAAATTAACCCAAAATTGTAGGACCACAAAGCATAGGCTGATCTATCTAAACATTTTGTCAATTGGGAAGAGAGAGGATATCAGAGTGTTCTTTATATTTTTCCCCCCAGTGGCCTTAGTAGATAAATGCCCATGCAACAACAATCAGAGGAGTGTTGAGATTATTATCTTTCATAAAGATTAAAATGACAGTGGGTTGAGAAGAAAGCAAATAAAGCTTGAGAATTTTGTGTACATTCATTTGCAGCTGATGAAGCATAGAAATTTATTTAACATTTTGGTCCTTTGGCTATGAAAGGTGGCCATGGACCCTCCCATTCTGACCTATTATTTTATCGCATCTCTATTTCTTGTTAAGAGGAGCCAGGCATTTCTCACTTTCTTTTATTGCCTTCCAGTTGGTTATAGGTCTTTTAAGCTTTCTTCTTCGTCTGGGATTCCATTTCAGTTCATGTCTTATCAGTCTATTTTTTCCATTTTAGTGAGGGGCTCAACCATATCAAATTATGTTTCCTAGCAATTTTACAAGCCTGCAATTGTCCAGTTCTGTTTTGCAAGCTCCATCCCTATCAGTGACCTTCTTTGTCCAGGGAATACCAAGAATGCCTCTTATAATTTTCAGTTTAATTGCAGTTTTGTTTTCTACTTTTTTAGTTTTAATCTCTTTCCTGCAAACAAATACATGCATTGTGCGGTGATTTAGAAAACAAATGTATATGCATTCCACTGCTTCATACCAGGACATACAACAAAATTACAGAGCTGCAAAATATCATACACAGGAGAGCCAACACTCCCATGTTAACACTGCTCACACTGAATGTCATGCATTTAACTGGGCTGCAGAAATGATCTGCAATTTCATCTCTCAGCTGAGAAGACCACCATATGAATTTCTGTCTCTCTACTACTTCTGTTGAATCTAAGTAGGAAAAGAGGAAGGAGGAAGAAGAAGTTTCAGCAAGCAGAGGCAGTGGGTGCATCTACACATGCAGTGAATTAATTCAATAAATTCTGGAGTAGTTTGAGCTGGAGTAAACTAGCAGCAGTTTGAACTGGAGCAAAGCAGTTTATGCCAGGGCCAAGGGCATGGAAAGTCAGCCCCAGGCTCTGGGTAACAGCATCAGGCAACATCAGGCCTGGCTGGGGAATGAGGGTACTGAAAGTGCAGAGCTGTGTGACTAGGCAGCAGACAGGAGCCTGGTCCCCTGTGGGCTGAGCTGGCTGGACATAATTTATGCCCACTGTCAGCATCTACACATGCATTTAATTACAGTTAATTAGCCCGCCCTAAGACAGTACTGTCTCTGACAGTACTACTGTTCGACAGTACTACTATTTCCAACAGTACTATCTTATGACGGCATTAATTAGTTTACTGAAGCCTAATTACATTGCATGTGTAGACAGTGATGATTTACTTCGCAGCCAGTTAGTCTACTCCACAGTTAAGCACACGTGTAGATATGGCCCGTGATCTTAGTGGTGAAAGGGAGGGAACTACTGCCAGGTTCCAGCACTCAGTGCTCCTAGGGTCTTGCCACTGACCAGTCCTAGTTGCCTCCATTTTCCACTCAGAGATGTTACAGGTCAGTTGCACTTCCTCTTGTATTCTACCCCAGTACTCCCACGTGCAGATTTCCTTAATATCTATCCAACTTCTCTGAGGTACCTCCATTAACTTAGTCCTGTGAACAGCTTTCAGCCAGCCATCCTTCCATCCAGACTTTCTCATAAATCCAACTTTTTTACTTCTTCTCAGAGAGCATCCAATCACTAGCTACAGCTGCAGGAGACTGTCCTAATCCTCCCCTGCCCCCCACCCTGCCACCACCACGCACATACATACTGGTATAGTGTATTTTGATTTGCTAAACTTTATGATCCTATACACATTACTTGCAAATATGCAAATTTCTTAATGGAGTGATTTGCATAAAATGTCTCAGAGTTGCGCAGAACTGGACAATTTTGTAAATTAAATATGTTCTTTGTCACATTGGATGTTTTCAATGAAGTGTGGAAGACCAATGGAAGGAAGCCAGCATGGCAACAGGGGTCAATTCATGCCAGCCAAAGAACATTCATTTAAGCCTGTAGGTATCCTTGCCAAAAGTGAAGCCATAAAGAGGTCGGGAAATAAGTCTCTCATCAAGTTTGCCAACAGGGAATATAAATCTTTCATACAGCTTGCCAATAGGGGATGTTTTGGGGTGGATGAGCCATCCCTTCCACCCAGTCTTTCTCAAGTTCTCAAATTTTTCCATTCTCAAATGATCTTCCTTCTATAGATGGTCTGAGTAAGAACCCTGGTACTCTCCCCCGCAAGTAAGCTGAGGGAAGATAAATTAAAGAGAAAACATTTACCAAACTTGCATTAAGTCTTCCGGCAAATAATATTGTCATTGTTTCTCCAGGCAGGAGACTTCTACACTCACCTTAATCATCTACTTTCTCCTGTAGAAAACTCAAAGGGTGCATCCACATGTGGTGTGGACATTTGGTTCCCTAGGGAATGCCCATGCCCGTGGCAAGTTACCCCAGGTGGAGTAGGGGAGTCTGGGCTGGCCCCAGCAGCCTTCCCTGGGATCCTCGGGACCTCCCAGGGCTGCAGCAGTGGCAATTTTGCTCCATAGAGCATGGCTGGCAGGCACAGCTCCACTTTTGAGCAGCGCATGCATTGGCAGGTGCTCCTTTGCAGCACGGACAACATCTGAATGTGCAGTATGTGTTTGCGACGCCACCTACTGTACGGCCATGTATGGGTGAGTGGTGCCTCCTAAATCAGGGGGTCATCAGTTGTCCCATCTGCCCCCCTGCCTGTCACCTAAGCAGGGAACGCTGGTGGTCAGGGGGTGCCCCCCCGTGCCCCCCCTACATGTCACCACTGCGGCCACGCTTGTCTGGATGCGGCCAAAGAGTGCAATTTTTGCCAAACTCTTGTTAGTAGCATAAAGTGTAGAAGAAGTTCTACATTCATAAATTACATTGTTGAACTTATTAGCTATGTAATGCCAAATAAAATAACACCTGCTCTCAGCATTATGGAATACTAGTTGATTACTGATGTACATGCTGAGTACCTAGGGGCTGAACTTCTTGGGCATCGAAAAGATAAACTAGTGTCCAGCTATGCCATTAACTGTCCACAAGATAACATTTGGGAGAGATGGGATGAACCTATGGATGGCCTGAGGAGCTGAGCCAGTGTAAATGACAAAGTACAATGAATCTGTAGAACTGCTTCATGTAAATCCAAGAATTTATATACAGGCTCCTTTGCTGCAATGAAAAGTGTACATAATTCTAGGGTAGGCTGACTGTATCAAAGAGGTCAAGAAAAGATCAAGGCTATTGAATGAAAACTTTGTTGGTGATCTAATTCCTTAACTCTCAGTGGAATTCAGTGGACTGTGAGGGAGTATTCAAGCATACCAAAACTTTAGGAGGAAAGTTGACGACATTAAGCTACTTGTGTTATAACTTCCACGGAACTCATACAACTGTATGATAAAATATGATATTACTATACAAGTAGCAGAGAGCTGTGGGTTTCCTACACAGAGTAGACAGAGTTAAAAAATGGAACTGGAAAACTGAATGTTAACTTGTTTACTTACCACTGAGATCAAAGATTCGACTTAAATAAACCTAACAGATTTTAAGAGTGAAATCCTGCCCTGATAAAGTCAGTGCAAAATTCCAGTTAACTTCAGTGGAGCCAGGATTTCAATCTAAGTGTTTACCTGAACCTTTTGAAGCTACTTCTTTCAGCTGATGTGTATCATCATTGGCTGCCATGGTTCCCCTGCTTTACCTGTGGCAGGTTAGGGTGTTAGGTCTGTATTGTGTCAGAGTTGATGGCAGGCTTACATAGAGTTTAGATTATGGTTTGTAGGGGATGGTTTGAATAAGGATGATCCTGCCTCAGGCAGGGTGTTAAACTAGATGACCTCTGGAGGTCTAGCCCTACTTCTGTATGACTATGACCCTATAACCTCTGGAGTTTCTATTGTTCTTTGCTTTCTAATGTAAACAGTCTATACCTTTCCCACCTTGATGTGGTATTGCATCATTTAGAATAGGACTATTTAGAGACATGGGGAAGTGTGACACATTCCCTTGCCTTTGTTCAGCTTTGGTCAGCCTTTGATGTGCAAAAAGCCACATAGAGCCTTGCTACCCATGGTTTCTGGAGCTCTTAACTCTTGGACTGGCTGCACATTACACCTTTAAAGTGGCTTAAAGCAAATATTATTTGGCTTAAAGTTATGACCCTGCAGGGCAGGATTATCTCCAATCTGTTTATTTTTGTTTCTGTTCCATTACCATGTGGCCACTTCCAACAGCTATTCCACCCAAGTTGAAGTCCTCCAGTATCCTAGAATTCAGTGCCCCCTGCCACTGACTCAGGGTACATGAGGATGCTGGGACACAGCAGGGCCAGGCACAGTGCTTTGCCCCCCCTTGGACGTTGGGCAGAGTGAATACTGCAGCCTCAGAGCACCCTGCAGCTGTCACCAGGAGTGGCTCTGCTCCCCCTAGTGGGAGTCACCTGAGGTCTAGAGAAAAAAAGATTGGGCCCCTCAGAGCTCAGAGTGAGTGCCCTGGATCTCTTTGGTCTTGCTAAAACTGACACAGTGGCTCCACACTGAGAGCAGGGCTGCCAGGGTTAAGCCTTGACAGCCTTGCTCTCAATGCAGAACTGTTGCAACTTGATCAGACCAGAGAGCCCTGAGAAAGCAGCTTCATATCACAGAGCTGCTGCAGCTCTGCACTGAGAGCAGGGCTGCCAGGGCTTAAGCCCGACTACCCCACTCAGAGGGCAAAGCTGCCGTGTCCGTTTCACTGAGACCAGACAGCCCCAGGGAAGTTGCTTCCCTTGGTCACTCAAATCTCGCTGAAACTGACACAGCGGTGGGCCCACTCTCTGCCTGGTGAGAGCTGGTCATCCTTCTAGTGCTGCCCTTGCTTTCCAAGCCTGTAGTGGCAAGTCCCACTGTGCAGACAAAGGACAGTCAGAGCCGGTTTTTCACTGTATCTTTCAACTACTCCACTTAAGCCAAACAACACTAAGCCGATTATCATTTGTTCAGTTTATAGTGTAAAGTCTAACAAGGGCCTTAAGTGTGTCAGATGTGGTGTTAAAGAGCTAAGACTATCTATATCAGTTAATGGTTTGATTAATTGGTGACCCACCCAAGATCATCAAAAGTATTTTTAGCTGATACGGAGATGCTCTGCAGCTAACTTGTGAAGTTTGGTTTTCTTTGTACACAAGTCACAAAAAAGTTTAGACTAAAACAGTTCTTTTGAATAAAACAATTCCAATTCTAATGTAGTTCTTTCCAGACATAAATCTATTTCTTGCTCCATAGATATGCAGATTCTATATAGAGAGAATATGGTGTATAGATAATGTTTCTGTTTGACTTCAGAATACTTTAGAAATGAATATCAGAGTTTTCAGGTCCAGTGCAGTACCTTCCATTTAATTAAATCATTTTGATCCTCTACTATATTTGAGGAAAGTCTCAGGAACTGAATCACTTGTGTTATCAATAGCATAATATGCACTCATTAGTTTGATCACTTTGGCATGACTTTAACAGGTTTGATTAATTCTTTGACTGACCATTTACTCTTACATTTTAAAAATGCCATTTAATCAAGAGTGAATCTGAAGTACTGAGCAAAACTGATGAGGAAAGAGTTGTTAGGTTTTTGGTAATAGCATATTGCTACATTTTTCATTTAGTCCCTTTAGATGCTACAGGGTGCAACTGTGTAATGTCCAAACTGAGTTTTACCTTCTCCTGGTCATCTAGATAAACTGCTAATAAGTACAAGAAACTGTGCTCTATTGTGGCAACCTCTTGTAATTCACCTTCCAAACTGAATGATAATTGAACGTTGCATGTAAACTTTTTATATGCCGATCACTTCCTCTCAAATTATTGCGTGAAGGCTGCACAAGTCTGTCAAAATACAGTATTTACATTTACGTATACTGAGAACAGATAATGTAGGCAATTTATGTTGTAATGTTGAATACTTTTCTTGCTACAATATAATTGTTGCATACAAAATGCCATGCTATCCCCAATGCCACCAGCATATGATTTTCATATACATATCCAAAGGTTATATTATAAATAACCTCCAGAAGTTTTGCATTTATTTATACAAGATAATTTAGGTTTTTGTTATGAGTAAGTTGGAGAGGGTTGGCAATGTTAAGGTTCAGGTTTAAACTACCTTTGATCTTCCATGAAAGAGTAATATCCTCATGGAGTCAAATCAGCTCTTCAGTCTGATTGTCTTGCACTTTACTTTGAGGCCTTTTGATGAAAACTTATACCACCATACTATAAACTGTATATGGACCTTGGCAGTATCATGGGTTGATACATAGTGACTTTTATCCTCTTTTCTTTTCCAGAGTGGTTTCATAGTATGCTATGACCACTGATTTTCTGCCCCTCTCTTCTTCAGAAGTTTCTGTATTTTAGAAAGAGTATATTTATCTGGATCCAAATGGATCTTGTACAGTGTAGCAAGATATTGCCTATTCCTTGTTCAGAGAAAGTCTAAACCATATATTGGAAAAATTGCCAGTAGCTGCTGTTGCCTCGTCTGAGCTAATACCTCCCCCATTTGCTACCACTGGTGAGGTGGGGACAGTGATGGAATATTGTAGGCTGTGAAGTTGAGGAAGTATTAGACTAGAATAAAGTCAATTTATACTAATTCTCCTTAAGATATTTACTCAAATCCCCAGTCACTTTTACCATGATGTCCTCTGCTGTTGGCAGCAATGCATGCAAGGCATGCACTAGATCTTCACATGCCCTGATAGGAAAACCTGTTTGTTTTTTCTGAATAAAATGGATTTGCATAAGGTGGAAAAACCCAAAATAACCAAAAACCAACTGCATACAACTAAAGAAAGAATACACACTCGCAAAGGCATAACAAGCAGTTTTTGCACTCTGGACAGTGGCAATGGCCACCACCACCAGTCTCATAACCCCACTATATCAGCACCAAGTTTAGCTACACCCAGGGGAATTATGCAATTCCCATACAATTTTGCACACAAAAAGTATGCCTGCACATAATTGCTTAATTTTGCATAATTTAACCACAGTGGACTCTCTGCCTCCACCTCCATGGGTATCCTGGCACTCCAACTGGGAGCCCCATGATGTGGAGGCACAGAACTGTGCAACTAGACAGCTGGGTAAGTGGGGAGGAGAGCTCCTGTCTGCAGGATAGGGAGTGGGCGTGGGGTTTGGGGGTGGGCATGGAGGTATGTATGGGTAGGTGTGGGGTTTGTGGGTGGGTATCGGCTGCGCACCATTGGGCCAGACAGGCTCCATGCCCCCACATAGAGCTTCTAGCACTCCAGCAAGAAGCCACGTATGGAGGCAAGAAGGAGCCCACCTGGCCTGATGTCACATGGTTCTGTGCCTCCATGTGTGGCTTCCCACTGGAGTGCTGGAAGCCCCACATGGAGGCATGGAGCCCGCCCAGGCTGATGACATGTGGACTGGGAGCTGTGCACCATTGGGACAGGCAGGAAGCTGCACATGGAGGCATAGAGTTGCATGCCATGAGGCCAGGAGGGCACCTGCTTGCCCCCACATGCAACTTTCTCTTGGAGTGCTAGAAGCCCCACACAGAGGCATGGAGCCCACCTGGCCCAATGGCACACAGCTTCGGGTCCATGCACCATCGGGCCGGGCCAGGCCAGCCGGCTCCACGCCGGCATGTGGGGCTTCCAAGAAGCTGCACAGGGAGGCACAGAGCTTGCCCGGCCCAATGGTGTGCAGCTCCCACCTACAGTGTCACAAGCCCTGCATGCTGGCATGGAGCCAGCCTGGTTTGGTTTGAAAGCACACACCAGCAAGCCAGGCCAACTCCATGCCAGCACGTATTGGCCCTGGGACTCAGTCAGAGGTGTGCGGTGCCGGGGGCTCTGCCTGCCATGGCCATAAGCGCTCCAAGGGCCCGCTGCCTGCTGCCACTTAGCCGCCAGCAGCAGGGGCTGTGCACCATGGGCGGGATGTGTGGCAGGGGGGCCCACACCCACCAACAACCCTTCCCCCCACACACCCCTTTACGACCCCACACAAACCCCACACCCACAAACCCCACAAACACCCACATACCCCTTCACAATCCCCCTCAAGCCCCATACCTACCCACAACCCCCCCACACCTTTTCACAACCACTCCACAAACTGCACACCCACAACTTCAGATGGTCTGAGATGCATGGGTCAGACCTCAACCCCTCAAGCCACTCCAGGACCCATGCTGCATGTGGTGCCCATGGGTGATGGAGTAGCTAGAGTGGGCACCATGGGTAGTGCATGGGGCCTAGCATGGGGTGAGGGGCATCATGTGCAGGGCCAGGCACTGCATAGTGCCAATTCTGGAACAGGCGTTGTATAGGCTGGATATGGACAGGGGTGGTGAAGGAGATAGCAGAGTCCATAGTCCCAATCTGGCCTGTGGACCAGCTCCACACCACTCATCTAGCCCACCAGTCCAAATGAGTTGAACAACCCTGCCAAAAGGGACAAGGGGTGCAGACAGAAATGACATTTGTCATGCAGTGACATGAGCATCCTTGAAATTGCTTTAAAGCCATGCCCAAACAGAAGAGCATGGCTGCATAGCCATCCAATCGCATGACAAATTAACCCTCATTGTATGAGGGTTCAAGTGAAGCCACTCCTAAGCAGAGCAACTTCATTCATTTCTGTCTGCTCCGGCTGCAAGAATAGCCTGGCTCAGTTGCTGTCTCTGGATGGGTGGGGGAGAAGGCAAGGGAGGGAGATCCTTTCTGTAGTTTTCTCAGCCCTGCTGGAGTGATCTCTGATCCTCCACCCTCATGATCCGACAGCTAATGCCTGGATCTGGCAATCTGGAGGATTGGTCTAACTCATGGTGTTTCTATAAAGTTTCTATAAACTGCCGTGAGTTAGGGTTACCATATTTCCAGTTGTACTTCTGTATGCACCCAGGATTAGGAGCAATGGCCTCAAGCTTCAGCAGGGGAAATTTAGGGTGGAGACTAGAAGCATCTTTTTGACTGTGAGGGTGGTCAAGCATTGGGACAAGCTGCCTGCAAAAACTGTGGAATCTCCATCCTTGGAAGTTTTCAAGAGCAGGTTAGACAGGCGCTTGGTTAAGATGGTTTTGTCAGGTATGCTGCTGCCTTGAGCAGGGATCTGGACTAGATGACCTCATGAGATCTCTTTCAGCCCTACTTTCTTATGATCCTATGAGCCCAGTTATGGTACTGCATGCCTGCCTGGATTTGAAGGGACGTGTCTCAGGGAACACTGCAGAAATTGTTTACGAATGGTTTATTCTAATATAAATATAACAATAGTAGGATGACTTCAGATCTGCAGTTCGGTTGCACATTAAATAAATTTGGTAACATTAGCTAGTCCCTTTGGAATTTATCAACATCATGAACTCCAAACATAATATGATGCAACCCGTAATTATTTGTCTCTACTCGGTAGACTCTCAGAACTGAGTTGAATGGACAGACCTCTATGAGAAAGTTTTCAGAGTTCCTTCTTTGCTTTGCTGTGACTGGAGCTAAACAGTGCTCTAAAACCTTTGCTTTCATACATACTAAATGAATTCTCCTTATCAAATAAATAAGCGTACCCTATAATGTTTCTAAGTATGGGTCAGCTCAGATTATCAGGCTCATAACTCCCTGTTATGAAAGTGAAACCTGCTCAGAAACTAGTTTGATTGGTTTACTAATCTCTCTATATATCTTTATTTAAAAACCCTAAATATGAATCCTCTTTCATTGGCCATTTGTACAAGCTTTAGTCCATGTGTTCCAGCCTAGTCTCTCTTTCACTATGTCTGCATGCTCCACAGTGATACACTGATCACTTTTCTCAAGGAAGACTAAGAGTTGAGATACTGAGTGGAGAAACACACATTTTTCATATTTTCTATGAGGATACATTATAATATAGGTATATTTGGAAAACCACTTGAAATTTTGAATGCTTAAATAGACTATAATTCTGTCATTGGTTATTTATGGTTCCTACTAGTGTAAACCAAGCTGCAAACACCAGTCGAATGTCCACTGCCATGCAACACTTGCAAGCCTCAGGTTCTGCCAGGAGCCCCTAATTGAACTAATGCAGCTCAGAATGTCATAGGGAAGAAATATGATTAGCTGGATCTGGAAATGCACAGATTCCATCATGGGTGACTGGTGCCTCTTGAGTCAGGGGGGGCATGTACCCCCCCTGACAGCAGTCAGCAACCAGCAGAGATGGTCCCCCACAGCTGATCGTGCTGACCAGGGACAGGGGAGAATACCCCCTGTGGCCAATCTCACTCACCAAAAAGCAGCCACACCACTTCTGGAAGTCCTGTGGGCAGTTCCAGAAGTGGCACGGCTGCTTTTGCTGGCAGCCCTGCTCCCTGGCCAGCACTCACAGAGTGGGCACTGGTGCTCCAACCTGCCCCCCTGCCCATCACCTAAACAGGGAGTGCAGCCTGTCAGGGGATGCACCGGTGCTCTCAGGGGATGCACGTGCACTCCCTACGTGTCACCACTGGATTCCATGTTGTATTTTTGATGTATCAGTCGCAATGCCACTTCTAGCCCTCTGCTGACGTGAATTTCTCTTTCTGACCCTGCTGCCCAACAAGTATAGGGAATATAATTTGCAAGCCACCTGTCCTTGTGAGTTGGAATCTCACATGTTATTCATGCCAATGCGATCTTCATATAAGTAACAAGTAAGAGTTTATTTGGAAGCAGCTAACAAAATGTAAAGCAGATTTTAACAAAAGCTAAAATGTGTTTGTTTCAGAGAACAAAACCCAATTTCATGGTCAATGTTTCTTTGGGTTTTTTTTATTTTGTATCATCTGACAGAGAGATTCTTTTTAAGTCTCTGAGAGAGGAAAGCCATGTATCTTGCTGTGATTTTCCTGTGGAAAAATATGGAAAGAGAAATATTTATTTTTATGATGTATTGTGTAAAGTTCTGAATACCATAGAATATGTGAAGTAGAAAACAAGAAAAAGCAAAATGGGGGCACTGAGATTTGAGAACCAAGCATAGCTCATGAAAATAGTTAAAATATAATAATTCTACTGTATTTAAAATAAAAATACAAACGTATACCTTTGTTTCAACAAATTATTCCTTTTTACAAATACAGATAGTTATTTGTATATCACAACTACTTTCCCCTCTCTCCCCTATAATGCAAGTATAAGTGTATAGCAATTGCAGAGTAACTAAATACCTGATATTAATACAAACACTGAGTGACAGAAAAAAAGGAGTGTTGCCAAGCAGGATGTTTGCCGTGTATTCTGTGTGTTGATCAATAAGCAAATGCAGAATGCAGATAGGAAAAAACTTACCCTTGAAAACATAAGCAATGATAATTGGATAACACAGTAATTTTATCCTTTGTTCTTTTTTTTTTACATGATTTTTGCATTTGAAACTTTGTGTCCTTTTTGGGTCATTCCTATTCAGGACAGTGTGTACATTTTAAGATCCTTATTGAGTCATTAGCAGACTCAAGATCTCATTCATTTATTGCTATCACTTTATTTTGTTTCTGGTAAGTCAAACTGTGGTTTTCAAGGTGCTTTTACTTGAGAGATCTGTGGGGCACTTAACCTACATTAGACCTAAGAGGTCTGAGGGTTCTTCAAAAGACAAAGAATTTCAAGATACTTTCCTTGAGGATGTGTCAAGGGCAATACAGACAAAAGACTGATGTCTCCTTTAACAGCTTGATAAGTATCTCAGGATATTCTGCAGGAATCAGTACTGTTTCTACAAGGTACTGTATTCCCATTCAGCATAATATGGCTGAATATGTGTACTATATGTGACAATGGTGAAGACTTATCTTTGCCCTGAGGGCTAGGTGCTGTAACACTTCTCAAGTGATAGGCTTGATAGAAGAAATGATTCAGAGGCAATGATCTGCTAAAAAGTCACATTAAATATGTGAGAGAATTAAAAAACGTGGATCTGTGTTTATCTTGATTTTATAAGTTTCAAAGCTCTGTTTATTTCTAGCATCAAAATCCCTTGTAAAAGTAAAACAAATCATTCTTGTATTGACCATTTTTTTTCAAGTTGTTCTATTGAGGCATCTTCCCAACTGAGTTCCTTATTGAATTGTATTTCTATGAGGGTATTGTAGGTTAGCAGCACATTTTTATGGTACACAAAAGATGTGCCTTCTGAATTTCCAATGCCTTGCATATTGTTCCCCATAGAAGAAACATCTCTGAAATACTGAATAAATCAAAATAGAAACAGTTGGCTCTTGACTTGCTGCTGATATTATTTTTTTTTTTTTTTTTGCTTATATTTGCTAGGATAGCCTGACCAGCCTATTTCTTCATTTGCTTAATTTATAAGAAACATATCCTTTTACAAAACCTTCTCATGCATTTTTGAGTCTGCAACATAAGACTTAATTTCACATAAATAACCAAAAAATAATTTAGATTGAAAGCAATACAAACAGTAAACCCCTGTGTGTACACATAAAGCTTGTTTCAGAATCAAGCAATTGGTGCGATACATTCTGGTGGTAAAAAATTGTAAACCTATAATGTACAATTGTTTAAAAGAGAGCTTCAACCAAAATTAGTGTGACGTGCTATTAGTTTTTGTTCAGATATTTTCAGGGTTTAGGTGACAGAAAAATCGAATTATTAGCTCTATGGCCCTGGAATCAGTTTCTAGTCACTTTGGTTTGTTTTCATTGTAGTATCTTTTATTTGAAATAGTGCAGCTACAATCCATAGCTCACCTTCAATTTGCTGTAGTCAGATAGGAGCATCTCTGTTGGTGAGAAATTTTGCTCTCTAAATGACTGCAGCCCTGTCCCAGGGTTATTATTTGGAATAGGACACATTTGTTTAAACCGAATTTTGTCTTTTAAAAGCAGCTGGCAAGTACATTGCATGCATGGATATTTGCTCTTTAGATAGCTGTAATGGAGGGTGCTGGAATGGTCATTTTCTTCAATAATGAATCTTTACATTTTTTCCCCAAAATATTATGAGATGAAAAGAGCTTATTGATATGAAATAACAACACTCATTTGAATTGTCCAAAATTGTCCCCACAGCTTCACATATAATGTCGTAACTGCTAATGATGCTCAATCATGTTGAGGAGCACAATGAGACTGGGAAGGGACCACCAAACTCATCTCATATACGACTGCAGTAAATGAGTATTTGCAAGTAGTATTTCCCTTGAGATGCAATGAGTATTTCCCTTGAGATGAGAGACTGATACATATCCTTAGCACACTACTATACCTACATTGTGAAGAATTGTATGTGTTTAGGACATACAGAGTGAGCTGTGCTGGTTGACAGAAAGTCAAGCAAGGAAACTGAGAAAATGAGGAGCCCAACAAGAGAGGAGAAAATATCATATGGACCGTGCGGGGATGAGATGAGACAAAAGAAGAGAATAAAGAACTATAAAAGGATATAGGTGTGAAGAGTTTAAAATGATCCTGATCGTTAGTTAGTACATTTGTGTATGTTTGTGTATACCTGTGTATACACACATTCATGTAAGGAGACACAGAATGATCACAGTGACTGTCCCCACCTCCCAAACCTGGACCTAGGATATCTAGAATTTATTTCCTTACTCATGACCTTTCATATCTATCAGGTATAAACGTTTTTCTTTCACTTATACCCAGGCTACATTTGAAAGTACCATAGGTCTCAGGCAAGAATTATCAGTAGATAAACCTGCACTATCTCTAAGTCATTTATATACAAAAAAAGCTGTGAAATCTTTTTATGTGAAAGCCTTTTATTCTTTCTTAACAACCTTTACTTTACTCAGTCTTTGCTGCATTTTTCAAATAAAAAATACATTTCTTTGAAGGATTTTTGCATTCTATATAAGTAAGGAACTGCTATTACTGTAGTATTATTATACTAGTCCTTGTAAAAGTCTTTTCAGTACATACACTCAGCTTTCCCAAGCTGAAACTGTAAAATAATGAAGGAAACCATTGGTGAATTAAACAGCTTGTTAGTCATGGAGGATCAGTGGATTGAATTCTCCTGAGGTTCAGTGTACAGGGTAGTGGCAATGAGATCAGGAAAAATCAAACTACTGGTTACTGAATATATATTAAAGCATTCTGCAAATGTAATATAGGAAATAGCTTCTTTTTTGTGGCTCAATAATTTAGTAACTTTCACGTCAGGGAACCTGGTCAGAAATTTTGCCTTGACAACAAGTAAATTGTTCTGAATAGACAGTTATAATGGGTGATATAATATCTCAGTATGAGCAAATGAGGCACTAAGACACCCTTGTGCTGTTCAATTCAGTTTCTTGGTAACTGTTCCTTACACAGTAACCTCCCAGCTATGGAACCTAGTTAACATAATGAGCTTTATAATTTGGGTTCTGTATAATTAAGTTTTTAAGGAAGTCAAGGATGCAACGTACAAACTAGTCTTTTGCTCCAAGAAGCTGGGCAGTATAACATTCCCTATCTTTGGAATGACTTTTCCCATTCTCAGAACATCGTGTTTTTGCTCCTCCATCCTATATTCACCTATCTGATGCCCGTCTGTTGATCCAACTCCTTCAGTTACAATTCTCTCCACTTCCTTATATGACACCCCATAGTGAGAGTTCAGTCTTTCAGCTGAACTCTTCCCATCACCAAGACCCCTTCCCAACTTACCAATTTCATCTCTCTAAACCTCTGTGTATATAGCCTTTCATTTCACTTTAGTTTATTCTGATTAACTATTTTTGTGATGTTTTATTAGTATACAGTTTAAGGATATGGTATATTAATGCATCTGTATAACAATAAATCTCGTGCACTATTCAGAATTTTCAATATATTACTTGTACGGATTTGCTAAATAGAGTTTGGTTTTCTTATTTAAGGGCATATCTGTCTCCCAAAATATGTTGCAAAATTAGCTATTTTGTTTATAGTTAAAAGAAGAAAAAAATTATGAAACACTCTAAATGCATAGGGAAAATGGAGCAAAAGTAAGAGATGCTTGCTTTTTCAGAATATTTAAATAAGTACACATTCTGCATTAGTTATCTTTTAACTAAAGAAAGTGTAAGTCAAAATGTGACAAAGTGAAACATCATCATTTAATATGGGAGAAGACAGGTTTATGTGACTATAAATGGGATAATTGTGACAGGTACAATTATAGTCAGTCTTGGTTAGGAGCTGTTGTATGACTAAATGAGCAGAGAGCTAAAATATATCCTTATACTCCACAAGAGGGCAGTAGGAATTCTTGGGGTTGAGGTACGGCAGTATAAGAAAAATTGCATTATATCTTGATTGAAATCAAAATAGCTAACTATGGAAAACTCTGCTGCATTTTATGACGCTTTATTTCCTTGTTCTCTCCTTTTGTATGTCTGTGTACCAGTTCAGGCACATTTTAGTTGTCCCCTTTGAACATAAGTAGTTTCCAGGGATAGCCACCTTTAACAACCGAGATCCCTACCAAACCCAAACAGTACACATACACATAAAAGCACTATTTCTGCCACAGCAGACATTACAGCAAGGATTGTCCCCATTTTGTGACACTTACTATCACGCTGAGAACCCAAATACAACCACAATTTTGAACTGCCATAGTTTAAAGTGCTTGGGTATTGTGTGTGGCCTTCACAGGCACTTTGGACTCATTCTCTTGTGCAAAAGGTAAAGTAGAAAAACTGTTCAATATTGAAAATTGATTTTTTATAAAAGATGGTTAAAATTGGCTGCTGTGTGAGAAACTGCTGTGGAAAGGGCAGCTTGGCTTCTGGGAATAATAAACAGGAATAAACGGGGGCAGGGGAAGAGGTCAAATAGCCCATGGGCCCTTTAAAAATAAAGGTTAGGAAAAAATCAGTAAATAACAAATACTAAATATTTTCCCTATTCTTTTCAAAATTGTTTTTCTAGGAACTAACTTTTCATAACAGAAAGACACTATTATATTTATTTTCCACAAATAAAACTACTTTTTAAAAAGGTTTTAAAAAATGTATAATTGATGAGCCCTGCTCTAATAGCAACATGATGCAATGCTTTTATGTTTTTATGTGATATCATACACATGTTGGAGGTAAAAAGCTATTGGCCTTCAGTCTCATACCCTTCGGTGCACCCCAGGGTTAATATACACCCCATCATGGCATACTGCTGTTGTACACACTAGCTAAGAAGCTTCCCAGAATAATCTGCATAGATTGATATTAAGTCCCCCATTAAGGGGGACAGACTGAATTACTGTTTTTGGAATTTGATGACAGATGAAGAAGCAACGAAGAGATGACACAGCTGTAAATGTGTTGTACTGAGATTAGAGGACCCTTCTTTCCCAACCCATAATGTTAAAGTAATGGGCATTTCCCATCCCAGAGACATCAAGAAAAGATTAAATTCGGTGGCTGTGTGGTCAGGGAGGTGGGAAGAAAGCAAAAACCAATGTTGAACTTCAAATTAATGTTTCAGGCTGTGCTAAATACATTGAAACAAAAAATAGAAAACTTTTTCACCTCAAATTCATCACCAAGGGCAGAAGGGTGGTTTTATAATCTAGATTGTCAACTCCTCAGCACCTGTCACTTTATCTGTTTGCAAGATGCCATACCCATTTATGGTGATGTATAAATAATAGTTGTAATTCTATGCTGGAGGGAAAAGATTTGAATTTAGAAGAACTTTGTTCTTTTCCTGGTTTTGCCACAGATTTCCTATACAAGCTTGGGCAAGTCATTTAAGTACCTGTGTGCCTCAGTTTCCTCATTTACAAAATGGGGATAACCCTCTTTATCTCTTATTGGTATCAGGGGATTAAGTTGTTATTTTCAACTTTTGCTGAAATCCCCAACTGGGAGGCTCTTAAGTAAGCGCAAAGTGTTACATTTAATGTCCCTGTCTTTATAGGGAAAGGCCTGCAATTTTGGAATTGTACTCAGGTGCAGCCTTTTATTTAGATTTTGTGGTTAATCACCAAAGCCACAACTCATTCTGGTAACATATTTTACTCATATGAAAGTTACAACTGAAAGTTCAAAAAGTATGTGTTGTAGAACAGATTACGGGGATGCAGAGGACATCTGTCCCACTCAGTGAACAGGCCTTGGAACAGATGTCTCAAATTTCTTCAAATCCAGAGCATGCTGTCCATTTTTCAGCGATAAACAGAATTTTTCCTCTTTGTCACTGAGCACCAAAGTATTATCTTTAATGCATAAAATATGTAAATTCTTAAAGCATCATTTTGCTCTTTAGTGAGTTTAGATATTACAAAACGGTTTAATTATAAAAACAGACAGACCTAGTCCTGGGACCTGTGCAGCTAGAAATAAATGTGCAATCAAAACTGCAATTACCTGCAGAATTTAGTGTAAACAGATCAGCAATCACATAACAAACACAGGCTAGTTTGCATTCTGATATGAATACAGTTAGATCCAAAGCAATTTTCCTTTATTTATCTTAGCTGCTCAGCATAAATAAAGCAAGGGCATTGAAGCAATTAGCATAATTAGAGTATCGTGGTCAGGCCCTGTGTGATTTCTAGAGACGTTTCACTTTAGAATTCTTTTTCCCATACAAGAGTTTCCCTGAGCCACTAAAATATCGCTTTGGGCATTTTTGTATTTCAAATTTGCAAGTTGTCAGTTTGAAAAACCCTTGACACATGGATGTGAAAGCATCTCACAGACAACCACAGAAGGTATACCCTCAGCTTTTCATTACTAAGAAGCTGGGGAATTTCCTTTTTCAGCTCTTTCTCCTACTTGACGTTTAACCCTAGAAATGTCAGGCTTAATTATTTCAGTCGCCGTTGAACAGATCTAAGGGTTAAAAATAACCTGTTTAAAAAATATGGTGCGAAGCTCATGTCACTGCAGGGGTTACGCTCACAGTGCGAATTGTCAGCTGTCCCCCCGCACCCCCCTGCTTATCTTGAACTGGTTCACTTATGCTAGAGAGGAGCATAGATCAGGAATGGGCATCTTTGTCACGAGTGTTCAGCAAGAGTGGGAACATTGCTGGGAATTCATAGGACAGACAAGGTGGGGAGAAGGGGAATTTTAGGCCCATTTCTAGTAGTACTATAGTGCAAGAGTGATAATTCTCTACCAGTTTTCTTGGGTAGATGTGGGAAGTGTCTGTCATGAAGCAAATTGCTTGCCATTTGCAACCATTTTGCCAGCAGCGAGCATGGGTACCAAGTCGGGGGGCATGTCTTGCCTTTACTTTTTTCTTCATTAGTGAACATTTAAATTCAGGATAACGTATAAAGTATAAAAGTGACAGTAGTTTCCTTTCATCTTCATAAATTAAAAGGGCACTCACTGCTTCCAGTAGGACATGGTAGATTTTGGAGCCAGGCTATGGCAAAATGGACTCAAGAGCGTGGTTTGGCTACAGGCTTCATGTATACTGTACAATTAATTTTGTTAGCTCTTGAAGAGATTTTGATTATTAAATTAGGTGTCCTATAATTTATAAGTGATCTTTGTCAGAGCTTTGAAATCTCTGCTTCTCATGAGGGGGAATTTGTGACCTCATTTATCAGTCCTCTCCATTGTAACACTTGATATCACAGATAACAAAGTGGGAGCTTGTAAAAAGGAATTGGAGAATGGCTATAGATTAAAGTGTGGAAATATTTCTTTTAAAGTGCTTCACGTGAAGTATGTTAAGGATTTTAAAAGAATTATGTTGAATAAGAAAAAACCCAGCAAATTAGAAACAGTGCGCACCTATACACTTGTTGGGTCACGTTCTAATTGGAATGCGATTATAAGTCTGTTCCGCATTCTAGATAGAACGCTCCAGCATGGCCTCATCATCACATGTATAAGCCCCTGCCAATTTAAAAATGGCCACTGGGACACTTTATCTAAGCATCATTCAATGAGGTTTAAATAAAGCACCCCACTGGCCATTTTTAACCCCGCAGGGGCTTATAAATGTGATGGTGAGGAATTTTAATTAGAGCAGCTCTCCAGGAACTGTTCTAATTAATGCCCCTCCCCCAAGGACATGTATAGGAAACCAGTCTGACCATTCCAACAAGGAGCAAGCTTTCCTAGGAGCATGGAAAGTGCCTTAATTTTTGTGTAGTTGACATTTCTTGGAGAATATAGTGTTCCCCAGAACCCTTTCATTTTGTCTTCTCTCATTTAATTCAAATATCTCCTAAGTTCTGGCTATATGAACAAGTTATCACAGAACAAGCTCAGTTCTAACCTTACTGCCCAGGACTGGAAATGTGAGAAAGCTTGCCTTATTTTCTTTGAGGCACAGACTACTTACACCTACTATAGGGTAAGAGCATGCTTATCAGCAGTGACCATTGAGTAGTTGGTATACTATTAGTTCAAACTTTTGGTTAACCTTGCAGTAAATTGTTTGTTTAGTCAGACCCTTACATACTTGAAAAATCACTCAAGTTTGTTTAACACTTTGCCACTTAAGTTTCTTATCACAAATGTACTAGCCAAAGGATTGACCAGCAGAGTTTATTTAGGGTAAAAGGATGCCCTTCAAACAATGGAAATCCCAGCAAAATAATACCAATTTAATGTGTCTGAGAGGGAATTTGAAGATCAAGTACTCAGACACTTTAAAAAATAAAACATACTTGTATTAGCTTTACAAATTTGCTGTAAAAATCTACCAGCAAAGTCTGATTGCCTTTACTATGCTCACTATCAATAATAAAAAAATCCTTAATGTCAGTTTATTTCCCTATTTAGAATATTGCAAAACCACTCTAAATATACAGTGTAGCACTAAGTCTCCATAGCAATAAGTCTCCAAAAGGGGAGGAATGGGAATAAGAGTCTCTAGGAGTCAAAGGAGTTGTTAAAGGATACAAGGATATTGTAAAAAGCTAAAGAATAAATTGTTTAAAAACAACAGAATTCAAGGGGCAAAACAGCATACCATCATTAAAGGAGAACTGGGTTTTCAGGTCATCTGGTTTTTGTTTTTTCTTTCCAATGGCTTCCACAGTGTATTAGATGATGCACAAACACATGGGAGGTTTTTTGGATCATCTCTTTTCATGCTTTTTTATATATGTGAGTGAGTGATTAGTTGCATGGTTAGTGGGTAGTGAATAATGAGAGTTCTTCTCTTTAACATCTGTCTTTTTTATTGGAGTCTATTGTAGCAAAGAGGCCAACTCGAAGTATAAAATCCTCTCTTATGTTGAAAACCAGCACAAGGTCTACACTCGCTTTAAGTGCAAGTAAAATCCTACTTTGTTACCATGTTTTGAGGGATATGGGTAAATTTCAGACTAAATGTTTTTATGCATTTGTCTTTCTACATTGTTTTTATACAAGAAGGGAAGATAGGAATCACTGTACTGGATTAGACCCGACATCTATCTTGTCCAGTATCCTGTCTATAAAATGGCCAGCATGAAATGTTACAGAGGCAATACAAGAACATTCATTTGGCTGACAAAGGATAATCTCTCCCCCCACCTTCCAACAAGATTTCTTCCTAATCCCATATATTTAGAGAGACTCCTAAATACTTGAAATTGAAGGTATCTTCCAAAATTTGTTAGTACTGATTTATAATGTTAGCATTATAAATAGTGCAGGGGTCAGCAACCTTTGAGAGCAGCAGACTGGGTCCTTACAACCCATCTGCCACTGTGGGCCACCCTCTTGTTTGGTGGGGGAGGGAGGAGAGAGACAGGATGAGAGCTTAACGTGCTGAAGGGGACACAGAGGGGGAGAGTAAGCAGCTCATGGTTTAGGGGAGGGTGGGTAGAGAAAAAGAGAGCTTACTTTTGGTAAACATCAGAGGAGATGGGAAGGGAGAAGGGGACCTCTGGTAAACATTGCCTGCCTTAGAGGAAGTAGGAGGAGGAGAGGGATCAGCAACATGGTGCAAAATGGAGAAGGAGATGCATCAGGCTGAGCTGCTTGCTGCTGATCCCCCATGCTGTGAACCAGATCCAGTCACATACAAGGCCAGATTTGGCCTGCCATCCCCAGAATGCTAAACTCTGAAAGCATCCTACACTTTCTATGTAGTAGTCTCGGTATCCATATAAATGTCTAATCTTATTTGATTCTTACTAAGTTCCTAGCACCAGTAATATCTTATGGCAATGAGTTGCACAAGCTATTTGCACACTGTATAACAAGGGTTTTGAATTTATTTTGTGTCCATTTTTTACCTTTTCATTTAATTGAATATCTCCTTGTTCTTATGCTGTGGGATGGAGAGAACAGAAGCTTGTGAATGCCTTCCTTTATACCAGTCATTATTTTATGTATATGTTAGCATGTCCTTTATTATTTCCTCAAAAACAGTACTCATCTGTGGCGGGGCATTGGTGGTGCCTGCCACTTTAAGAGCTGGAGCAGGCAGCAGACAGGTGCTTGATTATGGTGGCCATTTTGAGACCAGGATATAGAGGATGAAGCAGCAGTTTGCTGCTGGCCCCACCATGAAAGAGACATCAGCTGGCTGTGTTGAGGCTCACAACATCTTGGAGATATATGGGCAGGGGTTATGGGGAAGGAGGAGGCCCCAGGTCCTGGGCATGACCTAAAACTGCACCCTGCCAGGGTTGAGAGGCCTGGTGGGACTGATGGTGGTGCAGTAGCCCCATAAATGCCAGGACCAAAAACCTCCCTGGTGAAAGGCAGGTTGGTGACACCTGATAACCTCCATCCCCTGCACAGTCCTGGCTGGGGAAAACCCAGGCCAGTGAGATCCTGAAAAGGCCTGAGGCTCATTTGTTCCAGTGGAGTTATGAGGGTGGAGACAGGCATGCAGCTTAGGCCTGACACAAGGTACCTCAACTGGCCCATGCTGGGGCCAGGACCCAAAGCGGGGGTCAAAGGGCCAGGGGCCCACCACGAGGGATGCTCAGAGAGCAAGAGGCTTGGTAGTCCGTCTGGCCTGGGATGGGGCCAGGGCCTAAGGGGGAGCTGATGGTCCCAGAGAGGGGACCACAGCTAATGGGGTGAAGGGTACATCTGAGTTTAGCTGCCTGGGATGCCATCTGTGAGGCTTGGGCCACAGTGTAGGGTTGGAGTGGAGCTGTGGATATTCCCCTTAACGTCGGGGTTCAATGTGGGCAACCTCCCACCTGGGTAACATCGTAATCGTTTAATATCATGGCAGGTGAGAGAGGCAGGTGGCTAGACCAGAGACAGGTAGGTAGGCCAATATCAAACTGGCCTCAGGAAGGCCCCCTGCTACACCATCTTAGAAAAGATAACCCCTCAGGTGAGTTTTTCATTGTGCATAATCATATTCAATTTTCTTCTCTGAAACCTCTTAAATTTTGCAATTTCCTTTTGCAGATAGGCAAACCAGTACTATGCACAGGACTCCATATGAGGCTGTGCTTCTGTCTAGCCAGTTTTTCATCCATGTTTCTCACTTCATAACTATCTTGTTTCTTCAGAATTTCATCCAAGATTTTTTGAAAATCTAAATTACAGCAGCCAGTTCTCTTTTATCCAATATTTATTGACAAGTTCAAAGATTCCTGATAGATTGGTAAAACATGATTTTCCTGTGGAGAAATTGTGCTACTATGGCCCTGTAAGTGGTAAATTATTTGGGGGTTTTTTATTATGTAATTTATCAGGTACACACTTAAGACTTACAATTCCTTGAATCACTCCTATATTTTTTTAAATATTGCTACAACATGTGCTATGTCCTGTCCTTTGAAACAGAGACTGTTTTTAATAAGAGATTGCATACTTTTGTTAGTATTTCAGCAGCGTAAATTCCTCCAGAACTCTTGATTGTGTCCTATACTTTTTAAATTTTCAGTTTATTCCGCCATCTCTTTTCTGATACTGATAGTTTCTCATTGTTATAGTACCTCATCTGTATCATGTATCATTTATAGATGTATAGATGGAAGACGGCGTCACATACCAAAGTTGTGGAATGGAAGATTTGGGTGGATGAGACATTTGAAAACCCTTTGTTAAAATAGCACTCCAGAGGGAAAGTAAATTTTTGGTAACTCTTGCTAAGTACAGACATATGGGGAGATTAAATTGGGTTCAAAATGGCTGCCCAGTTTAAATTTAACTTGTCCCAGTGATGACCTTACACTTACACATCCACTCTCATTGGCCAGCAATAAGTTTCAACCTGTAACTGTACAGATGTTCCATGCATATTGTAACACGGAGGGACGGCAGGGTCGCCGTGCTAGCCCTTGCCGCCTCCTCTACCGTGCCAAGCTTCGGACTTGCACCCTCCTGTTCTCACCCGTCACGACTTTGATGATACGTGTTTTTATAGGGAGGCTACCTCTCCTCCACTTGGCCACAGTTCTCCTGCTCCGGATGTCCTGCGTATCTAAGCCTTGCGGGCCTTCTCTGTACACCACCCTTCTCACTAGGCCCTTCTCTGTACTGCTGCCCTTCTCACTGGAGCTTGTCCATAATGCTGCCCCTCTCACTGGGGCTATCCGCGCCCACACTGGGGCCTTCTCCGTACTGCTGCCCCTCTCCTGGGACTCTCTGCCCTCTCACCGGGCTCTTCCCTCTGCAAGGCTGCCCTCTCTCACGGGCTCTTCTGCTTTGGAGCTGGGGTCTGTACCCCCGAACTCCATGCCCTCACTGGGGCTGGGGTCCTCACTCTACTGTGAGCCCCCTATGAGGCCTCCTCCATCCCCTTATAGCCTCACCCAAACCACCGGTGTTAAACAAACTGCAACATAAACTCAAGCCTCTTGTCTACAACTTAAACCTAAGCCACTTGGCTGTAACGACATTGCTCGGACATCTTGGAGCTGCTACCTTTTACCGTGCTAGCGATACCTGCAGTCAGGCTTCTCCTCGCATCATTGCTCCAGGAACTTCTCTCTCTCTCTCTCTCTCTCTCTCTTCCCTCTCTCTCTCTCTCTCTCTCTCTCTCTCTGGCTGCTGGCAGGGAACTCCTTCTGTTTGGATGCCAGTAGGGAAAAACTGCCTCAGCTCCCCCCTCATAAGAGCCAGGCCTTGCCCCTTATAGCTAGCTGACCGCTGGCAGGTGTGGGTCGTTTGCTGCCTCCCGTTGCCCTGGCACCTGAGGAGCCTTCCAGGCTCTCTCAGTAGCAGGCACCTTAGTGTCCTGCTACACATATGTAACCCAGGTGTACCAGAGGGCATACTCCTCTCTCCATTAGAAGGGAAGAGTCAGCAGGGCGTATGCGCTGGAGATGGAAAATGCAGCTCACTTGCAGCTTCCCCTTCTCCAGTGTCTCTCTAGAGGAAGACCAGGACACAATATCTTAACTATATACATGGTTTATTGAGGTGCAGAATAAAAGGGGAGGGGATAGAATAAACTGGATAGGTGATAAAGATAACTATTTATATATAATATATTCAAGTCAGCAAATAACAGAACAGGCAAGTATAGCAATCCCTCAAGACTCACGAGAGAAACCTTGCTCACGGATCCCCAGAGCGTAAATATGTCCCAACAATCGAGGGGTAAGCAGCCCAAAATATAAAGCACAATAAACAGTTAATAAATACTTCAAAATATAAGACACAGCAAGCAATTAATAAACACTCCAAAATGTATGGTAATCCCAAATACCCACCTCCTCTAGAGGAGTCTCTCTCGCTCTTGCATAAACCCCTTCTGATGGGGCTATCCACTGTGTCCCCCCCAGTGGGAAACCCCTTGCCCAAGAACTCATGCTTCCCAGTGAATAGGGTCCAGCAAGGATTCCCAGTGTTTGGTCCCCAGCTAAGCAAGCAGCTCCTACAGCAGGTACTCTGTCCTAGTCCCCACGTTGGGTGCATGGCTTGTTCACATGCCTGGATGGCTCGGCCTTCTCAGCAGGTTGCGGGCCTGGGCTGCCTCATGCATGCCCAGGGCTGGTGCTCCAGTACAGGCCCACTGTGCTGCGGAGCCTGCATTGCCCATGGGCTCTTGTGCCTGGCAACAGGGAATGGGACCCGAACTCCACTCTGTCCCCTCCAAGGGCCCTTGGCCTGACAATGACTCACCGTGCAGTGGTGTCTGCACCAGTGCTGGCCTTGTACTGGGGTTGGAGACCCGAGCTGCCTCAAGCAGCTCCCAAGCAGACCCTCTGTGCAGCAATGCCTGCACCGGCTCGCCGTGCTCTCTCTCAGCGAGAGTTTGCAAACGCAGTCAGCTGCCACTCCCGTCCAATGGCGGAGTCTTTGGGCTCTTCAGGGCAACTGGAAGCACCCCCTGGGTACCTCTTCCCCAGCTCTTCCTCAGCCCCGGCTTCTTTCTTCTCCGGCCCTCATCATCTCCTCCATATGCTGTGCACGCAGCTCCTTATATACCTTTTTGGGGCTCTGCTCCAAGATTTAAGACTGGCCAATCAGGGGGAGGCGGAGCGCAGTCTTCAGTTAGGTCCACTCTTGCCTCACCCCATTGTAGGGGCGGGGCAGACTTTTCTTTAGACTCCTCTCTGCTGGTCTCTGATTGGTGGGCTTGCCCCACCAATCGCTTTGGCAATTCTCTAAGCCCAAGGAACCAGGCGAAAATAGGCAAGCCCACCACACATACAAGCCAGTCTAAAAATTGCAGAATCCAGTGTAAGATAAACCTGGATCTATGTAGTAACAAACTTATTCAATTTAGGTCAAACCAGTGCATGGAACTTTTGTACATTTTCCCTGTGCAATCCTGACTTACCTGATACCAGGCACCCATTTTCAAGCGATTTAATCTCCCCCTAATGCCCCCGAATGTCTGTACATGCCTTGGAGATAGAGAAGACTTTTTTGCTTTCTGAATCTTCTATGAATTCCTCTGACTGTCATGAGGATGCCAGTGTACAAACTGAGTCATCTAGACTCCTGCATGAACTTTTAGTCTGAATGTGACAAGTCAGTTGTAAGAAATACTTTCTATTCCCCCAATGGTCTTACCCTTGCATGTATCAGAGGCACAGTGGGAGGATGCTCTGGACTAGTGGGAGCCAAACTGGGAGGGGGGAGGGAGAGTCCAGAGACACTGGCAGCTGCAACAGGAGGAATGGGGACAGTTCTGCCTGGACATGGAGCCGGGGGGGAGATACAAGTTAACCCCTTATGAGCTGGATGCTGCCCATGGGTCATCAGTTGGACAGCCCTATTTGAGACCTAGTTCTATATTGGCAGATTCCAGGCAGGTACAAATTGTTCTATGAATTTTAGTAGGGTTGAAATGTTGTATTTTGGTCTAGGAATTGTATGAGAAGCAAGAGTTTTTTGTGATATCTTTCATTGGACCCGTTGTATAGCTGGGAGAGATACTGGACAAACCTTCGAGCACAAAAGACCTTAAGAGGGTGCTTTTTGAATGAAAGGTTGTCATATATCTATCCCAACTATACAGGTGACCCAATAAAAGATATCCCCAAAAAACCTTGTCACTTTACAAATTTTAGATGGACAAAAAAATTGAGTGCCACTTTTGATCACACACTAGCATACAGAGGCTCCATGTACTCTGTGTTGCAGGAAAAGGTGGGAAATTTCACTGCATAATCAATGTAAGCAGTATTTTTACATATGGGGCAGTGACTTTTAGTAATAATACCAACACTCATGACTTGTAAATCCCTTTTTGTAGGGCTTCTACCATTGCTTTTCTGTGCTTGAAGCTTGTATAGTTATTTAGCAGCACGTTTTCTCCTGGGGTTAAGCTACCATGATCATATTACGGCCACCCTCCGTTATCTACATTGGATGCCTATATAGTGGAAGATTGATTTTAAGTTGGCCCTGCTGCTTTCAAATCCCTTAATAGTGTAGGCTCTGGCTGTGTCTGAGACCTCCTGCTCGACCCTCATCCTTTTTGGGATTTGGGCTGTGACACCGTTTGCCTCATAGGGAATCCATCATCACACATTACTTTGGCAGGTGAAATGTACTTTCAGTCTCATATCCCTGTAGGTGAGGAACTCTCTCCCTTTTGACTTTCAGTTCATTTTGTCTTTCACCATCAGGCACCCAGAGACTTTTATTCCCCTAAACAGATTTATTTGGGATGTCATCAGGCCTTTCATAAAGGGATGTAAAGAAAGCAAAATTACAGCTTCAGTTACAATCCCATGGCAAGGACTCGCAACAATACATTGTGGTCAATGTGCAGTGGAATTCCTACAGAAGTGAACTGGAAGGACACAGTGTCATTGAGGCCATGGCTGCACCTTTTATTTAAGTACCTTATTGAGTTAGACACCCATACCGTCACTTAACCCCTAAATAATGTAAGAGATACTGAGCACCTGTGATTTCCATTGAAGCTGTAACAGCCTTCAGGTGCCTGCAGATGGGAACACAAGATGTAGTGGGGATGATTTGGCGGGTGACACCAGGAAGCTCAATATGCTTGGAGAATGCTGCAGTAACTGTGAACACACTACTGCATGGCCAGAAGCAGCAACACCAAGCACACAGCACTTCTAAATAAAGATCTGAGTTCTTGCAACCCAAATGGAAGTCCCTTTATTATTCAGAGGTCAATGGGAGCTGAAGGTGCTCAGTATCCCTGTGCTAACATGCTACCATTTTGATTTTGATACTATTAGCAGCCATTTTAAATTGGTTTCATTCCATTGGTTGTGTTGACGCTCCTATTTTACACTGGAGGAAAAGAGATCAGAATCAGGAACAATGAGCTGCATTCAGAAAGGTACTTGGTGCCTAAACTCCCATTTTTTTCAATGGCAGCTTGAAACTGGCTCTCTGTGCCTAATATTAGGCAGTCACATTAATGGTTTTTGACCTGAACCTTTTTGTCTCAGTAATATGTTTTTATAGGGCCTGATCTGGTCTCTGATCTTACATGTACTATTTTGTACTTGCTTATATGTTTAGATGTTAAAATATTACTTCAAAACAGGGAGTGGCAATGAAAACCATATCCTTATTTAGTGAGGTTAATTGTTGCAGTTAGCATCTCTCAGTGGAAATAATGAAGCAGGCACTGTTAGTACCCCATCTCCTTTCTGTTTCTACAAGCTGTCTGAAACCTCACAGGGCCATTGTGAAAATAAATGAATGTTTATGAGGCACTCATAGGCTGCAGTGATGAGCAACACGAAAAGCCCAAGAAGAAATTAATAATTCTGTCTTCAGAGCAGGGTTTGCATAGTGTGCTATAAATAGGGCCTGGGGCCACACATTGAACAGAGAAGAGAAAACAAAATATCGAGTAGCTGCTCATTAAGGGAGCACTATCCGTCCTATGTGATGAATGAGGCAGGGGTCCTGTGGCATTCCTTCACTTTTGCGTGCTTGACTTGGCAATCTTAATCATTTTCTTTTTTGTGTAGTTTTATATGTGATTTCCTAGGTTTATTTGTGTGGGGGAGGGGGAGACTGAATAAACAGAAACCCTATTGTAGCAGCATCATATTGATGCCAATACACTTCATCAGCAGGGTGGAACTTGTGGATCTCATGCACAGACCTCTACTAGGTAAACTGGCAGTAGTGGCTTGTCATCCTCTGTGTGGCCTGTCATGCTGGATGGATGAGGTATTTTGCCACAGTGATTCACAGATATTTGCTGACAGCAAGGAATGAATAAAATCATAAATCAAGGCTTTCCATCCAGGTTTTGGATTATAAGTGTGCCCTAGTGGGCACAGATTCACTGTCTGTTTCTTCCAAGCTTGTCCCCTGTTCCCTCCAACCTTTCGTTACCACCTGCAGTTTCCTCTGTGCTTAAGGCAAATGCTCCTTTTCTGTATAAATCTGCAGATCTTTTAATTTCTTCTTCCTCAGTTGTAATTTCAGTCACTAGGTCCTCATCTCAGTCAGAATGCAGCTCCTAATCACAAATTTCCTCCTCTTTTGCTAGCCTTCAGTCTTGGTAATGTGTAACTTTCAGGCTTGTCTGGGTCTACTCCTTTGACTCTGAAATTCAGCCCTGATATCCTTTGCATTCAGATCAGGCAGCTTCCTCCACCATGCTATGTGAACCTCAGTAGGGGTCAGTGAGACCACAGAAGACGCTGTCCTAGTTCTGGTGCCTCCTCTGGTCATGGACCCCAGATGCAACTGCATGGAAAGTTGTACGTAGCCACTGACGCTGCCCAGCTAGATCACATGCAATGAGGATGGAGTCTTCAGAATTTCTCTCAGTGAAGGTCTAGCAAGTCTTTACTGGGCATGTACAAAAGACAGGTTTTTCAAAAGCTTGTAACTTGGGCAGATTTGAATAGATACCAGAGACAGTCCCTTGTCAAATGTCAAGTCCATGTTCCAAAGAATGTGGGTGCTACAGCTGTTAAAAAGAATCCTGGAATTTTTTAATATGAGCAGATCAATGTAGTGTTGTTAGATCTCATTCTGGGAAACAGCTAAACCATTTTGATTGACATTTGACAAAAAAAGTATCAACCTAAGGCAGACACCTTGCAAATTAAATGTCTAAATCCAGTTTTGCAGGTTAGAATGTACATTATTATATGACTCGGTTTAAAATTTACAATTAATGCTGCTTATAAGGACACTAAATTTTCTGTTTATTTCATCCCCAAAAGGAGATAATTTAGTGAGAATGTTATGATGTTGTATCATTGTTCTTTACCCTAATCTGTTCCAAAATGGATTTCATACAGCATAGTCTGTTCCTGTGCTGGTCAATATTTTGCTAATGAATTGTTATACTTGCAAATATGCTGCCATGTCAATTAATTACACCAACAGAGCAAAATAAGGAAACAGAACATGTTCTCTGCAGCTCATATTATGAACAAATTGTGTGAGGCAATTTCTTGGCAATAGATCCATCCTGATAGTTAGAACAACAGCCCTCATAAGTATCCATAGCAGTATTTTCACAAGCTGTGTAGTGTATACATCTACTGAGAGTGACTATAAGAGCCTCTATAAGGCTATAAGGGATTCTGAAAATACATTAAATATATTTTAGTATGTTTACAGATCAATGTATACCCTGCCCATTTCAGTATCTTTAGGAGCCGAATAGCAGAGGTGAGCAATTAGAATTCATTTTGGGAAGACAAGTAACTTTAGTCCCATCTATTGTCCATGAAACTTACCTATGAATGTATATACCAGTGTCAGAAAGATATAGAGCTCCCGATTCTTTCATGTTCTTGTTTTATGCTGATGTAACTCAGTTGATTACAAGGGAATTACTCCAGGTTTATACTCCAGGCAGAATCAGGCCCTCTGCAGCAGTTTATTCCCATGAATTAATTGAACTGAACATAGTTTACACGTTACAGACTGAAATAATGTACACAAGCAAATTTTGATGATGGTAAATTACTTTAGAGTGTATTAACAGGTTTGTTATCAAGATAGAGTGGATCAATAATAAATTATATATAAATAGTGTAATGAATATTAACAAATTGGATTTGTGGAAGGAAGACGGAGGTTATAGAATATACAGATGAAATAATTTAGAAATGTATTGCCATACTTCTGCATAGGGGTGTGTGAAATGGTTCGTATTCTATTTGGATTCGGCCCGAGTCAGAGACAGCGATTCAACTCGTTGATTCAGATCACTGTCCCAATTTGATTCAGCCGAATCTGAAGCTTTTATGCTGATTCGGGGAATCAACAATTTGGCCATAAACACAGCTTTAAATGTTTTTTCTACATACTTCAAAGTACCAGGCGCAGCTTGTGAATGATGCAATGGTGGGGCGGATGGAGCATCCCACAGGAGTGGGGGGTGGGGGGGAGGACCCATGTGCTGAGTGCCAAACCCAGAAGTGGACTGGAAATATTTCCAGTCCACTTCCAGGTCCACCACTGAGAGCGTGGGGGACACCCCCCCCCTCCCCGTGCCCCTCTGGCTCAGTGATCGGCTGTGAGGGGACCCCAAGTGCCCCCCCAGACTGCAAAGGCACCAGTTGCCGAGCCGGGGAAGCGCAGGGGGACCCTCCAGCATACTGCCTGGCAGACCCAGAAGTGGACTGGAAGTGGTTCTGGTCCACTTCTGGGTCTGCTGCCAAGCATGCTGG
>NW_005842026.1:40763-59137 GCF_000455745.1 Alligator sinensis | reverse complement strand
CCCCCCCCGCCTCTCCTGTGGGATGCTACATCCGCCCCTGGTACCTTGAGGTATGTAGAAAAAACATTTAAAGCTGTGTCTATGTCGGAATCATCAAATCTTTCCTAATCTCTCCAAATCAATTCCAATTTGATTCAGAGAGATTAAAGGGTCTCCTGATTTGATTTGGATTCAGAGATTTGGCGCTGAATTGGGCTGAATCTCTGCCAAATCAAATCAGCGACCGAAGCTTCACACAGCCCTACTTCTGCATAGTTCTTTTACCCAGTACATATATGGATCTACAGAGATCCAGACCTCAGTCACAGTTAAATAATGGTTGGCCTAAATGCATGCATGCATGCACACTCGCATACATACTGGGCACATCTTACTGCAGAGGTTTTTAGAAAAAAATAAGACTTGGGAACATAGATCTGAGAGACTTAAATGTTCAACTAAAAGATTAAATAACAATGTAAACTCAGTATACATTGGTATTTTTCTCCCATGGGGCTTTTCAATTATCACATCCCAAGCTGCCCTACAGAAGAATGAGTTAGAAACCTGCTACAAAGCTACTACAATAGGTAATATCTTTAGTTAAAATAGACAGTCCATCAGCAACATTTCACATGGACCATATGTATGAATTTTGGTGCCAAATATTGTCAAATTATATTACTGTAAATAGGAAAGGCAAATAGGAAATTCCCCCAAGACATCAGGATTTCCCTATCTCTTTGAATACTGTCAAGTGCTTTTTAATAAAAACATTCTTTGAGATCCTTTTAGAAGTGGAAGATTCATTCTCTGACAGTAAATTTTCATATTGGATGACTTAAGTGTTTGCTGCTGACAGCTGTCCAGTGTTGACCACTGTAAGAGCAGAATATTTCAAGAACATATTTACCTATGCCTTGCATACCAATTTTTTTCAACCTGATTTTCGAAAAATAAGACAAGCTGGACTTGCACAGTTAAGAAATCTAGGTAATATCCCCAGTAAATATTAAATAATTTTCATGAGATAGAATTAAATATTCTGTAAGTATATCCAGAAGTATTCTCTTTTGGGGAAAATATTCCTTATGAGTAAAAGTTATCCCACAAATGGAGTAGCTTAGTATCATACAAAGATGTGTGGAAACTCCATCAGAGTGGGAGAGGTTCCTTCTTCCCCGTTCTTGCGTCAGTTCAGATATTGATACATTGCCATTTGTCCCAGCTTGTGCCTTACCTTATCCCACAAGGCCATTCACCCCTTCTTATCAACCCAGACATATACAACCCTTAACCACAGCTAGGAATTCCCTGTTGTTTAGCCATGCTCATCCACCTGGGGTGTCTGTGCACTTAGACTCATCAGCAGTAATGCTAGCATTGGAAGGATGCTAGGAGTAGCCCAGGAACATAAGCCATTTAATTGCACTGGCTGGAGAATGGAGGACCACGGAGCTGCTCCACTGTGTTGGAGCTGAGTATCAGAGCTCTCAAAAGCCTGAGGAACTGATCTGCTTTTCCGTAAATGAAATTAGATAGAAAAATGTAGGATCCAGAAACCAGAAGGGAGCTACTGCCCATTTATAGACTTCCTATACCAGTTGGAGAATAATTCTGACAAGTAATCAAATGCAGCATTGCTGTTCAGGCTTGTTCAGTACTGCAGCACCCCAAAGCAGGTGAAGTTACTTCACTGGCAGTGACAGGGTAGGAGGAAGGGAGGAGATTGACCTTGCAAGTCAGTGTAAGGGAGCATCTTTATCAGATCAGACCAGTGTTAGGCATCACTTTTTATATTTCTGAACATTTCTGTTCAGCAACTTATAGTATAGTAACAGAAGGGAGAAAATGACCCAGCACTGATGCATTGCTTGTAAAAAAAAAATCCATTTAATAATTTTTAATTGTACATCATTTGCTTTTTGAGTAGAGTTTTATGAGTTTAACAATAGTTTGCTTGGTAGGATAAAATGCCTGTTGTTATGTGCATGTTAGAATATAAGAATAGGGCATCTAAAATAGCTTCAGTTTGGAATGGACATCAGTTTTGTGGTCTGTGCATCTGCTCTCTTAATGCACTCAGCTTATACCGTCAAATGTATTCCCAATGGTAGACCTAAGCCAGAGATGAAGCCTTTCCCATTCAGCCTCGTTTTATCATGCATTTTTGTTTTTCCTTTTTACGAAAGAGATGCCACCTACAAAAGCCTCATAAATAACTTTTTATTGAAAAATGTAAACAAATCAGATTTCCCCACAATCCCCAGTGGCACAAAACAACATTAGTCATATGTTAAATTCAGAGGTTTTTGGACCCAAATTAACAAATTGCTGTAGATCACACTTAACAAAATCATATTTTGAATTTTATTTCACTGTGTTGGAGTTTGAAAAATGTATTTGCCCAGTTGCTATGGCTATTTAAAGTGAGAAGGGCAATCATATTGTGCAATACATTGCGAGGGTTCGGTCAGGATTAGGGCAACCACCTTTTTCAGATTGGAAGGTGGGATGCATGCCTGTCTCCCTCCCACTCTCTCACCCCCACTTGTGCCACAGCCAGACCAGAGCTGAGCAGGGTGGGGGCAGATGCAGGCTTCCCACTGTGGGCTTAGTGCTCCCCACCCTGCTGCCCATTCTCTGGGAACCCTGCACCAGCTGTGCAACCCCTGCCCACTGAGCAGCAGTGGGTGGCACAACTCCACGCCACCGCCACCCCAGCTGCTGCTGGGCAGGCAGGAGGCACGTCATTATGGTAGCATGGGGCTCCTAGTGGAAGGGCAGCAGGGTGGGGAGCCCTGAGCCCGTAGCAGGAAATTTGCATCCATCTCCCTACCCCACACACAATTCTGGAGGGGCACATGCCCCACATGCCTCCCTTAGGGGGTGGGGTGCATGCAGTAGCAGGCAGCTGCCCCCCACATACCCTGTACCCCCTGGATGAGCTGCCTTTGGCTGTCCCACTGCCCACCCTAACCCCAGGACCCCATGCACTGCCTTCCCTGGGCTGTACCCCAGCCCCTACCCCACTCCCTCCCTCACCGTGGGGGCCTCGATCTGCCTCCCCTCTGCCCCCCATAGATTTAATTGCAGGGAGCTGCTCTCCAGGCTGCCCAGCTCTTTCCTGGCCAAGTGCATGTGTGGAGGTGTGCACATACACATGGTGCCCCCTGCATCCTGTTCTGGGCAGCCCCTTGCAGGCTGGATCATTGCTTACCTGCAAGGGGAAACCTGGATCCCTGCATGCTGCTGTGAATCCTGGACAAATACTGTCCCAGTGTTGTGCAGCCCAGGACTGGGACTTGATGATCCCATTTTGGGACTGTCCCACCTAATTAGGAACAGGTAGCTACCCTAGTCAGGACAGAGGCAGCTGCGCCTGCAGGTAGGGACAATGAGGTCAGAAGGATGGGGGCACAGGTTACCAGGTCATTAGTTTGGGGCTGGGTCAGTGGAGCAGGGAGCATGGGGCCAAGTTCCAGGGAAGCCAAGAGGGGAGGTGCAAAAGACAGAGTCTGAGATGTAAGTTGAGGTCAGGAGTGAGAGGTCAGAGGGCTGGTGCCAAGTTCCAGGGATAATTCAATATCAGGGTCAAAGAAGCCACTCTGCGTCAGGATGCCAGGGAAACCAGAGAGCAGAACCAGCACCAAGTTTCAGGGGAGATCCAAGATCAGGGTGAGGAAAGCCACAGCTTTGGTCAGAAGTCATGAGAACCAGGTAGAGCTGTGAACATGAGGTTTGCCAGAACAGCCTGTCAAGGAATGCCTGCTGCCTGAGACTGTAGGTGTGCTTATTATAAGGCATAAGTGGCAATTTCAACAACCAATATAGCTGCATGGAACGGGGGCAGTTGCATTAGACAGGGATCAGGGGCAGGTATGGTAGCTCAGGTGCTTGGCCCAGCTTGGTGTCTTTGATCAGAGACCCTCGCATATATAACTTTTTCTTTAAGTACATACGTTTCTAACTGCTTGTGAATAAAATTTGAACGTGAACTGAAACCAGGGTTTTCCCCTTAATCTGTAGACAGATAGTTATAGCTCCTCTCCCATTGCTCTTAGATATTCTTGGCAGCTATATAATGAAATTTACTAAACTGTTTAATGTGCTGCTACTCATAATCCGATGAGTCTCCTTGAAACTGAAAAGAAACATCACTATGACTCTACTCTGAAGCAAAGGTAGACACCAGAGCCATTTACCGGAGAACTGCAGTTCAAATAATGATACAGGAGAGTGGCAGACTCTAGTGCCTTTTCCTTTTCTTTACCTCTAAAAAGTGAGAGACAGGCTTTATAGAGACCTTCTTTCCAGCCATCCAGAGGATCTAGGATGGGCAGTGGGGTATCACATTATCTCTAGGAGTTGGTGTGGAGCTGTTTGTTATTGTTTTCCCATTTTGAAGTATATGAGATACCTGTTGGCTGATTTGTTTTTTACTTTTTTAAACTTATTGGCTAGAAATTTTCCAGAATCCTGGCAGGATTCTTAAGAGTATTTCTGGGCCTCCATGGTACTCCCACTTTCTGTCAGTCTGCCCCTGGCTAGTAGGTGGTTGTTGCAATTTTTGTTTTAAATCAGGTGTTGGGTAGTTATGAGTGCTAAAGCGTATCTAAAAGTAGTAGGGCTTTTTCTTTCTTTTTAAGATAAACAGACAAATTGTTTCACACAGATGTGAGCAGTTATTGCTTTTCTAATCTTCAGGTTATACTCACTGATTTGATCCACATGGCTTTAGCCTTGAATCTCCCATTAACATGGTTGGGAATTGTTTGTGCCTCAGGTTGAGAGAGTACTTTGCAGAATAACTTTTTCTGTGATGTTATAAAAAATAAACAACCATTTTTATCTTGTATTTGGTTATAATAATACTTTCTACTTACAGACTACCTGTGATCCAGTAATCTCAAAATGGTTTACAAAGTCTATCATTACTTGTTCCTATTTTACATATGAGAGAAAGGAAGGCTCCAAGTAACTAAGAGAGCAACTGAATGAGCAAATAATTGAGAGAGGAGTGGAAACCTTGTCTCCTCTCCTGACTTCTGTTTTTATTCCCCAAGCCCTGGATCATGTTGCCTTCCAGTACACTGCAATGGCCCATGCCATCTGATGTATTTTACCTGGGCACTGATTTATGGTTGTGATTATTGGTGCTTTTAAAGGGTTATTTGCACAGAACAAAATGATAGAAATCTCATATGCAAAATCAAATCTTGTTAGGAGTCAAAGTTCAAACTGTGAATTGTCTCAAAGCAGCCTAGGGAATAGTGCATCTAAATCCCAGAGAAATCAAGGGATATGAATATGTAGCCAGGTTGCAGTTCTTGAATGAAAAAGGGAGATAGCTGTTGGTTTTGGTCAATATTGACCTGAGGTGGCAATCTCTGCAAATGAGAGAGGAGTTCATCTGCCCATTTTTTGTTCCTTGATTTTTCTGTTGAGACCATCAACAAGGTTGCCAATTGTAATTTGGAACATCTGTATCCTAAAACTGGAAGCCAGTTACAGAGCCTTTCTATAAAAGTGAAACAATAGCTATGATCAACTAACAACTTCAGTGATCTAGGGATGAAAAGCTAAGTAATTTTTGAAGACGTTAAAGAGGCATATTGGCTTCAGCAACAGAACAGCTATAGCAGGCTACATGATCTAAAGTAGTCCGAATACATTCAGGTTTTGTGCCTTGAAAAGTGGCATTTTAGATCAGGGGTTGTCAACCAGGGTTATGCATACCCCCAGGAGTACTTGGAAAGGGGCTAGGGGGTACATGCAGGCGGGCAGGGACGGAGCACCACCACCTACCACCCCATGCTGTCGCCTCTCAGGAGGTGCCACCACCCTGTGCCACCACCGTGTGCAAGCCCCCCCCCGGCTCTGTGTCCAGCCACCACCCCCTCTGCCCCCGCTCTGCCAGAAGTGTACCCAGAAGGGGTACACTCCTTAAAAGAGGTTGAAAACCCCTGTTTTAGATCATTCAGAACCAAATTGTAGGCACAACCATTTGAGGCTTCAGCACTCCTACATTGTAGATGCCTTGATTTGGGCAAGCAATTCAAAAACACAGGGTTGGGTTAGGAACCTAAAGATACTTATTTAGTCGGTGAAGTAAATAGGTACTTCCAAAAGGCAGTCAAGAACACCTAGAGATAAACAGCAGGAAACATGAAGCACACAGGGCTATCAGAAGTCCTGCCTTATTCTCAGAGCTCAGACTTAGAGCTGCCCACTAGGCACTCAATGACTGGCAGTGGTAACTCTACCTTTATTTTACATAATAGCATATTTAACTGTGGGGTCAGGAAATGGGCTACCATATCAGGCCCACTGTTGCTTGTTGTGTTCACATCTCATGCATTCTTGACTTTACAGCAGGCCCTACTTCAACAGGAATGGTAGAAGATACCATCAGGCAAACATAGTTTATAGCCTAGCGAACAGAGCCTGTCTTGAGAAAGTGGGTTTTGAAGACTTAAAAGCTGAGGAAGGCTTAGAATTCAGGTCTCCCACTTCCTAGGAGAGTGCTTTAAGCAGTAGACTATTATGCAGAAGGTGGATGGTAGCAACACCACCACAATATCCTTTTTTTCTTTGGAATGATAGTGATATCCCCTCAGGGGGCTAAAAATAGTGCACTAGTTTTTGAGCAATGTAAGCCCATACTTACACGATTGGGCATTTAGATCAACCTAACCATGGTTCAGATGATCTACCTGTATGGACGCTAAGCAGTCTTGTAGTTGTTATAGCAGTTTTGATTTGTGATTTAGGCCCAGATTTGACTAAGGTACCTAGTTTTCTGATTTCAACCTTAGCCTTTTAAGTTATGTTGGAACCAGTTGGAAAACTTGGTTCTTTCTATTCTTTCATAGTTTGCTTCCAAAAAATTGGATGATTTGTAGCCATTACTATTTCTCTTCAGACCCATCTGTCTGTCTTTCTATCCCTCCCCCCCCATCTCTACTTCCCTCATTTTCTTTGTTGGGATTCTGTTCTGTTACTTTGACTTTTCTCGAATTCGCACCAGAGTTAAAGAAAAAATGCTCTTTGGACTGTATCTTCCCCTTCCCACAGAAAATATGTGGGTGAGGAGTACTTATATGGAAACAACCACAGTCCTACTATGTAGAAATATCTGGCAATTCCTCATTTGGAGAATGGATTGAGATGGAGTATGGGAATTTAAATTTCCATGAGTTAGAAATATGCAGAACACAGCTAATTGCCATAGTTCTTGGTCCATAGATGTATCTAGGATTTTAGAAAAGAGGATGCAGAGGGTGTGGTGCATCATTACATAATGCAACATATTTTTTCTCCATCTAAAAAAGAAATTAGAAACTTTAGTAAATATGCTTGGGCTATATTATTCTTTTTAAGACTGAAGCAAGAATATATATACCTTTATTGGAATGTGCATTAATTGCTATATTACATATTAAAAACCACAACAAACTATGCCAAAAAACTCAAAAGATGTTGTTTCTTTAGACCTGTAGTCATTAAAAGTATTTAAATTTAAATATATTAGATGTAATTTCAGATTCATAAAACAAAATCGAGCCTTCCTGAGCATCTTGACAGTGCATCTAATGCTTCACTGAAAGTTATTTCCACACGTGAGTGAATGTTTATAGCCAGAGTTAAGAACAGTGTGTAGGGCTCTGAAATAGGAACTGCTCCATTACCAGGACCAGCTAACACACAGCAGAATTGCAAAAGAAAGAATAGCGTAATTAACTGAACATTAAGACCATTAAAAAGAGAGGGCCATTGATACCTGTGGAATGAAGAGTTTAGAAGGAATCACACATATTATAATGAGCCATGACTCCCTTGTTACTGGCTAAATAGAAATGCTGCTGCTGCTCCTGCCAGTGCCAGGCAGTTGATTTTAACTTTGGGTGGACCAGGAATAAAAGTGGGGATGCAACTTGCACCCCCGCCCCATTTGCCCCTGCCTTGGTCTGTCAGTGCTGTTTCTGGGCACTTCATTTACAAAGCTTCTTCCAACTGCTTCTTCCAACAGTTTTTTTGACAATAAGGAGCAGGAGTTGCTGTTTCTCAGAGGAGCTTTGGCTTCTGTGGTTTTTTTCTGCAGCACAAAGTACAAGTATTGGAAAAGGGCATTCACTGTTCACAACTTCTGTATGGAACATCCCTATCCTCACCTGCCAGATCACATAGTTAGTCCCTTTGAGCCACCTACTCTTAGTAGTGTGAAGTGCCCTGTACTGACTCTGTGGAAGGAAAGGATGCTACTCCATGGCCATTCCCCCCGCTTTTCTTCACTCACTGACCTCAGGTAATGTTCTTTCTGCCGCACACCTGACAGCAGGTGTCATCATGTTAGTATGTTCCTTGTTTCATTGAAGCTTTTCTAAACATCTTTCCAAATCCTTGAGTCATGACCACTGACCACAAAGCTCCATGTATTTATGCAGAATACAGCACTTTTTATTTCCTATTACATTTTCTGTTTTTCGCCCAGAATGAAATTCATCCTATGTTGTGTGTTTGCTATATATACACAACTCAGCTGTATTTCTATCCTTTGTGTCAACATAAAATTCCCTTGTTCTATGTTTAGCTTGAATAATTACCAAACCATTTGTAATTAGAAGTCTGGGATGTGACCTCACACCAATTTATTCCTTTCCCCCTTTCTGTATTTAATACATTTCAGATACTGAAAATACCAAATCTTTGTCCCTTTTTATTTTGATGTTTATCAGTAATGGAAACATTCCAAAACAATCAGCCAAATACCTATGCTTTGTTCGTTTATTGCCTTCTCTGAAGATAAATTGACTGTACTCAACTCTCTTCAGCATTTTTCTTCACCTAGATATTATTGCCTTGTGCAGCCACCCCAAGGTGACTGTTATCACTTAATTAAATCCTTGCACGCTGAGAAGAAAAAACAACATTGTTCGTTCATAACCCCAAGGAGGTTTGTTGTTTTTTTTTAAAGCCACTAAGCTTTTTTCCTGTTTTATTAACTTATTCCTGGCTACAACAAGACATACTTTGTTGATGAGCAAAAGGTTGTATTAGCTTTTTTATTTTCTGGGTAAACTTATCTATTCTCTGGGACGAGAGTGTGGGCATTACAACAAAGAAAAAACAATGGGATCTCTCCAAATCCTGTGATTCTAGTAAAGGTCTGTGTAAACATTGAGCTAGTAAAGAGAAACATGGGAGTAACGGAAAGGAAATGAGAAAATAAAATGCAAACATAAAATTGGAACAAGACAAAAAAGTAGGATGACGTGTGTATACGCAGGGAGAACTATTGCAGTGCTAAGGGAAAATTGGCATAAAGAATAGCCCTTTTGAAGAGGAAGATATATCAGAGCTCTTTATGTTACTGTCTAGGGCAGCATCTTTTTATTAGCCTTTCGGTTAATGTCCTCTCTCTGTCCATCGATTTTAAACTGTGCACGACTGAGATCTCGTTTTTTACCTTTGTGTTTTTCTTAGTGCGCAATCCTGGGCTGCCACATACTTGAAACTATAAGAGAAAATATTGCAGATGAGCCATTCATTGAATGTGTTAGATCAGCGATCTGCTTTTATGTTGTTTTAAGCATAGCACTTGATATTAGGAAGTTCACTTGAAGCAGCAAGTTGCCAGTATATGTATGGTGATTTAGCTGCCTTTTAGCTCATTTCTAGTCCATTAAACGAAGGGCCAGAAAATAGGTTTATCTATTCTAAAATTTGGGCTCAAGCAAGCATACGTATTTGTTCATGATGCTAAATCATTTTGCCACCTGCTGTGTTCAACAACATAGCAAATGCTACTTAAAGCTGTAATATTTGCAAGAGCAGTTTTTATCATGGTATTATTTGTATGAAAAGCATTGCATTCAACTTTGTAATAGAAAATAGATTTTAAATAGTTGGATAATTAAGATTTTTTAATATTACCACTTGCTAAAGGTAGACTGTAATTAGAGTAGTTCATTGATGATATCATGTGTACATATGTGAACCACAAAATATAAAAACTTTTCTTAAGGGTCTGATACAAATCCATTAGGTATCATATATAACAAAAGCCAATCATTGAAATCCATAGTCCGTGAAAGAGTTTCAGCCTTAAGTCTGAAATGCCCTGCTTCTGTGCATTTAAGGTTTTCTTCCAATCTTATTTGAAGTTCTTAAAAATCAGAGCTATATTTTCCCATGTACTGGCCAAATTATTATTATCTAGTCAAATGTTGGTACTTAACACTAAACAAGCATCATCAGTAGATATCAGGGCATTTTATCAAGATGTGTAGTCATGGCTTCAGTTTCCAAATGTCTGTTCACAATATGTATGTAGTTTAATTTCTTTTTTCTTTTTTAAATAATATCTAGAACCAAAATCTCTTGGTGGAACTACATGAATTGCAAAGCTTCTTCCCAGTTTTCCCCAGGGTGCTTCCCAATCTGTCTGCCACCCAGGGTTTTTAACCAAAAAGCCTGTTTTTAGCTAATCTGTTTTACCTTTGATGTCTGTTTCTATCTATTTTAAAAAGCCAATCAGCATGGTACTTTTCCTGTGGGGTGTTGGTTTTTCTGTTTTGTTTTGGGAGGGTTTTTTTGGTGTTTGTTTTCTGGCTTTACCTGGTTCCTTTTGGTTTTGGATTTTGAATAGATTAGGGGGCAAATCAAATTCTGGATTATTTTTTCTTTCGAGTGTCATATTCTGCAAAAGCAGATTTTGATGACTTCAGTAAGAACTACATAAGTATATCAGTGAACAGAAATTGGTCTTTCTGCCTAGAGTTCCCTATTTTTTAAGTTTCAGTAGTATACAAATATGTATACTTCAGCTTGTTTTTTAACTATTCTTGGTTTTTGAAAATATTTCCCAGACAATTTTCTCTTCTTACTGATTCTCAGTTTGCAGTATTTGCAACATTTTATTAGGTTCCACGCAGTTTTTGCAATAGACTGTGACATTATAGGTAAGGTTGTGATCTGAGTGCAGGATCAGACATGGCTTGAAAAAGAGTCTTATTCCAACAGAATGTTCTGAATTAATATCAAAGATAGACAGAAAAGATCTAATGAGATGCATGGTAAAATCTGCTATCTTAAAGTTTCTAGCAATACAAAAGTCATTCTTTCATGGCCAAAACACATTATGAGTTTCTGAGTACCTCAGAGACTTTATTTTCTCTTCTATTCAATAGATTATTTTAAAATAACAGTAGTTAGACACATATAACAAAGGAATCCATCTCAAACAAGTTGTTTTCATAAATCCTGTTTGTTCCATAAGGCTAGTGTGAGATATAAGAAAATGCTTAAGACATGGTTCCAACTCAGAACCTGATTCAGAAGTCAAACTGAATCTCTTTAGATGTGCAAAACATTTGGTTATATTTCTGTGGCAGTTATTTTTTGTGCTTCTGCACTTTCCCATCTGCTTTGGAACCAGAAGTGTGGAAACATTGAGAAAACTGTGTTTCTTTTTCACTACAATATGACTAAAAACAGACCAAACGAATTCAGATAGGCTTAGGAGCTCTTTAAAAGTTGGCTGGTTACAAAAAAAATATTTCTATTTTTTCATTTCTTTTTGTGTTAAATGAAGAGAGTTGTTGCCAATTAAAACTGTAGTTTTACTGCAGTTTCAGTAAGTTGGGTGTCATGATGATTCCCCCTTGGAAAGGGCAGCGATGAAAATTCTGACCTAGAGTTTCAGACAGCAGTGTGAAATCAAGGAGAATACCTATTCACCTCTGACTCAGAACAGGTTTCATGCAACTGAACAAGAAGGAGGGGAACAAAGTGAAAAAGAAGCTACTGAGGAAAATTGATGCTTTGTTTTTTGGGGAATTTGTATTAAAAGGTAAAAGTTAACCTTTCACTTAACTGAGGCTGAGCCACCATGAACAACACAGGCAGCACCACCGGAGGAACTGCTAAAATTCAGCAGCAGAGGATCAGTAATGTCAGTTATTCAAGTAGCCAGGACAGGAAAAAAAAAAGCAGGAAATCACAACAACCTCCACAAGAAAGGAGCCAAGGCAGCTGACAACAACTACCTGAAATTAATTAGAAATTATGGCCCCACTTACACCCCTGTTGAAGCTGATGAGACTACTTCCAAGGCCACAGTTAAGCTTATGTGTTCCTCTGCTGAGGGCATGGATGAAAAACCAAGAGTAAGGCAAGAGAGAACTCTGAATAACCAAAAGTGGGCCTCCATCCGCTAAAGTAGAGGTGTGGGGAAGGGAAAAGGGAAGATGGCAACATAGTTCTGAATGTTTAAGGCATTTTAGTTAATGAAACTAAGGTTCAGAACTGTCCTTAGTTCTCTAAGGAAAGGAGGATCAAATTTGGATGGAAGGAAAGAAGATAGCATACTTGAAGATAGTATCCTTGGCACCATACTTTAAAGCAGTTGCATCACAGATTCCTTGGGGATAGACTTTAACTTGCACAATTGTTACAAATTGGACTGAAACAGATAGTAACACTTTCCAGCAGTCGTGTCAATTCCTACTTGGGACAAAGAACACGATGCACAGATTGTTGACATGTACAATAGCATTAGGGTTTGTTGTGTCAAGATTTATTTGGCGATCTTTAGGTAATTCTGTGTGTGGATTATTGGCATGCCAGTCAGCTACTGCAGTCCATTGTGTCAAGGAAGTCTCAAGAACCTTTTGATTCACAGGTTATGATACATTACACTGCAATTGCTCCAGGGAACCCCTTAAGGGGATATCATAACTGTGTAGCTGCTATGCGTGCACACCAGCACCCTGTGATAAAAATCTATAGGAACATTTTCACATAGTTACTGTGCATTCACATAAGCTACTTTTCTAAATGGAGATATATGTGTGTGTGTGTGTGTGTGTGTGTGTGTGTGTGTGTGTGTAATAGTGTGTGCGCGAGTATATAGAATGGTAATGCTATATATAATATTGTACTCCTAAGTTGAGACCTTGTATTCCAAGCTTTTGCCTGTACTGTGTGTATGTGTATATTTATTGGAAAAATTGTAAACCATTTCTTACCTCTCTCCCCTCTCCTGTCCCCCCAAAGATAAGATTTTACACAAGAAATACAGACAGACTCTTAATTATAGAAACACTTGTGGGTGCCACTATAATATAGCAATTTGTATAAAAAGAGTATAAACCTTCTTCACTGAAAAAAGCTGTTCTGTGCTGTTAGTTGATATGCTTGAATTTATGCAAGTGTACTGGTAAACAGCAAAATCCATACTTATCTTTACCTATGCAGGCATTAAATAGTCGGTGAGCTCAGAAAAAAAATAGCAGCATTTCTCACAGTAGAGTGGCATAGGAGTCCTGTTGACAGCAGAGCAGCATACTCTCTTCTCACCTGGTGAAATAAAGTGGGAGGTCAGTATAGCAGGAGAGTGTTGTAGTGGTAAACTGACTTATCTTGAAATCATTCAGGACCTGGTTCCCAATTCCATCAGAAAAATTGATCTTCTTGTAAAGGTGCATGCCTCCTTTGTGTGGAATATACAACTTCAAAATCCTTCATGGCACTGAAAACCAATATAGAGATAACAGTTTTAAAATGTAGAACACTGAAACATTTGGTAATTACTTAGAGGTGGTATACCTATTCATGCAGGTACCAACTGATTCCAGGAAATAAACTGTTTTCTTTTCCTGCTAGTATCGTTGTATTCCTAGTATCCCTATGTTCAGTACTATCAACTAAACTCGCAAGAGAAAGGTAAATCCAAAAACAGGATTTCCAAGAACAGGAGATCCAAAAACAAACAAACAAAACAGTTTAACAATCCTTTCCCTCAGTGGAAGTGTGGATTTCAATTTGTCCAAACCAGATGTTCAAAATGAAACTTTAAAAACTGGCAGACTCTGAATCAAGATGGGCCAGATCCTCTCTGCATGGACCTGTCCCATGGAGTCACAGGGATAGGTAAAGATAAGTTGTCAGGTGGCAGTTATGATTCCTTGTTTCTGTAACTTAATATGCAACACCTCCTGAGTGACTTAGAGCAGCAAAAGAGCTACTTAATTTATGCTATGTGTGTATGGTCCCTAAGGAATTGTTAGAGTGGATCTCTAGGGCACAGTCTTCCCCCTCGCATCCAGCACCAGTGGAGTAGAGGAGAGAGTTGGTGCAGGAGCTGGCCCTGCTAACTTAATGCCAGCTGAGAACTGATGAAATTCTCAGTTGTCCAATTACTGCCAGATTGTGGATTCTTTGCACCTCTTGTTGAGATTGGAGGTAAGAAGCTTGCCCACTAGTTTTATATTTCATATTTTTAGAGATTTTTTTTTATGTGCTCTGTGTTAACGTGCCTTCCAACAAACATCAACCCATACCAGACAATCACAGACAAAAAATTCATTTCAGTTCTTCTGTTAGCCCGCCCCACTTTAGATATAAACATTGATTTTAAATAAATGAAATACATTATACAGTAACCTAATCCTGCTATTCACTGAGCATAAGCTCACTACTGCATGTGCACTGGGTCACTGGCACTACATGCAGTAAACAATGGGGTAGGAACCTAATTTTAGCTAGCTCCTTTTAAAGACCCCATTGTCTTGTCAGTAGGGATGCTATGTTAGCAGTATAACTACCTGTATACCAGATATTCTTTTGATTCTTTATTGATGGCAGACATTTACCTTACTCTGTATATGCTTTTAGCACATTTAAAAGATTTGTCCACTTAGAACACACATGCGCAGCATACAGGCACACAGTACATACATGGATGAGGTAGTTCTGGTTGAAGCTGAAATGCTTCTCTGTCATAAATAGGTTACTTTGTTTCAAACTCAGAATTATTTAAAATTACACAAATAAGCAATGACCTCTCAATCATATCTGTAGCTGCAAAGCAGTCCATTAAAGGGAATGTCTCTGCCCACTTGGTTCTGGGTGCAAGATTTGGATTTTATAGCATCATCCTGTATCATGGTCGCTAGAGTTTTTGTATCAGATGAGTGTTTGTACCTTTTTAAATGCAAAAGCCACTGGAAACTCGAATCCTCTTGATGTAAAACAAAGCCAGTCTGCAGGCAGGTAATCACTCAGCCTTGACTTGAAGGGACCACATTCTGAGGGCAAGGGCAGGGTAAAGCACTCTCTTTATGATAGCTTTCATCCTGAATAGGTACTTTTGATTGTATGAGATAAGGAGTCACCAACATATGGACTGCAGGCCAGATGCAGCAGGGACTTGCATGTACCTATGCACATCTGCACTGGGGATGAGCAGAGAGGAGCAGTGCTGAGACTGGGTAGTTGAAAGCTGTGTCCACGCCACTGCCACTTCTCTCTGCCCTCTCACCGCTTCCCCTGAGGCAGTGGTGTGAGCACAACTTCCAGCCAGAGGAGAGCTCTGTTGCATCTGGGTTGGGTTGGATGGATGAGGGTGGGCAGAAGCAAGAGCAGTGTGGAAGCAGCTTCTAGCTCCCCAACCCTGGTGTGGCTCTCCTCTGGCTGGCAGCTGTGCTGGAGGATTGCTGCATCAGGGCCAGGGAGCTGGAAGCTGCTTCTAGGCTCCTCCCACTCCTTGAGTGCACCTTCCAGTTGTGTGGCTCTGGCAGGGTCACACAGAAAGACCCCCCCATCACTACTGATGTGTCATGGAAGCCACCTGGCCCCCATTGGACTGGAGTCAGGTTATTCCCTTCCGCAAGTTGAAAAGGGTTGCTGGTCCTTATACTATACAGCATACAGTTGCTTTGCAGCAGTCTGCAGTCCAGACACCATGGTGCTTCAGGTAGAAAGCCCATCTGATTTAGGATTGTATGTTTAGCACAGGCTTGTCCAACATACGGCCCGTGGGCCACCGTGTAGGCCATTTTCTGAGGCCCGCGGTGCTGCAATGGGAAACGAAAGTAAACACTGTTTACTTTCGTTCCCACCCCTTGTCCCTTCCCTCTCCCCTCAGCAGATTCCTAATGGCTGCTGAAGGGCTGGAGAAGGGACAAGGTTCCCACACGCACCGCGTCAACTTGATGTTGCTGACGCAGTGCGGCTTCTCCCCTCCCCCCTCATTTCACGGTGTCCCGTCCTCACCCCACCCCTCCCTTCCTCATTTGCATGCCAGCTCCTCCCCTCTCCCACATTGCAGGGTTTCCATTCCTAGCCCCACCCCTCCCTTCCTCATTTGCATGCTAGCCTCACCCTGCGCCAGTCCCTGCCGACCGCGTGGGCTGGAGCAGGTCTCAGTGCAGCAGGTGGGCGGGCTCAGGGGGTGTGGATGCCAGCTCGGAGGGATGCTACGGCCAGGCCTGCGGGGGATGCTGCTGCTGCTGTGGATGTCGGGGCGGGAAGCTGGCGCCACTCCCACCTCCCCTCATCCCCCCGCACCCGCAGACATTGAGCTGGGAGTGGTGAGTCGCGGGCCCCGGGGAGGGAGGGACCCCTGCTGCTTGGGCTCAGGCTCAGGCTACCCCAGGGGAGAGGGAGCAGGGGGGTGTCCCTGCACATCCCGCACCCCTCTGTAGAGTCCCCACATGTCTCCCTGGCTGCTGAGCCCAGGCGCACAGGTGTGGGAGCATCCTTGAGGCCGCCTAGGTGGCAGGGAGGATACGGCGGGGTCAGGCAGCACCCCTTGACCCCTGTGCCCCCAGGCCACGGCTGGACTGAACAGGCCACGCAAGCGCCCGCTCCTGCCAGCCTACTGGATAATAAAAAGTTCATGATCCAGTCCCACATTCAAAAAGGTTGGACACCCCTGGTTTAGCATGAATTGGGAATCTAGAGATAAAAGGTCAGCATTTTAATACACAACTCACACAAAATGAAATTATAATTGAGGCAGGCATGAATCCCTTTCTCAGCAGTCCCCCCTTTTCCATTTAAATATGTTTTCTTCTATCTCATACCTTTTTAAGTATATATACATTTATGTGTTTATTTTACACTGTCTAGAATTTTCCAACAAGTAGCAAGGATTAAGGGATCAATGTAGTTTCATAGTATAAAAATGTTTTTATGGAAGAATGCACAGTAATTATGCTGGTCAGCTAGATATAGGAAGTATGCAAATAATTACATCATCCTCTCTCACAGGACATTCTATATAGAAAAAAATCAATTAGTATTTTCAATATGTTCCACAGGAACCAAATCATGTAAATGCATTTTCCCTATCTCATGGAGAATGTAGGAGTGACAAATTATATAATTCAATACTTGAGTGTCTCCTGCTACTGTATATCTGCTCATCTTCTAAAATGTTTTACTCAGTGAAGGTTGTCTGCTTGTATACCCTGCCTATCCTCTCCAAGATGTAAAACCATCCAAGAGCTTCAAGCCATAGAAGGTCACCAGACTATTAAAACCTTAATCCCATGGAAGCCTAACATATAAATTAAAATAACTTATCCAGCCATTTGACTTCCACTGTGCTAGCCTGTACTGTATTAGACATCAAACTGTTCCTAACAAGTAATTTTAGCCCCAGACACCCATATCAGTATCTCCTAGCCAGCTGCCTTCTATTTAAAGACCATTATTAAAAGGCAACCAATTTAAACCAGTTGGACTAGGGACAGACATTCACAAAGCCAGAGCCTGAATTGATTCAATCTTTGCAGGTTAGTCTAACCTGCCTAGGTTGAACTGGTTTGTAACAGCACAGACATTTCATAGATTTCATAGATTTCATGGACATTAGGGCTGGAAGGGACCTCGGAAGATCATCGAGTCCAGCCCCCTGCCCAAAGGGCAGGAAGTCAGCTGGGGTCATAGGATCCCAGCAAGATAAGCATCCAGTTTCATCTTGAAGGTGTTCAACGAAGGCGCTTGAACCACCTCCGGTGGCAGGCTGTTCCAGACCTTGGGGGCTTGGACAGTAAAGAAATTCTTCCTTATGTCCAGCCTGAAATGATCTTGAAGTAGTTTGTGACCATTCGATCTCATCATCCCTTGGGTGCTCTGGTGAACAAACGTTCCCCCAGATACTGGTGGTCACCCCTGATAAACTTGTAGGTGGCCATCAGATCACCCCTGAGCCTGCACTTTTTCAGGCTAAAGAGCCCCAGGGCTCTCAGCCTGTCATCGTAGGGTCTGCTTCCCTGACCTCTGATCATGTGCATGGCTCTTCTCTGGACTCTCTCAAGCTTCTCCACATCCTTTTTGAATTGTGGAGCCCAAAACTGGCCACAGTACTCCAGCTGCGGCCTCACTAAGGCCGAGTACAGGGGGAGAATGACGTCCCGGGATTTGCTTGAGAAGCATCTATGGATGAAAGCCAGCGTTTTGGTCGCTTTACTAGCCGCCGCATCGCATTGCAGGCTCATGTTCATCTTGTGGTCAAGGATGACCCCCAAGTCTCTTTCTTCCATAGTGCTAGCCAACATAGCTGGGCTATGATGCTCGCCAGCTCCTTGAGTACCCTGGGGTGA
>NW_005842026.1:500-40565 GCF_000455745.1 Alligator sinensis | reverse complement strand
ATCGAAGGCTTTTTTGAAGTCAGGATATATGACATCAATCTCTTCTCCCTTGTCCAGGTGATAGGTCACCTGGTCGTAGAAGGAAATGAGATTGGTCAAGCAAGACCTACCCGCAACAAACCCGTGCTGGCTATCCCTTAAGATGTTGGTGTCGGCCAGTCCATTAAGGATGGCCTCTTTAATAAACTTTTCTAAGATCTTCCCCGGGATAGAAGTCAGGCTGATGGGCCTATAGTTAGCCGGATCCACTTTCCTCCCTTTCTTGAAGATAGGCACCACATTGGCCTTCTTCCAGTTTTTGGGCACTACACCAGAGCGCCAAGAGTTTTCAAAGATTTCTTGTGGACTGAGGAAATGCGGGCACATGCCTGCAGTTGCTCAGGACAGGAGCCAGGGGACAATGTGCCCTCGGATGCAGAGAAGCTGTGCTGTGGGCACAGCCATCCCAGGTAGTAGCTCTGGCTGAACTGGTCAAAGAGCAGTTTAATTCCTCCTTGTCCCACTGGCAAGGACCCAAGCCAGGTCTGACGAGTGCTCGCCTCTCACTGCTGCAGTGGCAGGCCGGCATGTCCCCTGAGGCAGAAGGGGCAGGGAGGGGGGTTATTCCCCCATCTACCCCCACCGCCCCTGGGGAACCACAGCTGGGTCTGCCTGCCCCAACTGGCACTGCCACCACCCCTTGTTTGAGGCAAGCAGCAGACTAAGCTCCCTGTTGCCCCCTTCACTGGATGCCAGAGGAAGGGGGAATTGCCCCCCACCTAAGGGGCCCTGCCGGCAGGTATCTGGCTGCACTTCCACTGCAGTGGCAAGGGGACAGGGTCCTTAATGGGGGCAGCAGCCCCTGTCATAGTGTCAGGGAGTGTGAGCCCCTTCCCTGCTGTAGGGTGTGCAGAGCATCAGGGCTCAGAGGGGGCCAGAGCCCTCCAAGCCACCACCACAGTCCACAGCAGCTTTCCTTGCCCCTTAGTGGGGCCCTACATCAGGAAGAGGCTCACCATCTGGGAAACCATGACAGGTGCTGCGACCTTCATCACGGTTGCTCCCCCCTCGCCGCCACAGTGGCTGGTTAGGAGCAGGGCCAGAGGCTGGCCAGCAGGGCCCCTTAGGCAGGGAGTGGGGTTATTCCTCCCTTTGCCCCCAGGGAACCTCAGCGGGGTCCGCCTGCCCTGGCCAACATTGCCACTTGCTCTGTGCCCGGGGCAAGCAGCGGAATAAGCCCCCTCCTGCCCCTCTCCCTCCAGCATTCAGCAGAGGGGGCTTATTTCATTGCTTGCCCCAGGCATGGAGCACGTGGCAGCAGCACCCATGGTGGGCAGACCCTGCTGCAGTGCCCCAAGGCGAATGGGGGGAATAACCCCACTCCCTGCCGCCTGCCTAAGGGGCCCTGACAGCCAGCCTCTGGCCCCACCCCCACCCCTGCCCAGCCGCTGGAGCAGTGAGGGGAGAGTGACCGTGATGGGACCAGCCCCTGTCATGGTTTCCCCAAGTGCGAGCCTATTCTTGGTGTGGGGCCCTGCTGTAGGGTGAGAAAAGCTTCTGTGGACTGTGACAGCAGCAGTGGCTTGGAGGGCTCTGGCACCCTCCTAGCCCCAGTGCTACCGTGCACAATCTGCTGCAGCTCTATGCACCCCACAGTGGGCCCCCCCCCCACCACCACCAGGAAGGGGCTCATGCTCCCCGACACTATGACAGCAGCTGCTGCTCCCATCAAGGGCCCTGCCTTCTTGCTGCTGCAGCGGCTGGGTGGGGGCAGGGCCACTTAGGCAGGGGTAAGGACGGGAGTTATTTCCCCTCCCTCCGGTATCTGGCAGAGGGGGCTTCTTCTGCCGCTTGACTCAAGCAGGGAGCCAAGTGGTGGTTGGGGTGAGCAGACCTGGCTGCAGTTCTCCAGGGGCAGTTGGGGTAGATGGGGGAATAACCCTCACTCCCTGCCCACTCTGACCCAGGGGCCATGCCAGCTCTGCGCTGCAGCAGCAAGGGTGAAGTGCCCGGCAGACACAGCTTGAGTCCTTGCTGGTGGGACAGGAGCAGGCAAGAGCCCCATCCCTGCTTGCCCCTGCTTGTCCCTGCTTGGCTGAGAAGCGGAGGGGTGGGGCCTGCCCTGCTCTGCTGCAGCAGAGAGCCCATCCAGCTGGGATGCTGGGGGACTCTGGTTTAAGTTAAACCCAGTAGGGGGTTCTGGGACAGACATTGCACAAACCGGTTTGAGCTCAGTCAGTTAAGTCTGATACTACATTCAACCAAGTTTATCTCAAACTGGTTTCGGCCATTTTGAAACTGGTTTATGTGCACTGAATGTCTGTTCTGTTACAGGTTTAAACCAGTTTATGATCACTTAAACTGGTTTATGTGTAATGTCTGTCCCTAGCCCTGATGAACAATAAGCATATAACTCAGCAGAGATATGTGGTATATTGAAAAACAATTCCAATATTTCACCGAGGAAAGTTCACAAAAGTACTTAAAATCATTAGATGTCTATCACTCAACTGAAGTTCATCAATTGTTTTCTATGATTTGACCTTGATAAAGCTGTGTGTGCATTTAACCAGCATCATTTATTCTCTGTAGGTAAGATACATAATGGGTGCAAGTCTTCCATTCAAGTATTTTTGAAGACCCTATTTTTCTCCCTTTTTGCATTAGTATTTTCCCCCTACAATACCACATTTTCAGTGAGTCTCATAGATTTTAGAATGCTATTTTTCTTGCATGCAATGGGATGGGCTGGGTTGTACGGCAATTTACGGCAGTGTTCTAGTAGAAATTAAAGTTGAATTACAGTCCACAAGCTTGAAGGCCCCAAAGACCTTTCAGCAGTTTCACACACACAAAAAGGGCCACGTTCTTAATCTTTGATTTTTCTTGAACTCTTACAACTCTGAGATTTTTAATCCTTACATGATTATCTAGCTCAGTTTATTATCAGTAAATATGTCTGTGAATACAGCATCATAACCCTGCAGTCAGTTTTCAGCCGTTATCCTTGCATTTAAATTTCTGGTTTTCTCTTTATAACCTCTGCTTTATAACTGATCCTGGTAAGAGACTTTTGAACAATATAATTTTTTTTTTCTGTTAATGCCTCCTCATACCATCACTTAGTGTTTTGGTTGCACCAATTCTCATAGCCCAGAGATTTGGAGGGTGATAGTACAAGGGAATTGGCAAGATCTGTCATGCAACCTTTTGCCACTTTTTTCATAGTCATGAAGACGTTTCCTAAAGATAGATTAGTTTATTTTAGGACATTTCCCTATCATAATACATTTCATCCAGTCTTCTTGTCCACAACAGCAAAAAAGCAAGAGGGAGCCAAATTAGTAAAATGGCACCAGAGCTTACTCTGACCATGATTTTTGAGTTTGTCCTCTTACCTCACCTTTTTTGTTGCCAACTGTGTATCACTATCTCAGAGCTCATGCTTAATATAGTTCATTACACTAGACAAGTGGGAAAATGGTATTAATACAAGAGTTGAAAATGAGTTTTATGGCAGTTCGATTTTGCAACTGGAGAGGATTTACATTGTGCACGAAAAGGACTCAGAGAACAAGGAGCACTACAGCATCTTCTAGTAACCATACATTTTTTTCTTTTATTTGGGATTTCTTTCTTCTCAGGGAAAGAAAACAGAAGTTCATTAAGAAAACCGTTAGAGATTTCTTTAAGTTAATAAATACTCAAAACTACCTGTGTGTATCAGATACTGTGGACATAAAGTCAAATTTCCAAGGAAAGCACTTCTCTTTTCACATGATTTAATTATAAAAGCCCAAGGCACAAGTTTGTTACGTTTTTTTTTTTCCCTGTATAAGTAGTCATGCTTTGGTAAGTTTGTTGGTGTTACTGCAGAATGTTACCTTAATAATGATAGCATGGTAGGTGAGCATTACAGCCTCAAAACTGATTCCTCTTAGCCTGCTTCTCTGTGCTGTTGTTGTATGTCTACTACGTTTTAAGGTCTCTGTCCAATTTTCACCTGCAAGGAGAATGCCATTTTTAAATAAAACTCACCTTTATCCACTGTAAATTCATGCTATTTTCTAAAGATCTTTTGCAGTATGATATCTTTGCAATTACATGTTTATTACAAGATGGGGAACTGTTTGCATAGCTCAATGTTGCTTGAATCCAATACTCTCTCTCTTTATAACAGTAAAATATTTTAGCTGTTATTGAATGCTATATGTCTAATTGGTGACAAGCATTGTGTTCAAATTAATGCTTAGCTCCAGTTATAATATCATTATGTCATAACAGTGAAAAATTCTAATTAAAATGATCTGTTTGCCAGGAAAAAGTTTAGTATATCAATTAATCTATTTTATCAGGGGTGAGCAGTTTTCCCCCCCGATCAGAGCCTGAATTATGAGCAAAACATCACAGATGCATGCTGCATTGGACAAGGAACACATGCGTGCATTTAAATCATGTATATCTTACTTTTTTACTGATGTAATTGTGAAATATGTTCTTTTCGCATTCATAATTAGGGGGTGGAACAGATGGTGAAGGCTGAGTTTAAAATAATCTGTCATTAAAATAACCTAGCCTACTGGTAATTCTTCACTCTAACTGGAGTTTAGGTCAGGGTAACAGGGTTTTTTGCAGTGTTGGAATACACTAGAAGGAGCTAGGGACTCCATGGGTAATATGATATATGAGGATATTTTCCAGAAGGACACTGTGTAGTAAGATTTCAATGTATGAAATTTGATGGTAGTGAGAATATGCAGAAATAGAAGGGACGCAATTCCTCTGACAAATATAAATCCTTTTAGCACCATTCATTACATAGTAGCACATTCAGTCAGAGTAGTAGAGTTAATTTCATATACTGCAAAGAAATAACCACAATTTGACAAATACAATATAAGGCACTCAGTGTTTGGGGTTAAAAACCCATATCCTAAATTTTCCACATTATACTAATATCTGTGGACAGTACATTATAATTATTTGCATTATTTAGAGGTGCTGTAGCTATTGACTTTTACATCTAAGTGTCACTTCTTTCATATTACCACATAGACTTAACGGAGATCTGACAAAGGAAATCTCATATCAATCCTGCCTGGCGAGCTTAGAACTTTTCTCTGTAATAAGAATACTGTCTCGATAAATCAGATACTTGCATGTCTTTAAAACATTTATTTTAGTGTTTCCTTCACAATTTTGTTTCCTAACTGCTTTGAAGAAAGCATATAGATTTCAGCATGGTATTATGATAAATCTTCTCGAGGAGGGGCAAGCATTAACTTTTGTGTCGGTTCTTTTTCATCTTAATCCAACCTTCGTTAATAATCACAAAATTCTACATACTGGGTAAGAAGATGTAATTAACACTTTGACCCCAGAATCTTAATTTGCGCCTGTTGAAAACAGTGGGGCAGTTTTAAAAAAATTAAAAAGTAGCCTGTGGTGATTGAAACAGCATAATACATAATGGTTTTCTCAAATCAAAAGTCCTGTGAAACTTCAGCTGTAATCACATTTTGCGTATTACCAATACATATGCAGTGTCTTAAAATTGCATTGCTTGCAGCTTTTTCTTTAATCCAGGGTCCCCAAAATTTACCCACCTCAGGGCTGCAGCAACGGTTTTTGTGAAGCCCTACTACTAAGCATAGCATGGCAGCCAGTGTCAGTTAAAAAAGGGGGTATAGTTCAAGACTACATATCCAAGTCCACCATTTTGATCTGTGTGGCCTCTGCTTTGATGAAAATGGAGCATTTTATGACATCCCTCTAGTCTCTGCAAGCCCTGACTCTGTATTAAAATTGACAGTGGCTCTGGACTGTAAACCTCTGTTGATCACAACTGCAACACAGGTCACACTTGCCTTTGATCTACAGTGAATCTCTTCAGGAAATCCTGTCTTTGGAAGTTACACTCTGGTCTTTGTTTTGAAAAAGAGATTTACATGAGATTGAAACCAGTGTTTTTTGTAACTGTTGCTATGTGGTTGGTCACATAACTCAAATGATACTTCCAAAATATTTCCTCAATCAGAAATCGTCAGTAAATGTGCATCATACTGTGGTGTCAAAAGCTCTTCTACAGGACCCAATTCCCCCATTGTTTAAAGGCTGATTCTGTCTTGGTGCGCACAAAGGACACAGGCTTTATGAAAAATTGAAAAACTTCAACACGCATTACTTACATAATAAATATTCATAAATATTACCTATGAATAGCAAATGAGACAGCCCTTCAGAAACACTGTTTGACCTGTATAAGGAACAACAACATTGGTACACAGGTGCTCAGTCCTTATCTGCCCTCTTATATTTTTAGGATGAACTGGCTGGTATTGGAGGGTTGGGTTTTGTTTTACTTTGGGGTTGATTAGTTTTCCACTTAAAAACTACTTGTCTTTCCTTCCATTTCTTTGGCGTTTGCTCTCACTGGCTTGCATTTCAGGAATAAAAGTAGTTAATGGATTAGTAATCAAACAGGAACTTACTTTTTCAAAAATTGAGTAGATCCACCTTACTTTTAACTGTTTTTGCTCTATCCACTGTTTCAAAGGCTTAATTCTATTAGCTTTCATACACAAGCATAACTTGTAAGGAAATGTCAGAAGAGCTAAAATAGGAAGAGGAGAGCATGTATCCACACTAGTAGGTAGAATGAAGTAATTCTAATGGCACTCAAGGTGACCACTAGGTAAGAGAGAGAAAAAGGACTTTGGGGGTATATTCCATGGCACCACCTGTCCATGCTACCATTATTGGTAGAGATAAATGCACCAAAAATAATCCTATAGCCAGAAAATTATTAATTCTTATTGGGTTTTTTTCTAGTATCACATAGACGCTTTCCTCACTGTACATTAGTAGATCCACTTCTTGAATGGAACATGAAACAGAGTCTCTAAAAAAGCCTAAGGTTAAGCAAACTTGCTTTTCTATCCTTGTTTTACCAGGGAAAGTTTGAAAGTTATGATACTGGTAATAGTAGAAGAAATATTAGAGAATGATGGAAATCAAATGTATGAGATTTTGTTTTTGTCCTTGGATAGGTCAACATTTGAGCTCCACCATTCTGTATTTTTTACCTGTTATTGATGTTAGAATTCACAGAACCCATGTTAATCGTTTGGAAAAAAAATGATGGTGATTTATAAGATGCCATAAATGGCTTGCATAATATAAATGTTTTACATGAACAAAGTCTGTGTAGATTTACATTTTTATTAATTCATAAATATAAATTAGACAGTCTTTCTTTAATGCAGTATCTTACCAAGTGTTTGTTTTCTAATGTGTGGCTTATTCTTTTGAGAAAACACAGATTTTTGAACTAATTCCACCACCTACTACATCAGAGAGGGGTGAACACTTGCCAAAGTCAGCTTCTGACTAGCAGTGTGTTAGAAATTAATCAAGAAGCAGAGGAATCAAAACATTAAAAAGCCTCAGAAATCACTGCTGTGTATTTGAAAGAAAGGGAAATTATTACAGTGACTTTGGCATCATATTGTTTTCTCTAAATTTGTGTGTAACTTTATTATATTGTTCTTCCACAAACTTGTTCATCTGAAATGTAATGCAGTTACATTTTTGCTTTACCGATACATTTATCTGAGCTTGAATTCAGGCTGTTTCTCAGTTCTCAAAGTCTGTTAGCATCACTAGTCTCCTTATTGTGTAACTTTACGTACACAAAAAATATACACATTTGCTAATAGTCAACCTCATTAGAGGTGTAAAACTAAAGGAGCATACAGTGTCTGAAATGCAATATATTCCCAGAGAAGATTTTTTCCCATTCTTATTGATATATATTCATCCTGATGTTCAGTAATTTACTCCCTGTATAAATTTAAGCTATAGCCCTTTGTTTACTAACTGCAGCCCTGTTTCAGAAGCTACACATTAATGTACATAGTCATGCCTTGATTTTTGTGGTTACACTGGAAACCAGATCTAAAGACTTGCACGTCAGAATAAAATTGAATCTACAATTTTACATGGAAGGGATGGGATTCATAAGATTTCTATAGACCCAAGCTTTGACAGTAATCTGTTGATTGGCTTTGTTTGTTCTCCCACAAAAGGTGTCAGTGTGTGTGTGGGTGTAATTCTCGATTAATTAACAAATTATTGAGGTCCATAGTGGTTCAAGCGGTATTATGAATTTGTTTTCTCTTGCTCAGTTTTTGGAAGAGGGAATTCCCTTCTTGCTACTGTACTTTTCAGTTTTGTGCTCTGCATAGTGTTCATTGTAGGATGGCTTGTTTTGCCCACGTTATTTTTTTCATCCAGAAAGATTGAAGTATATTTTCGGAGGGCGGGGGGCTTGGTATTTCTTGTTTCGTGCAGACAAGAATAGATTTCACACAATGCATGGCAGATGTAAGGAAGACAAAAAGCTGTCATACTTCAGAATATGCTAGTGTGCTTTTCCTATATAAATATAAAATAATTCTATATGAATTCTATAAGGATACAATTAAAAAGACGCATAACAGATAGAATATCAGTCTCAGTTCATTGTGTGATGCCATTGTTTTAATCTGTTTCCATTGTAACATCTATCAATCTATTCATTTGGGTTTTGTTTTTTTTTACTCTGCAGTCTCTGGATGGATTTGTATTTGCACTAAACCAAGAAGGAAAATTTTTGTACATTTCAGAAACCGTCTCCATCTATCTAGGCCTATCCCAAGTAAGTAAAAATTTTAGATTCTAGAATGCAATTGTGTGCAATGTACTCCTCTGCTTTCCAGTCTTAAAGTCGTAATAATCTTTTTTGCCACCTTTTGTGTGAATTACTGAATTCCTTTTTTTATGGCAGCATCTGGTTCATCCCAAAAAGTATTTGAGAAGTATATGTATCAGTATTGAATGTTCAGGTAAAATAAACTTGGCCCTGAAAACTTTTTTGCCACAAAAGATCATTATTAATTTATTGGGAACAAATGAAGTTTCTTTTCTCAGTTGTTTTGAACTTTAAACCTCTGTACCTGATAGGAAAGGGACACACTAATAGTACTTCCCTTGTGTCCTATTACTGGATGTTTATGGAGTACCCTGCATTATCCTGGGAGCTGACACAATGACAGGGAGTCATTTGGAGTCAAGAAATGCTGAAAGAAACCATTAAAATATCTTGCAGGGAGGGTTCCAACAAGGACATATTTTGCTGCTTTCACAAATGTTCGCTAATCTGAAAAGACAAATTCATAAAATATAGCAGTTTGATTATTTAGAGTTTAATTGCTGACATCTGTTTGTCAGAGGTTAAAAGGATAGGAAAAGGGAAAAGTTGCTTGTTGTTGCTTATTGCTAATCCTGCTGCATTCAGAGGCTTCTAGCTGAAATAGGTCCATTCTATTTAGATTCAGAAATTCAGCAGAGAGTTTTTGCATGATGATTTGCCAAGTAGGATAATCTACCTCTCGTGCAGTCACCCTGAGGAGATAAAAATTGAGATAATGTTTGTTTCTGCTCTTTTAAATGGGGACCCATACTGAACTTGTTGCTTGACTAAGTTAGCACAGCTCTGAGGACTCAACTTTTAGTACTGAAACCTTTCAGGTGCCTAGTGATTTTTCTGTACCCTGGCTAAATAAAGAAAGAGACTCTGTAATAATGCACAGGTCTATTTTAACATTTTTGCAGGGGAAAAAAACACAATGTAAATGTTATTGTTGAGAATTGGAGTAAGTGTTCATTTACTCCTAAAAGAACATACCAACATTTGGATAAAATATACAGTAATTGTGTTTTCTAATGGCTTTAGTAAACCCAATGATAGACATAGAAACAGAGCTCTTGCTAACTCAATATTAGTATTCTTGTCTCTCATTAAAATCCCTAGTTTTGTAATAGGCTTTAATCCCTGCCTTAATCTGTTTGGGAGCTAGTATCAAGAATCTCACATTTTGAAACTGGTGCACCACCATGTTGCTAATACACTAAAGGATCAGAACTTTAATGCTTATTATTGTCTTATGCTCATATTAATCTGTTTTATGCATAGTATCCAACAAAGTTTAATAAACCAGTAAAGAAGAAGGATGAATAATTAGTTTAAGCAGGTAAATGCTAATTAGGGAACTCCTGAAAGGCATCCATTATACACTAGCTTAAAACAAATTTTACAGCCCTGGTTAGTGGTGTAATCCAAATTCTGTCAAGGCAACTGCATTTTCTGTAATTGAGATGTGTATGTTTGCTTTGCATAACAGATGGCTCTGTATGCTTAGACTGATAGCTAGGAAAATAATAATTGCATTATTCTGGCCAAAAGAATATTAGCTCTTGGGTTTTGGCCATTTCAGTCAGTCCTCCTGCCAGCACAGCATATGCACATATATGGATTGGATTTTCAAGGAAATTGATGCATCTGGAATAGTGTGGCCATCTGAAATATCATCTGTTCAAGAAAAATTTGGCTTTAACCCTATGCTAGTCTCTTATTATAAGCATTTTCTTCTACTGCTTTTTAACTGTAATAGTTTAGAAGTCAATTCTTCCTCTAAAGTTGTTTCAAATTACTGAGACTTTATACTTCATCTTTATCTATATATACTTTTTAAACAAGTGTCCAGATGAATGAGGCAATTTTATAGGGATGTTACAGCATTTGATGTGTATCAGTGCAAACCTGTCTTTGGACTTATTAATCAAGGTATTTGTGAAAAAAGTAATTGAAAACTTAAAGCCACGATTGAGATCTTTAACACCATAATAAGGAAAATGCTGAGGAACTGATATAGCCATTAAAATATGTCCGGTTCCAGTTGATGTTCCAACCTAATCTTTGTTTGAGACAGTAGTAATGTATTAAATACTAAATAAGTAGAGATGGTGTATACAGTAGACAACCCTTCCAATTTTTTTCAGTAGTCTCCCTGTAAGTGCTGTAATACTTGCTGTAATAGCTTATAGATGCATCACTAACACTGCAAAAAAAAAAAAAAGAAACTGCAATCATGCACACTAAATTAAGCATTCAAAAGCTTTATTTGTTACAAAAAGAACTGGCAAAAAACATCCATATAAACAATTCTCAAAGTACAAAGAAAATGCTAATATTTTACAACAGTGATTTCAAAATAGTCCAAAGTGAGGCAATCATTATGGTAGGTTGCTATTTTATTGAAATCTGGTATATGATAAAGTTGGCAAGAACCAGCATTAATGGGATATGAACATTTCTTTGCATTGTATACATAGCTTTTAGGTAAATAAAGCTGGCTTCCTAGCATGAGGTTTGCTGAGGTCAGACCTGTATGGAATATAACCTATAGACACTTTCTGAGAAGTCTAAAACATTCCATAATGTAAATTCCAAGTATCTTGTATTGATTGCTCTTCCTCACATCTGGCATATGGGTTTCTCTGCATAGACAACATTGTCCTTGTTATCCCTTTTTAATTACTAGAAATGAAAATAAGGTTTTATGTGCTTAGAATCAAGAAAAAAGTCAAGTCAGTCTAAGGGAAAACAGGTGACTTTGACTGAGTTCTGAGCATGAACATAGAGTATTTTTTGGCAAACCTGTTTTTTTCTTGTGTGTACTTTGAGGGATAGTGGTTCAAAAAAACAGTCTGATGTTCTAAGATAGCTTCCAGACTAGTAAGAAAGAAATCTGATAAAACTAATGGGTAACTTATATACGTACCAGATGTCTGCTCCGATGTGTGCTAATTAGCACACATCAGAGCAGACTTGATTCATCGAGTCTGCCGGAGCGTGTTAATTTACTTGCTCCAGCAGCCCCCATGTCATGTCTGTTCAGCATCCCCGCACTTCAAAATGGCAGCAGGCGCACTTGAATTAAAGATTGTCGAATGAGCTTTAGTTCAAGTACCCCTGCTGCCATTTTGAATCATGGGGATTCTTAATAGGCATGATGCTGTGGGTGCTTTAATTAGAGCAGCTCTTGGAGCCGCTCTAATTAAAGTGCCCCCTCTCCCCCAACCCTGGAGTATGTGTATAGCCACCCAACATCTCTGGATCATGGTTCCCAACTTTTTTAGACTCAAGGCACCCCTCATTAGACTCTAGACACCCCTTGGAAAATATTACTTCTTAACTTTGACTCATTTTTGCCTACAGAAAAATAAAAGAGCAATCCTTCTGTTGCAAAGAACTCAGAAATACCATAACAGGGCAAGATGTTTTTAACACTGCAGATTCCTGTTTGAAATCTCTGGATCTATCTTGTGAATCATGTTTACATACCTGGCAGATGTCACATTGCATGGCACCCCGCGGCACCCTTGAAAGGGTCTCAAGGCACGGTGCTGAGGCATCGTGGTTGGGGATCACTGCTCTAGAGGCTGACTGAGGTGATGACAATAAGGTTCCATATGACACAGTCTGGACCAACTTAACAATAGGCACGTCTGTCTACAGGAGACATTTACTGCTCAGTTGACTTAGTAAGCTGTGAAGTAAACATGTTGGCATCTACACATACACCTCTGTTAGGCTAGAGTAGATTAATTTACTCTGCAGCAGGATAGTACTTTTAAATATAAGTAGTATCTTGCTGTGGCACAAAAAGTCTCCACAGCAATGCACGTGTAGACACTGTGCTGGCTGGCTGGGACACCAGGGTATTTCAGTGCGCAAGCTGCCTTCTGGCTAGCTCCACAATGAAGTACCCTTGTGCTCCAGCCAGCCCCTCCACAGCCTGTTGAGCCTGGCCCCCTGCCAGCCAGGGATGCTCCAACCCAGCTCAACATGCTGTGCCTGGCAGCAATAAACTTTACAGTGATAAGCTCCAGAGTTTATTGCTCCGCATTAATAGGCACGTGTAGACGCACCCAATAAAAGCTATAGTAAATATACTTTTCTGATATTATGGGCATACAAACATCTAAACATACGTGGGTTTCAATGTTTAATCTTCTGGTTACTGCTAGCCAAGAATTTTAAGTTAGTTGAATTTTAGAATTCATTTTTTAGAGTGATCCTTCCAGAGCAGTCCACCATGGAATTGCTTTCAGGACAGTTTCAGAGAACACTAGATATATGTTTATGTCAGACAAAAAGACACAGTGGTAGTAGACAGTGAAGACAGTGAGAAAGAGGAGTACAATAAAGGCTTAAAAAGGCAGAAAAAAATGGTCTAAAATCTATGAACTGTATTAATCAGCCACATGTTCATATTTTCCAATATCCTTCTCAATATACAGTGGGACAAGAAACTGTAGTATTTGTTTGTAGGTTGATGCTTATTTATTAACTTAGAATGTAAGTGTAAGGTTTTCTGCACTCGTGGTTGTTGCGCAGCATTTACCCCAGCAGTAAAATATCTTTGAAATCCCAGGCAATTGAATTCAGTAGCAAAAACTCTCATTGACTTCATTGGAGCCAGGATGAACATGGTGCGCTGATGTTAAAAGCAGCTTGTATCAATGGAATTTACCTTTGTGTGGGATGCAATGTTACAGGCAACTTTCCATGCTGTTGCAGTATTATGATGTAAAAATACACAGTGTAGATTAGCCCTATGTGTCTGTCTGTTTAACCACACCACAGATTAAGTAGTTTTAAAAACCAAGAAATTGTCATCTTTTGAAAATTACCAATCCTTGACTTACTTTAGTTATAAATGGAGAGGTGGAGTCAGGTTGCAAATGTAGATGCCTACACTAATCGCCAGATCTCAGATGTGAACATTCAAATAACTCTTTCACGGATCTGAAAATCCAAACGATTGCCTACATTTGGAATTTTGGTGTGGCCAAAATTAAGAATTTGGCCTAAACAGGATATTGAAACATTGACAGTAATGGTCCTCCTTAAAAGAAAAAATGCATATACAACCAAAGGAGAAAATGAACAGGTTTTTAAGGTTTCAGTGTAATTGGAAAACATTATAGGCCAACAAGCTAGTTGCTTATTCCCCTTTTCCTGAAACAAGTTCTTTCATCACCTCCCACTGATGAAAGTACTCTACGTATATACCATGCAGATACTATCTATTTCCCTTCTCTTTTGTTTTGTAAAGTCCATGCCTTAAAATATTTCCTGCCTTTCCTTCAAGCTTTCCAGGACACAAACAGGGTTGCAAATTGGCCTGTTTAAAGAAAGCTCACTAAAAGGGAGTAGTGCAGCTGCAGACATAATAAGAGCTAATAGAGGTGAAGGAGAAAAAAACGGATAAATTGTTGTTTAGATTTTGTCCTTTTTAAACCAAAACAGGTGAAGACAACAAGTATATTAGATGTCAACTGCCTTACTAATACTAGAATGGATCATTGTATTTTGGATTTCTGTGCATTTGTTCTATGGAATGGCAAATAAAATTATAGCTACAGCACACAAGTACAAGGTCAAATAAATGACAGTACTCAGTCTATTTGTGAAGCTATTCTGAAAGGGAACCATGGTGCCAAATGTGGTTTATTTGAATAATAAAGAAGAATTAGATTCCCCTGATAACTTGGCTGAGGGCCAATAAATCACTGGAGGTTAAGGATGCTTTGCAACTGCTATGTATTTCTTTTGCTTTTACGAAGCACAAGCTTCAACTACTGTGCTCTACCTGTTTTTCAATGCAAATGAAGCTGAAGTTAGTATATGGTTAATGCAATACTTTATGCTATGTTTATTTTAAAAACAGTGTCAGGGAAATGTGACACTTGCATTCATTCTGTAAGTTTTAGCTCATTTTCTTATTGTAACATTATAAAAACAACCCCTCAAAATATATGTTATGTAACAAAGCCTTAAAAAAAAAGCCTACAGGATTTTGTTTTCTCTTTAGTATTCCAGATTTGAATGATAGTGACAAGAATGATCAACCTCTTAGTTAATAAATCCATGCACTAATATTAATAATTTGTGTGGTGTTTTGACCCCTTTTAAAAATAATTCTTAAATAAAAGCATGTGAAATTCTATATCACCATCATGTAGATTTCCAAGAAGTATTTTTTCAGTGCTCAGCATAAGAAACTTCATTATTTTTATGCTAAAAACAAGGTGTGGGGGGAGGAAGGGGGAAGATCCTTTTCAAATACGGAGAGGCTCTGAGGGTTTTGAAACCAGCGAGAAAATATAAGTATCAAAATAATTCAGAAACAGTACAAGGCACAGTGGCACATTATCAATTTACAACATTTAAATTGATAAATGCTTGGTGGTGAAGGCCTACAAGGGCACTTTGAAAAGCAAATAGCGACCTGGTGAAGAAATTGATTTTTCCCCCCCGAAAATGACTGCATGATGCATCATTTGACTGCATGCTGTCCAAGTGCTTGACAGAGATAATCTCAGCAATCCCACGGGTGACCTTATCGTTCTCACCAGGGCAACTTTGTCTAGGTTCTGACTTTGTGCATGTCAAGGTTTCTTCAGGCAGGATCCTTAGGGGGGAAAAGTTCCTCTGTTCGATCCAGATATTGAACCACTCTTTGAGGCACTCCCCCACCCTTTAAAAAAGCAAGCTTGTTTCTTTTCTTCATAATTATGAATGAACTAAACAAGAGAGAATATCTACAGACACAGTATCTTTGCTGAAACCATTATTGCCTTTTCATTGTAGTTTAGCATAGCTCTTAAAGGAGAAAAAGATACCTGCCGTTTGAGGTTACCAGACATAGTCGAAAGGCTCCAAAACATATTATAGTCTTGTGCTTAAAAAAAATATTTTCCTTAGCTTTTTTTGCTTCCTACAGCCAGAGTTCTTTATATTATAATTTTCTCATATGAAAAGATTTTGAGATTATTGCATTAGTACATATTGGTGTTTAATAATTTTTGCCTTATAATGATTTCACCCCCCACCCTCCCCCCATACGAGCCCAAGAACTTTTAAGACAACTCAAGTGCAAATGACAAACTGACACAAGCCATGAACATCAACATCAATATGCATAATTTTGCATAGACACCCTGTAATAACCTTCACTCTGGGTCTTGATACGATCCAAAATATTTTCCCTGTGTTACTTGGTTGTTATAAAATTGTTGGGTTTAGTACAAACGACTGTACTTACTACAGATATAGTCAGCTGTAATCACATTTTAAAAATTGTATTATTTTTCTAAATGCACTTTAAATTATCAAAAAATTGCGTCTAATACACAATTTATAATTGTAAAATGTAAGTCTTTATTAACAACATTTTGAAAGCAGCAACTGTTTTGTTCTGTTTGGTACCCCAAAGCTGCATTACCCACTGCCTTTGACACCCACAGTTCACCATATTCAACCTCTTTTACCTCCTCCTTTCATCCACAACATTAATTCTGAGTGAACAAGATGTGCTTCCTTGCTTTTGACAAGATTTGCTGCAGTCTCATGCGACAAAAACCCAACACTCATTCCAGATTCAGAAAGTAGGATTTATAACAGCATTTTAATTTAATGTTGGATGTCGAACATATAAAGAGATCACAGTAGTACTAGAGCTGAAAATTGATGCCTTTTTTATTAGTGTCCTCTCAGAAGTGGGTGAGCCGCTGTTTGTGCAATGGAGCACAGAGCACCACAGTCAGATGAATGAGGATATGCTATCTGCAAGGAATCATATTTCAAACCACTGTCTGCTTCTATTGATGTGCTCAGAGTTGAAAGGTTATGCTAGTAAATGCCATCAGAATTTCCCGCATTAGAAATCTGTGGAATAATCCTCTGACTGTCACTTTGTAGTCAGTCCAAATACAGTACTTGGTGATGTTTTACTTATTTTTTAACTGGAAATTAACTTGTTGTTGTTGATCACATTGCTTTAGCTTATTTTTCCCCAGTTTGTTTAAATACTGACACCTACATTGTCTTAAAGGTGCTGTTGAATAGACCAGACTATGAGACTGAGACAACCGAAGGAATCCGGAATGTGATTTTATATGAGAATCATGTTCCCCTTATTTATTCTTTTGAACATATTTTACCAGCTATTGAGGCTGAAACATTGAAAGCCTTTATGCAGAAGGGATTCACTAGTTAGAATGAATCGCGCAGAGCCAGCGCAATAAAATATAGCCTCATTGGTTTAACATTTGAAGGCTGGAGACTTTTCATGTTGCTTAATAATTTCTGGCATTTGATGTTAAAAATAAGATTTTGATAAGGTATTTTCAGCGCGGTTGTTAACTCCTTCCAAGACTAGGTATGCAAAAGTCTGAAAGCATTAGTAATCTGGCTGTTTGCTCTATGATATAGACAGTGCTGTAGTTTTCAGTTCATTTTGAAAGTGGAGCATAGCAAAAATGAGATTAAGAAAACTTAGATTGTCATTCATTTTAAAACTGAGGAATACTTTTCTAAATCACCATTTATATTATTTGTGTGTGCTTGTGCAGTGCAAAATTACAAGTTTCCTGTAGAGTACTTTTGTATCTTTTTTCATTGACTAGTAATATATATTTGTACAATTGGCAATGACTGTTTTGTATGTATTAACATGGTGGTTTATCTTACTGGGGAAAAATATATTTTGTAGGAAACCAAAAATATAAGAGTACCCCCCACAACCAGCATGGGGGGAAAAAGCCCCTCATCTTAGAGCAGGGAGCAGGCAGCTGCTGTGGGTCTGACTCGGGCCCTGGGCCTGGGTCAGGACCAGAATCAGATGCACAGCAGCTCAGGCATGGCTCAGCTCTCCTATGGGCTGGGGTCTCTCCTGGACAGGGGTACATGGAAACTCCTTCACCTGCCTTGACCATGAGCAGCTCCAACACTGCTGCATTAGTGCATTGCCTGCCCAGCTAATCAGCGGTGCCAGCACTGGACCTTTCACATGCTGTGCTCTGGCATGGAGCAGCCAGAACAGTGTCTGGAAGGGGAGGGGAAGAGGCAAGGACTGGGGGGAGCAGCAGGGGAAGAGGCAGAGACTGGGGGAGCTGGGGGTGGGGAGCCCAGGTGGCAGGAAGGGCAGGAAGGCTTCAGGGGAAAGAAGTGAGCAGGGCAGAGAGCAAGAGGGCCACTTGATTCCCCCTTTGTTCCCCCCCAGCCACCATTGTAGCAGTGGGGGGTTGGGAGTTCAAAACACCCCTCTAATACTTAGATTCTGTATCTGGAAAATAATAATAAATGTATACATTTTCCATATATGGAAACTAAGTATTTGGGGTCGTCTCATATTAATTTGAGTAAATATTGTACATAGCAAATGATATGTTTGCTATACATATCCTTCCTTTGCTTTGTATTACTATGGAAAGGGAAATGAAATACAAAATGCACAAATAGGAACAAGTAATTGTTTGACATTATATGAACGAGGTCATAAAGGATGGGTAATCAAAATTTTGTTTCTTTAGGGAAAAAATGTATGATTTGGTTCTAGCTGTTACATAAGAAGGCATGCTGGCAAGATGTTTGTCATGGTAACAATTCGACTGATTGATTCTTTTGTATTCTAACATGTTCCATCAGGGCAAGTGAAATCAGTATGTGGCTTTAGAGGTGCTTATGGTTCAGATGGAAGAGGCACAGATTTGGGCAATAATATTACCCATTCTGGGTTTTTAAAAAGGGTGGATCAGCCTCTCCAAATCACTGACTTAAAAGCATGACATTTTTTTTAAAACAACATTTTATCTTTCTATTTTCCTTTTGTTGTTGCAGTTCTTGGCATTTCACATTTTTAAACTTCTCTTTTGAACTTCAGCATCAGGTTCTCAGCATCCAGGACTCTAAGAAAAATGCCCAATATTGTGACACTACTGATGAAATTATAAAAGTTGGTAAACCTGGGTTAGAGCCCCACTTGCTGTGCCTTTATCAGACAAAGTTAAGACAGCAAAAAAAAAAAAAAAAAGATTATAGACTGGGATTCTTCCATTGGGGCTGGGGTTGGGGTTTGTAGGCTGTGGGAGTGATTCATGAAGGAGTGTAGTGAGTGAAGACAAAATCAGCTTCCAGTGGAAAGAACAGGAAAAGCATCTAAACTCATTAGGTTAAGTCATCATTGCAGAGTTAAACCTACCCTTTAGCCCCTCTTCAATCCACCCTGCAAGGACCAGTTCCTAATTAACCTCCAAGGCACCTATATAGGACTTACACAGAACTGAGGTGCCTAAGTTTCAAAGAGGAATCCAAATGAGCTTGCTAAGCATCTGCAAATCTACTTGGGCACCTAGGTTCATTAGGCACCTCCATTCTGGACTGAAAAAGTTTCCTCTGTGCCTTGATTTGGACTGCTGTGTGTGCTCAGAAGCACTACAGGCAAGTTCCATAACTAACTCTTAACCTCCACAGCTCTTTCACGATCCATATTTGTGCTAAGGACATAAATGTCACCCAGATCTTCAGTGGTTGAGGTACAGACAGACCACACTGAAGACTGTTGCTAGAAGTGCATGTGCAGTTCAATGGAAAGAGAAGCTTGTTGGGCAGGAAGTAACACCTGTAGCTTGCCCAATAGCTTAGTGGCAAAAGCACTTTGACTGGAAAGTTGGAGATTTGGGCTCCAATTCACTTTGCAAGACTTGGAAGCCTCTCCATCTTCTCAGGAGACAGCCCTGCCACCAGCAAGGGGCTAGGCTCGGCACCCCTCCTCACTCTTACTCGTATTGAAACTGAGTAGTAGGACACCCCAGAGTGCAAGTTTTATGGTGCCAAAAACTCAGTTAGCAAGGGGGTTTGTGAGTCTATGGCCTATGTGCCCTGAAAGGAAGAAACCTAGGTTCTGGCCCTGCTGTTTCCAGTTATATAGTTATTGGTTAAAAGCAGAGTAACTCTAGCAGTAGGGTCAAAGTGCAAGACATTCCCCTCACAAGGGAGGGTGCTTCCCACTGCTCCACAGAGTCACACAGGCTCCATTTTCAACAGATGTACAATTCTGAGGTTCAAGGGTGAATGTGGGGGTGGGAGAGGAGGAGGAGAGGGAGGAAGAAGGGGAAGATCTGCTATGAAATCATTGCTGCTATCAGTTTAGTACATTCTAGCTCAGATAGGTGTCTCCCCTCTGAACTGTCTGGATCCCAAGAGGATGTAGGTACCTCCTTCGCCACTTTAAGTCAGATGCCTAAGCTTCAAGAATAAGTGGCCATTCAGACACATGGATGGCTGTTTTGCTGCAGCCCCAACTGGTGATCCATCTACTTTTCAGTAAGTGCACAAGCTAACGAAACCCAGGTTTAATTATGCCTCTAGTGCTACTTCACATTTCCTTCAGGATTGTATTTTCCTAGTGTGCCTCCTCCCTCCTTCAGCACTGGAGTTGAGCTGACCTGGTTCAGGCCTTTTAACCTACTTACCTGCTTCATTTCATAGTTTCATAGTTGGTAGAGTCGGAAGGGACCTGAGGAGATCATCTGGTCCGACCCCCTGCCATGGCAGGAAAGAGTACTGGGGACAAACGACCCTGGCCAGAAGTTCGTACAGCCTTTTTTAAAAGACCCCCAGGGTAGGAGCCAGCACCACTTCTTTTGGAAGTTGGTTCCAGGTCCTAGCCGCCCTGACAGTGAAATAGCGCCTCCTAATGTCTAGGCTGAAACTACCCTCCGCTAACTTGTGTCCGTTGTTTCTTGTAACTCCCGGGAGTGCTCAGGGGAACAGGGGCTCTCCCAATGCCTGCTGGTCCCCCTTGACTAGTTTGTAGACGGCCACTAGATCCCCTCTCAGCCTTCTCTTTTGGAGGCTGAACAGGTTCAGGTCCCTCAGCCTCTCCTCGTAGGGCCTGCCCTGCTAACCCCTGATCATGCGGGTGGCCCTCCTTTGGACCCTCTCCATATTGGCCACATCTCTCCTGAAGTTTCTCCTGCACTTTCCTAGAATCTGAACAGAGGTGACATCCAAGAAATCCAGACAGCTTTTTCCAGAAGCAGACACTAGTCTCCTGGTAAAGCCATGGCAAAACTATGAGTAAGACCCATATTTGGGGACATGGACCAAAACTGACATATTTATGTCTTGTGGACAGGGAAAAAATAGAGGCAGAGAAGGCAGTCAGGTGCACTACAAATCACTTTGTGGTTTGCAGAATTAATTCCTTAATGACATTCTCATTAAAAGTTCTTGCTGCCAAATGCTGTTTGCTTTTGCCTTCAGAACTGTCTGCATTAATAATGAGTAACTCCACTTGGAAGTTATTTACATAAAGTATTGTACTCATGTCACTGCCACAGACAGCAGTTTCATGCTGGGCGCGAGAGACAGAGAGCGTCCTGCGAACAAATTCACAAAGCTACCCAATTTAATGTGCCACTAAGAACTATAGGATGCCCACAAAAATTCCATTCTAGCATATTAACTAACACAGAACTATTTTGGATGTAAGTCTGGTGTAAGTGGGGTTATGCGGTATGGATGCTCCAGTTGTGTTAGGCTAACTCTGCAGTGAAGATATACCATTGCTAGCAGTCAGGGTTAAGTGGTGCAAGAGAAGAAATATACTCTTCATCTCAGCAGCCAGCAAGTTTTGGAGGGACAGTGAGTTGTGAGATATACACTTGAGGGAAGAGAGCACGGAGGAGAAATACCTTCTTTCAGAATCAAGGAAGTGTCTAAGAGCAGAGAATTATCTTCTTAGGAGACAGCAAATGTGTGGGCATGCGTTTATCTGGAAGTTACAGAGTGGAAGGCACAAAAAACCACCTCCTGTCTGCCAGAAAACTGGAAGAGAAGAAACAGAAAAGATACCTGCTCCTCCTCCCCGCCCCAGCAGTTGGGGCATAGGACATAAAGTGAAGTATTCCCTCCCTCTGACGAGGCACAGAAAAAGGGGAATATAGTGGTATTCAGAATCAAGTGCTCATAAACCATGACTCAGGGCTTTCCATGGGACTGGCTTAAAAATATAATATACTTTAGGGTTTTTATTTCCCCTGTTTTTTCAGCCCTTAGGAGCTTTTTTGCCATCATGAATGCTTGATCCCTCTGGATTTTTGAGGAGTACATCAAATGTCACAAGACTTGCAATAAAATCATGGGAGTTGGCAACACTGAGACAGAGGGGAGAAATTCTGACTCTTTCCAAGTTTGAATAGAGTCACAGAGGGCTATAAAATAATTGCAGCATGTCTTGACATTGCTTGCCAAAATATTTGTGGGGCCTTTGCATTCACAACTAGTGACATTGCATTCACAAAGAGAAATTGTATGGTACTAACACCATCACTACACAGTTTAACTGCTTCCCTCTATGATTAGTGTGGGCCTCTTGTCTGTAACTGTTGGCTGACAATTGTTCACAAGGCTGAGAACTTCTGAATTAGGCAAAAGGCAGTAGTGAGGCACAGTCCAAACAATTTGATAGTTCACTCTAGAATGTCTATTTTAAAACAAAATGTACCTGAATATCCAGGCACACTTAAGGCTCCTTGTGTACTACTTTATCCCATTAAGATCCACATTAAGAATTGTAGTGAGATTGTAGCACTGCTTATGGCCTTGTAGGATATTTGTGGTAGAATGATTTTAAGAACTGTAAAACATTGCATTTATTTTCATGGTAAATATGCTGTTCCACATAGCACAGGCAGCACATATATAATATGACACTATATGTGAGCCAGATCCAAAGCCAACTGACATACATGGAAAGACTTCAGTGGGCTTTGGATCAGGGTCTGCATGTATTATGTATTATCCTCATTATCAATATAGCAGCAGTGTTATATTTCTTCTGAAGTATATATTAGGAAACTTTATAATTACTGAACAATCTCAACATTCCTGTAAAGAATTGGGACTTTGAAGTGTATGACCATGAATGACAGTTTGAGGGGGGTTTTTTTGTTTCCTGATTACTATAACTTGATAGTATGCTTTCAAAAATGTTTTCAGTGTTGTAGTTTGGTTTTATATGTTTCATTCCTCCACAGGGATCTCTATAGATGAAATCAGCATTTTGTAAAATCAGTTTGTATTTGGGATGAAAAATATTCCCACCTAACCAGTTTTATATGTACTGTTATATGTTTTGTGTGTGTGTACACAGAAGAGACACATTCCCTTATACACACATACTGTGTGTGTGTGTGTGTGTGTGTGTGTAGGGAGTGTGACTTCTCTGTGTTTGGGTACAAATAGTGTAAGAGTGATGTTGTAGCCATGATGGTCCATAAATTATGTGAGAGGCAAGGAATTCTTAGGCCCCCTGTACATGTGCAAGTAAAGGCATGATCCAGTTGTGCTTCCTGCTATGCCACATGTGCATGGCAGGAAGCATGATTGTGGGATTGTGCATTGGATCCAATTGTGCCTTATTGGTGGGGGAGGGGGCCTAATCCTGGGTTCCCCTTGAATCAGCAAGAAACAGGCTCTCATGGCTGGGAGCCAGCTTTGTTGACAGGGCTCCCAGTCATGGGGACCACGTGCAGCCAGGACTGAGAATCCACACGTGCAGCCATGACCAAGAGCCCCATCATCTGTGGGACTGTTAGCCCCAGCAGCAATGGGGTGCTGCTGCCATCTACCAGCTGCAGGGGTGCGTGAAGTGCCCCATGGCTGGGAGATTGCAATGGCTGGGAGATCACTGCTGCTACCTGGAGTACCCTTGCACCCTTGTGACTTGGAGACCACATTGGCTATGATCACCCAGCCCCAGTACCTGGGAGATCTCACAGGCTGCAGTCTCCCAACCACAGGACTGCCTACATGTGCAAATTAAAGCTATAAAATTATTACATATATTTGAGCAGTAACTTTATAGCTGGTTGGATCTTTTTAAGGTGCAATAGTTAATTTGCATGCGTAGCCAGTCTGACTTTACTGGACAGTTAACAAGGTAATTGTGCAATAGATATAACATGTAGAGGGGGCCTTAAGGTGATATCTTTTATTGAACTAACAGTATAGTTGGGATAGAGTTAGACAAGCCATTGAATGCAAGACAGTCTTCATCGGGTCTAATTCATCATACACTCTGCGTGTGCATGTGCGTGTGTACATACATGTATTTGAGTACATACAGAGAGAGAGTTTAGCACTATTTACTGCTCAGGCTGAGTTTGTACCCAAACACAGAGACACATGTTCATTATCCCAAAAAGCTGATGGGCAAAAGAAAGAAAAAAGGACATTATGTAAAAGCACAAGTTTCACACCAGTTTTCATTCCTCCCCACTCAATTCAACTCTGTTTATCTGCTCCTATGCAGACTCCTGAGTTCAGTTCCCATATTCCACCATCCTGTCATTCAAGCTCCTTCTTCCTTATAGCTGGGTAGTTTCTGATGAGGTGGAGGTGAAATAGTAAATGACTTAAGTAATGAGCTGCACCAGTACAAATACCCCCTCGAACTTGGGCATTCTGCAGCGCATGTTGCTGGATCTGGGCTTTCGTGAGCACTGTCTTGGCTATCCCGTGATACAAGTAGATATGAAGAAAGAATTCAGAGATGCTTCAGATAAGATTGAGCTTTGCAGACAAGCATGGGAAGAGAAGTGTGCTTGCATAGGCTGCCTAAAGCTCATAGCTCCCTCTGTTTCTGCTTTTTTTTTGGTCACCTCTTTTTTCTTCCACTTCCTCTTGCTTATTTTTTCATTCTGTTGCAGCTGTAGTTGAAGGAGTAAGATTTACCACATTAGCCACTGAGATTTGTAGTCACAGCCTAATTGTGTTTGATGGCAGGGCCCATTACTATGCCTCACCACAGCGTGTGTTTCTTTGCATAGGTTTTCTAATGTCTAGCTATTTAGCTGTTATGAATATTTTCAGATTATGCCTTATTTGGACACTGCCATTTCCATACTGCCATTCAGTTTGCATACTTGTGATGTTCTTGTGATGCATCCTAAGATTAGATTAGAAAAGCATGTAACTTTTCCAATAGTGAGGATGTAAACTCACTTGAAATAATAGGTGAAACCAGGAACAACTTCCCAGAAATAAAAACATAACTTTTACGGCTTGCTGGTTAAAATTGACATTGCCAGGCTTCAAGAGACTAGGAAAGGACAGTGCCATTTTAATACGTTTCGAAACCTTTTCACTTGAGTAGACAGGAAAATCATGTAATTAGTGGGATTCATTCAGCTCTTTAGTTTAAAAAACAAACAACCCCCCCCCCAAACACACACACACACACATACATGCACGCGCACACACACACACACACACGGGCCTGAAACCTTGGGTAGTATTTATAGGAATGAAAGACGTTCAACTGAAGGTATTTCTAAAATGTCACAACTGCTGTGTGACACTAGATGATACGTTTATCCGTTCATTATCACCTAGAACACCTGGGGAGGTGCTCAGGACATCAGATAATGGCTTTTAAAATAATTATAAAAGCATAGATTATCCATGAGATTAAAGTTCTCTCTATATATTTACTATTCTGAATCAAGTTGTTAATGTATAATGTGTCTCATTATGGCATCAGCATCCAAGGCACAACTGTATAAGAATTTGCATATAAACAATCAACATGATGGGAATGGAAATATAAAATTTAGGGATTATTATTATTTTAAATAAAATGCCTGCCTATCCTGAAATTCAAATACTTATTTCCTACATGTATAATTATAATATTTCCATGATGCTTGATAATTTTCAATCCCTCTTTTGTGGTCTCATTTAACCCATATTTAGTCTCTCACGTTTATGATCTTCATTCAAGACTGGACATTTTAGTAAGCTGTAGTACAGGGTTTTTTTGGTTTTAACCTTCAAAGGAATTTAGTTGAGCAGATGCTACATTGAACCAGTCAGAGTAGAAAGGAAATTATATGGCTTTTAAAGGGCACATCTAGCATATCTACTGGGCTAAAGTAATTCTGGCAATGCTTCAAAGGATATAACTTTTGATGGTAAAGTAGGTAGGCTACGGAATGAAATCACATATGGCAAGCTGTCAAAGTCTTCCTACACATTCAGTACATTTATATAAGTGCAAATGGATGCTGCTTAGATGGAGTCCCTAGCAATTTCCTGCGAAATCTGCTTTAAGATTATCTGATATTATTTGACTAAATTATCTGTGTAAAAGCTGAGGACAACTTTTATGATCAAATATTTTGAAATTAGTTTTCCTTTTTGGCAGATTATCTGAAATATGAACTGCAGTCGTATTAACACTTGGAAGCAAAGGACTTTCTGTAATAGCAATTATATCAAAACATGGATAATGAATTGCTGTATATCAATTTGAAGAGGGCGTATTTATAGGTCAGTGATGACAATAGCTATAGTTCTTATAGACACCTCATTTTTACCCTTTTATTCAGTACTAATGCTAAGCAGATATGGTTTTAACTTTTAATGAGACTAGATTATTAGAGTCTGTAGGCTAGATTCATACTTTACAATGGATGGCTATTTTTCATCTTTCAAAGTTTACCAAATAAACAATATTGCCCTTTGATAAAATACTAAAAGTAAATGAGCAAAGAATAATTCCATTGCTAATTGCTAAGGGGGTGTTTTTACTAAGCTTGTTTGTTAGTTATGTTGTACAGCTCTAGCATTATGATAAAGGTTAAAGTGCTGTATAAATTAAATTATTATTACATTGAGAAAACTGATGCCTCTGCAAAATGGTGTATATGTGTGGATATCTACATATATATCCTTGTGTATGGATATGTTGAATACAAATACACAGAAAGGGGCCAAAGCTTGTATGGAAGACAAAGGTTCTTTATTCTCATTTCCTGTGCCTGCCCTCTTAGCCCTCTGTCCTGAAGCAGTTGAGGGAAGTTATCACAAGGAAAGCCCACTATCAACTTTATAGCATGATCAGTTGTTCTGTGAGTATGGCACATGTGGTCTGTCACACGTAGGAATTGTGCAGGACAGGATCATGCTTAGTTGTTTTATAAGAATAGCAAATGGGCAGCCTGGGCAGCATCTAGAATGGGGTGTCCAACTAGCTGCCTGCAGGCCACATGTGGCCCCCCAAGAAGTAAACCTGTGATGCTCCAGACTCTCGATCCAGGCGCTGCTCCTGCCATCACTCTCCTGCTGTGCCAAAGATTCTAGGCCGCTCCTCCCTCCTCCAGCTGCTTCTTCTTGGGGCAGGGCGGCACAGTCCATGTCGCTTGGCAAGGGGCAGGGCCCATGTGGCTGGGGACCTGTAGCCATTGGCCACTCAAAATTTGGACAGTCCTAATCTAGGAAATGCTTAGGTGCCTTTTGGAAAGATAGATGTGGAGTCTGGCTAGGATAAAAGGCTCTGAAAAATTAGAGAATGCTCATTGAGGTTGGAACAGATTTTTCGCTGCTAAAATTAAAGTCCTCACAGAATGTCAGAGTGCAGTTTTTCAGAGGCATATAACTTGGCCAAAATTTGGCTGGATGTCTATAAGGAAAGCAAACAGCATCTCTTTGATGCAAAAGCTACTCCATCACTAAGTCAAAATCTGTGCTTCTGAGGGTGGGAGAACTACAGCTTCTCAAAGAAAATAACATCAGTAATATTTAATGTGGTCAAACTATCATATTTTTCCATAGCCTTGTTTCTGGCAATAAATACAATTTATTTGCTTCCCAGACCAATGGGGATCACAACAGAGCTTGGGGGAGATGGGTGAGACACTTAGGTGACTGATCTAGATGGCATCTGAGCATGAACTGCAGCCGAAATCTAGGCACAAAGTGATCTTTCCAGGCCAAAATAGAGGCAACTAATATATCTAGGTGCCTAAGCAGATTTGTAGCCACTGAGTGGGGTTGATTTGGGGGGATTATTCTGTGACTTGGCTTCCAAATTCCACCTAAATCCTGTTTGGCATATTAGAGATTGATTAGGATCTGATCCCAAAACTAAAAGGTTTTATCTACCTCCCATACCCTGTTGTGTTTCAAAGCAGCCGCCGAGGACAACTTTGGATTGGCATTGCTTTTGTACTTCTGATTTCAAGTGTCTGGGCAGATGAGAGAGAACTGGTATCTCAAAAATAGCATGGTTGGCACATGCCACCATCACTGTGTAGACCCTTGGTGCATATTTAGAATACAAACAGAAAACAATTAAATGAGTACTCTAACCAAAATAAAAAATAATAATTGACACTAAACAATAGCCTGCTTGTCATACTCCTCTTTACACCTACTAGGGAAAAATAGGTTGATTTTGCTGTGTGCCTCACAGGTCAATTTACCGGTACATTTTGAAATGAAGTGCAGCAGAGAACTGCATTTTAAAAATGAGACTCCCTTCATTCACCATGAAGTCCCACATCAAGAAGTCCTTTTGGCAGTCCCCTTTTTCTAAAAGTAGGAAAGCTTCAACATCTCTGCAGATGGAAGATGAGAAAGTATTGCATAGATAGAAGATAATTATAATAAGCATAATCCATGATAAGTAGGGTTTTATTGGCCAAAACTGTCACCCAAAAATTTCACCCAATCACTCCCTGACAACCAGAAGAGGAAAATGCGCCCCAGTCCAGCATGTTCACAACTTAAGGGTCAATTCATTCTTCACCAAAGTTAGTCTCTGAGTGGGTTTAAAATGTAGAGCACATTGCAGAAGTCAACTCTAAATGAGAAAGGCCTTAATAATGGTAGCAAGTCTGACACCCAAAAGAAAAGGTCGCCAACATTTCACCATAGTACACTGCAAACTTGAGTAATGAAAGGCAAAGAAATGAATGTAATCTTCACCATATCCATTAGTTATGGATAATGTATCTCTAAATGAAAGAGGGCTAAATTACCCCCATTGAAAATTTCATGTACAGTAAGGTGATTGCAGGTACATGAGCAGTTACCTTGTGTTAGGTGCTCCATGATAAGTCTGCTTCCCTGGTATCCCACTTCCCCTTTACTCATTTTAATTTGATCAAGTGTCCACATATGTCTAGATCCTTTGCTTGTTTTGTTAAACCTTACAGCATAATTTCTGTCTTTGTTGTTGCTGTTATTATAGATTTGCATTAGGGCTGTTGAACGATTAAAAAAATTAATCATAATTAACTGCAAGATTTAAAAAAAATAGTTGCAATTCATCACAATTTAATTGCGAGGTTAAACAATAATAGAATCCCAATTTATTATAAATATTTTTGGATGTACACACACATACACAAGCCTAGACAGTCCCCAAGACCTGGCTCTCCAATCCCTGTCCACCCCATATACTTACCTGCATGTAGCTGCTGAGTTTGCTCCCAGGACCCTGCCTGGCTGGCGCATGCGCGCGTGTGTGTGTGTGTGTATGTGTGTGGCCAGGCAGCAGCGAGGAGGGCCACTTTTCCCCAGCACACAGGTAAGCATGCAGCAGCAAGGGAAGAGGAGCCACTTTCCCCCCATCACTAGCAGCGATTAACACGCGTTAAAAAAATTAATGTAAAATCAAATCAATGTATTAATTGTGGGCGCTAATCGTGATTAATTGACATTCCTAATTTACATACTACCTGTATTACAGTAGCATCGAGTCCCAAAATTAGCCATGCATTAGGCAAATGTTTGGTTGTACCGACCAAACAGTAGAAAGAGACATACATACAGGTACCATCTACAAATTGCTGAGAAGTAGCGTAAGTAGGGTGGGGCAACTGGGACAGTTACGCCAGGTGCCAACTTTGAGGGTGAGGGACATCAGAATAAAAAGCAGCTGTTGCCACAACTGCACTGGTGACATGGTGGCAGCCAGAAGTTGCTGCTTCCTCCATGTGTTGCATCTGCCCCAAACACCTGGCTGTTTCATTACACCTCTGCTGCGGAGCATTTCCTCACTAACCCCTTTAATGACCTCAGGTAACAGAAAGGAAGACAAGATGCAGCCATGTGGAACCCATCACAAGCATGCCTTCAAACAGGATATTGCTCACAATTATTATCTGACAACATTAGATCATTAAAAAATGGAAGAGCCACAAAGGAGCAGTCCTAACACACTCCTGTTGTGCTTTGCAGGCACATCAACAACAATTCATGTTGCTGATATTTTAGGCAGACTGAAAGAAATAAAAGTACTGATTTGGGCACCAAATCCGTCAGTGAAAGAGGTTATATCCCAGTACAGCCAATGTAGTCAGAGTGTTGTGCTTTTAAGAGGACCCAGTTAGACAGTGGCTGGAGGTGTTTCCTTTGGCATCTCTAAACCAATAAATAGTGGATGCCAGGATCACTGTAGAGCTATATAGTTCAATGCTTTTCCATTATATCATCCACTTCTGCCACTGTTGGAGGCAGGATACTAGATGGACCATTTTTCTGACCCAGCATGGCACTTCTTATGTTCTAGAGGTCCATTAAGGAGATTAAGGTAGATTAGGAATTGCTGTACTGTATCCATTATATTATCAATAGTGGCTGTTTTGATAATTGTTCATGAAGTCAGATTCAAGATTTATTTCTGAAGGAAAGCATATGAAGGGAAGATGCCTATGACATTTTCTCCCTTCCCATAGGGAGAAAATATCTCCCAGGAGTAGGCCCAGTTTTTTACACTGATCTTTGCCAACATAAGTCTAAAAGACAGACTAAGATAAGAAGTATCCCCCTTGCTTCCATGACCATAGAAAATAACACTGGATGATAATATAACAGGACAGATTTACCAATATTCTTTCTAGGACACTGACATAGGTGAGTCAAACTGACTGCATCTGATTCTATCAACAGAGAACCACCCCACCTTCCCCCCCCAAAAAAGACTTATGTTATAGACTTGAGTCAGATTCTGAGAAGAAGTGACCTGATTAACTAGGCTATCAATCACAGAAAATATCCATCGATTTGCCATTTTCTCCCTTTGCGCTACAATGAGGAACAAGAATGAATTAAAAGATTCATGGAAATCCCTTTTCCTAGAATCTTTAAGAAAGTATTTCAAGTCACTTCCCTGTGGTGATATGAGGAAGTGGAGGTCCAAAAGCCAATGGCTTTTCAGTACCACACTAACAAAGGAAACTAAGAGACTTGTGAGGAGAGACAACTTCAAGCATTAATGCTGTCTTGACCAATCACTGTGGTCAAATGTTAGACATAAGCTCTAATAGAAGTGGCAGAAGTGGTGGTCAAGTAATACCGATAATAGCATGGTGCCAGGGGAATGCTGGGTTCAGATTCTGCTAGGAGTAGAACTTTTCTTTCCCCCACACATTTAGTAAATTCAAAGGCAACGTTGCACAAATCTTCACAGACTCTACCCCATGGGAGTATTTGGCAGAAACTCAAATGATAAAACCCACAAAGTTAGCTGAGTACCTTTACCCCCTCCTAAGGTTTTATTCCATGATGACATGATGTGGTCTGTATTTTATAACATGCCAAACCAAATCATTTTTTATGTATAACTCCATTACAGCTAAAGAAGCACAGCCAGTGATGAATTTGGCCCAATATGTTAATTATCTGAAGGGCTGGAGCAATTTTACAAGGTCCTTGGTCTCCTATGACACCATTAGTGCTCTTTTCTCTTTGTAAATGAAAATGGATCCAGATATTAGAGCACTAAGGCATCTGCAGCAAATAAAGAGGAAAAGAGTGTTTTTAAACAAAGGTAAAGATGAAAGGATTCATACTTGGTTTTCTGATCAATTCCTGGTGATTTTTTTTTTTTTAAATCAATGAGCGCTCGAAAGGAGTTTAATAGTTACACATATGCTAAAAATATAGCTGCTGAAGTTCACTTCAAGTGTTATTTGGGTGATGTGACCTTCTGTCTTTTGAGACTAGTATATCTCTGGATATATTTGTTTTACCTCTGTAAAACTTATTTTACTGCTTTTGTACAGTACAGTTTTCTAGCACATTAGCATTTAGCACATATTTGAGTACCATGTGTGTTAAATATGCTGATATACTATAAAAATGGTCCTTTTAAATGAAACAAAACAACTTTAATGTCTGTTGCCAGTAGAAGTTAAGGTTATAATGTATAGTTGTTGTGAAAATCAGTTTCTTGCATTAGCTGTCATAAACTGTACAATTTATAGCTCCATATGAATTCATAGAGCTGATTGTTTTATTATATTTCAGTGTAAATTTTTCATCCCTTTCAGTTCAAGTAACAGTCTCACAGAATACAGGTTTTGTACTGATATGATGTTTCCTAGCTCAAGGCATGGCCTATCCCTACTACTGACTGTAATTTACTTTTTGGTCTCTGTCGCCTTGAGCTTGCCTTCTGACTAGTTTGTTGAATGATGTGCTAATCCATTATATTTTTCAGACAAGTGTATCGACCAGTATAAACAGACTGGAGGGCACAAACCTAAATGAAAGCTATACTTCCTTGAATCATTTAAAAAGCTCCTGCAGTGGTGGCAGTGCAAAATAACTTTTCTTTGTACATTAAATATAAGGGGGAGATCTCAATAAACAAAGTAAAAATTGGGGAGGGAGAAGAAGAGAAGCTTTGTGTATATGTTATGCTGTTTTTCACGTGGACATATTTAGTTATTAAAAAATGGATATGGTAATCAGCCAAATGAGATTGTGCCTCTAGATGACAAATTTGAAACAGAGCCCAAAGCTCTGCATTACTTGCCATTCTGCAGTCTCTAGACAGTCTCACACCACCTGATACTGTGTGTTTGAAGTCATGTACTGTATCAAAATGTTTTTATACAAATAAAGAATAGAGAAAAAGCTCAGTGCTGAAATGGGAAAAATAGGGATAAAAGATTTCCCTGGTCATCAACTTTGCAGGGGGGATAGTAGAGAAGTATCATGGAACCCAGTACATAGTGGTGAAATATGTCCATAGCAGTGAAATGTTTCTTAGAAGGAAATGTCAAAGTGGGTCATTTCAATTTGTACAGCTAAAGCCACAGACTCAAGTCCCTACCCATCAAAGACTGAATTAAATCTACAATAGCTACAGAAACTTTTGGCCAGTACATTCAAATCTAACCTGTGTGTACAAGTGATATTACGGAAAATGATGTTTTTCAATTAAAATTACACCTCTACCAAACTGTAGGAATCCCATGATAACAGGAGTAGGGATCGTTTTTCCTTCCAGGCACATTTGATTCATGTCAAATTTAGAAATAGTTAAGCTATGAATTACCAGTATGTTCACAGACTTCAGTGTGACAAACTTTTACAATAAGAATTCCCCATATCTGTCATGAAACTGAAGACCCTGAGGAGAAAAAATTAGGTTATTCTTCTGAGATGGTAGTTTTGTTTTGTATTTTTAATTGTTTAAATGTAGCAGGAAAGGTTCTAATTATCAAGGGCCCAGTGTTCAAAGTTCATTATGAGGGGATCCAAACCCTTGTCATCTTTTAACTCAAACTAAGACCAATATCAAGAGAACCATAACTCTCCAGAGCAATCACCAGGTATCAGACTGCCTTAGAAGAGGTTGTAAGATCAGCTGCTACGCTTCTTTCTCCAATGAGTTAAAAGTGCTGGGCTCCCCCCCTGCACGCAGTCATTGATATAACACATCCCTCTCTATTTTGAATTGGTGTTTGTGTCACAGCTTTCGAATTGATGATGTAGTTGCATTCTCACTTCTTTTATGAGACAAAGGGCATTCCTCCACCTAGATTTTACAGAATATAATCCTGGGTCCATTGGAATCAACATTTTGCCATTGACTTCAGCAAAATCTGAATTTCCCTCACTCTTTTTGCCATATAAGCCAGTCCAAGGGGCTCTATGCCTTGGGGTATGACTTGACCATTGAGTCATCAGACCAATCCTGGTTGCTATTAAGATTGTAAAACTGGAAGTCTAAGGCAGCAAGAAAATCATTATCTCAGATTTGCAAAGTTGGCAGAAAATACCTCGTTATGGAGTTCTGTTGCATATTTGAATTCAGTTTTTCCTTTGATTATATGAAATAAGCACTCTTAATTTTTTTTCTCCTACAGAGCTGCTTTCTAATAAAATACAACTTATTACAGTATATTTATTAGGGAAACATTGTTTACCTTTCATTTCATAAGTAAGAATGCTGGCAGGCATGATTTCTTTCCGAAGTTGGGTAGCATTGTTTTAATTCATCTCCTACGGTATTTTAGAAACATAATTTGAAAGGGAAACTACACCTTTTGCCCATTTCTTCGCAGCTTGTGAAGAATTTTAATCCATTTATATTTCCAAACCAAAGTAGTCATCCTTCACATCAAAATATCTGCACCTTATCAAGATCAAAGCTGTCCAAACTTGATTTTGCATCCACACAGATGGCTATAAACATGACACTGGAATATTACTTTTGGCTTCACTTGACAGACCTGAAAATTGGCCATGCAGAACTCTTCAGGATTGGTAGGAAAACTTATTCTTAAGTTTATTGCTTATGAATGCACAGAAAAGCATATAATTAGGTCAAAATGTGTTACTTACTTCTGTCTCTCATCTGGGGAAGCTGTTGAACAGAAACGGATTGTTCATGTAGAAAGATGTAATGGATGCTTGTGGCCTTACCAACCAATTGCATGTGGGTCCTTTTAATTTATTTACAGTTTGGGCATACAGTAAATAGTTTGCATTATCATGAAAACAGTGTTTTAAAATGAATACTCAGGCTTATAAACAGTAGCATTCCAAAAAAGAATGCCAGTATATTCTGAAAATCCTTATTTGAGAGCATATGACTTGAAGCATGATCTGTGCAGAACACTGTTTCCTTTATGTAGCTGAAACATTTGCATAGGGTTTTGCTGTGTTCATAAATTCCAAACAGCATAAATATTGATATACCATGCCTAGCTTCCCACATGCCAACAGTTTGGTTTTGTCTAAATTATGGTAAGGAAGGAACAACTATGCACTTTTAAAAGGCATGTTTCATTCTAACCTGTGTTTTTTTTATTGAAGTCAAAGTAATTCAGGCCAGCCAACCCCTCCCCCACCTCTGACATCTATCTATCTATCTATCTATCTATCTGTCTATCTCTGTATAACATCTGCTAAACATTCAGTACTCTGCTGTGTATCAGAATGTAAATTCTACTGTAGAGATTACTGATAGGTGGCTTCTTTTTACATGATGGCAATCAGTTCAAATGGGATTAATAACAAAAAATAAATAAATACTAAATCTAGAGTTTTAGCCTGATGGAGGAAAAAGCCCCCTTAAATAAGAACTATGAAAACAGGTCTGTAAAATAAAGAGCATAAAATGCTTAAAATGATGAAGGCAGTTAAATCAACTGGTTAATTGTAGTGAATAAATAAATGCATTCCAAATGCTGGGATGTCTCCTTGGTACTGTATGTTCAGAGAAGAATAGTTTTGTTGCATTATTACAAATGAAAGGGCTGTATCTACATATTTTTCCTAGTGTCGTTTCAAAAGACGTTGAAAGATAAAGTGTCAGATTTTTTTTCTGCATAGCATTTCATACCCATGAGAAGTGATTGTGGTGGTGGTGTTGTTTTAAGGTAAATAGAATGAATTATACCACAGCTGTGCCTTGTAGTAGATGGGTAATAAAGTCTTCAGCAGAACAAACCTACCCTGTTCAGTGTGCCGAGTGCTACTAAACAAATATTCAGTCAGATCAGCAGTGCATACGTTGTTGGCCAACAGGATTGGAGAATTACAATTTGCAACAACAGAAACACCTAGTTCTGACTCAAGATGGAAAATAAATGATGGGGGAACTTTTGAATTCTCATTTGGCATGGCTAGGTATCCTATTTAACTTTCTTCTAACAAAAATACTGGGGGTCTCTTTTAAGAGAAATGTACCATAATAGTACAAAAACAGGTGATAAGCAACAAACTAAAAGGCCACTCTGATGGTATCAGTTATTTAAAAAGCATGTTTATCTTTATTTTTCAATGGAAAAAAAAATAAAACATGATATTTTGGAATCATGACCTGTTTGGGGTGGGGGGTCTTGGAGAATGTCCTAGGACCAAAAAAAAACCAATTATTTTTTACTTCCCCTATAATGCACAGAAAGGCCCTTTTGGTGGACCAGCGTGCAAAGGCAAATGTGTTAAAGCTTTTACCTCTCTCTTCCCTGTTTCTGTTTTTCTTGCACACAGCTGCCTGCTACCTGTTCAGTTTCAGCTTCAGTGCTGCTTTTGATGGTAAACTGTCACTTAAAAGGCCTGGAGAATAGTTTGCATCCAAGCTCCTCTAAGAATAGTGCATGAAATTAGTGCTATTAAGCTAGTGCATGAGATGCAAGGTAAAATACTCAAACCATGAAGGTAAACCAAAGTAGTGTCAAATACCCAAAGCAAAGTAAGCAACTGAAAAGAGAGAGAGGAGGGAAGAGAGAGAATCTTTTTTCCTCTACCCTCTTTCAGTTTCAGTATTTTTAGGTGCAACTTGTAACAATGGCAGTTCCAAAAATATGAGAGAGAATTCTGATTTCCAGGTTGATGTTTTTCAGGAAGTTTTAGCTACAACACGTTTGTTATTCTACAAGTAAAGAAGAAACGTTTGTTTCTTTTGGGGTTTTTTCAGTAAGTATTTTAAGATTTGTTAGGAGAGAAGCATCTGGAAATAATACAGTATCTGTAAAAGAGTTCTTAGTAACAAGCTGCTTAAAATGGTAGTTGACAATATTTTAAAAACAAGAAGTCATGACTTAAAGTTAAAGTTAGGGGACTGGCATAATGCAAATTAGGTAGGATGTATTTAATATATAGTACGAGGAACATGATGCCAAACCTGAGTAATATATATTTGATCATCTGAGCAAAGAGAGTTGGACATTAGGGAAGAAAACAGATGTTGCAGGTACAGTCGCTGATTGCTTTGGAAATAAAGTGATAAGTCCTGTAAGAAGGTTTCTTAAGAATCTGAATTGCTTGTGATTTAGAAAGTTTAGCTTGTTCATCTTTAAGGGTCAGGTAGTGTGTTCCCTTGTAGTATCTGAGTGTTGAATACAGAAGGCTTTTTCATTTTTTGTTGGGACTGCTCATAATTTCTTTGATATCCTTGCACTGAGACATCTAAGTATAGCTTAATGTAGTCTTTCTGTGTATTTAGTTTGCAGGAGTTGAAATGAGATTCAGTATCTTCTATTCAATAAAAGAAGGAGCAAACAAAAAAAACAAGTGTTGTGGGTGGGGAATTTCCCAAGATCCCCATCTACTAATGCACAATAAGAATGGCATGGAACAAAGGGGCAACACTTCCTAGCTCTTTCACCAGAGCGGCAGAACACAGGTCATCAAAAGAATTGTTTTCTCTCAATCCCACAGAAAAGCCATGGGAGCATCCTTCTTATTCCTTTAACTTGCCGCTATAAAAATGCCTAAAGGTTGATGATCATTAAGGCAACCTGTTCTCTCTCTCCTAAGAGTCCTCACAAGACTTGCAAATCCCAGTGTAGCTGTGACTTATGGTTGGTCAGATTTTTTTCTTGATGTTCAATGATGTCTTGCAGCTTGGAATTACTGATCAGTCATTAGCTGGAAAAACCATATATATATGGTTGGAGGTATATTCCCGACAAGAAAAAAAAAGAATGAGTTATTTCTTCTTCCATCCTGACTTGGAAAATGTTGGCATTTTCAACATATGGTCCCAGTGTACAGACTCTTGAAAAAATGCTGTGAATCCTAATAATGGAAGCATTAATCAATTGCAGTGTGAATAAAGTTGTATTTAAGAACCCAGTAACCAAATCAGTGGCATTTTTATGAGGTTTTATGATATTGTGGTCATCTTTGCTTTGGTGAAAGTCTTGGACCTGGAAAAATGGTTTCCTGAAGGTCCTGACAACATCAAGAAGAAGATGAATTTTGCTGGGCTTATATGCTGCTTCTCTGGCTTTGGTCTCTGTTCTCCCTTCTCTTTAATAACAGTGAAAGAGGGCTGTCTGGCTCTGGGCCTAGCATTCCAGCTCTCCAGCTAAACAGCTTCTAATAGCTGTGCCTCTTAAAGACAAAATATTGATTGGGGAAATACTAAATACAGCACTTCAGAATAGGGCTGAGCGAAGAGCATCTGTGATTGAAAACAAGTGCCCTTATTAGTCCTTTCACAGGAACTAGGCCACAGTAATTTTCATTGCTTAGCCATCAAACCAGTACAGATTCCAAAATCCCCTTCCCACTTTAGACTTCAGGCATGTTCTCTAGTATAACCAGTCCAGGTAAAGAAAACTATTTTGGTTTTGGTGTCAGGTGACCTGCTCATTTCTCTGAATGGGGAGGAAGGAATATGCCACTTTGGCAAAGTAGAAAAGCTTCACAGCTGACCACTAGTTGTGGGCGCATCTGTTTGGCTCACGGTAGCAGTATGGTACACTAACTTTGCAGTAGTAGCTCCTGAACTAGAAGCAGTGTAGGTGAGTTGGTGGGGCATGGCACCCAGGGTAATAAGTTCTGCTTTTCAGCAGCTATACTGCTCTCAGTTTTGGAACTAATGCAGAAGGTGTCAGCATAGCTCCACCTTACATGTATACCTTAGGTGGTTTCTAGCACGTATTTCCTCCCTCTTCTCAAGTACAGTATAGAATATATGTATTTTCTTCCTGGAAGACACTTTATTCCATATCTTAACTCTTCAAATCAAAGAAGCAAAAGAAAACTATTCATTATCTGGCACTCAGTATGTATATCTACATGAGACTTTACTGCACATTAGATTATTCTAGGATCACCATCTACACGTGCACAGCAATTACCACAAAGTATATTAGTCTAATGAGCTATACTGCACATGTAGACACTGACCAGGAGCAAATTGCTCCCAGTCAGCCTAGGCAGCAGGGGGACACAGGAGGCAGGGAGAGCTGTCCCAGGGCAGGGAAGGACAGCTTCTGGCAGCTAGGACAGCTCTCCTAGCCACATGGAGATTGGGACCCATCCAGCAACCTCTGCTAGGGGCCAGCCTGATCTCCCCCTAGCTGGGAAGGAGCTGCCCACTGAGCCAGGACAGCTCCCCCTGCCCTCTGGAGCTCAGGGTTAAGCCCCCATACCACATTTCAACCCAGTGCTGGCACCCAGGGGAAGCCTGGAGGATCCCCGGCTGCTGCAGGGGGGCAGCACAGGGCAGGAACTGGGCTGGGCTGTTCCTTTTGGGCTCAGTTTCATAGATTTCATAGACATTAGGGCTGGAAGGGACCTTGGAAGATCATCGAGTCCAGCCCCCTGCCCAAAGGGCAGGAAGTCAGCTGGGGTCATAGGATCCCAGCAAGATAAGCATCCAGTTTCATCTTGAAGGTGTTCAATGAAGGCACTTGAACCACCTCCGGTGGCAGGCTGTTCCAGACCTTGGGGGCTCGGACAGTAAAGAAATTCTTCCTTATGTCCAGCCTGAAACGATCTTGAAGTAGTTTGTGACCATTCGACCTCCTAATTTGCTCCTAATGGGGGCACATCTGTAGATGTGTGCCAGGGAGCACTTTAATGAGCCTGAATTTTCTGCATAGAAAATTCAGACACATTAATCGCACGTGTAGATGCATCCAGTTACAAGTTAGGAAAACAAAAGAGGCCTTGATAAGGATGCTTTAAAAGGGAATGCAACACTTTCTCATCACAATCCCAGAGTTGTCTAGAAATGTCAGTTTTTTAACCTGAAATGGATGAAGAGTTCTATTATTGGCTATCGCTTCAATGTGGGGACATTGCATTAGTTGAGCTGGGCAGCTTCTTGTATTCCCTTGATTTGAAGACTGTCTATGGAATCGTATTGCCACAGATAAACCTTTAGGCCTTGTTGTCTCTCTTCCAAGGCCAGAAACATACATTAAAAGGGCTCTTTCATTGAACAGAAGATATGCTATTTAATTTTATACCTCCCTTTTTTGGTTCTTTGCATACATTGCCTCAGGAAGTTGTGGAATCTCCATTATTGGAGGTGTTCAAGAAAAGGTTGGGCAAGCATTGGTCAGGGATGGTCTAGAACAGGAGTGGGCAAAATACAGCCCACGGGCTTGATTTGGCCCGCAGGGCCCCTAAAAAAAGGAGAAAATTAATATTTATCTGCCTTTGCTTCCTGTCAAAAATGACAGTAGGACTTAGGGGAAGCCCGGCGGGCTCCCACAACAGCAAGGCCCGCCCGGCCCCCCTTGTGGCCTGAAGCCCCAGCCTGGGCTTCTGGCCTGAGAACACGTGGCTGAGCCACGCCGGAACCTCAGGTAAGACGGGGAGAAGGGCAGGGGGGGACCCCAGGCAGGGAAGGAGCAGTGGGGGGAAGCAGTGCAGGGGGGGAAAAGCGGCCCCTCCTCCCCCACATGGCCAGCGCCCCACGCTGCAGCCGCTCACAGCCCAAATGGGGCTGCCTGTGCCTGCTCCAGACAGCCCAGCATGGGCTGTGAGCAGCTGCAGCAGGGAGCACTGGCCATGAGGCA
>NW_005842026.1:0-426 GCF_000455745.1 Alligator sinensis | reverse complement strand
GGCGCTCTGCCTGTGCCTCCTCCAGACGGCCCAGCATGGGCGGTGAGCAGCTGCAGCAGGGAGCACTGGCCATGAGGCAGGTGAGAGGCCACTTTTCCCCACCACGCTCAGCTTTTCCCTGGGCTCCTTCCCTGCTCCTCCCCGGGGGAAAAGGGGCCCCTCGCCTGCCCCATGGCCAGCACCCCATGCTGCAGCTGCTCGCAGTTGACGTGGAGCTGTCTGGAGCAGGCACAGGCAGCTTCAGTGTGGGGCGCCAGGCATGGGGCAGGAAGGGGCTGCTTTTCCCCCTCACGCTCAGCGCCACCTTGTAACCTGGCCCCACTGCCAGCCTGGGCCCTGCGCCAGCTCTGGGCTCACCTGTCAGGGCTGCACATGGTGACAGCAGCTGTGCCTCCCCCCCCCGCTTGCCGCGCTGGGCAGTGTTTG
>NW_005842025.1:2844773-2852716 GCF_000455745.1 Alligator sinensis | reverse complement strand
TAATATTGTATTGGCATCCATTCGTTGTTACATTATTTCATAAAATTCATTAGTATCTTGAGAAATGGAAAATTTCGCACGAAAAATAAAGCACTGAAAAATTTTCTGCCCTTCAACTCTGCAGTCATGAGTGTGCACTGCAGCATGCTGCCTGGAGCCCATGGCACCTGGCACACCCCGCCCTTTCCCCCAGGTAAGAGGCGACATGTGGGAACATAGTGGAGGAGACGCCACGGCTGTGCCCCAGGGTGCATCCCCACGTACCCATGTGTAACCCCTATGAACTTTCCAAGTTTCCCTAGGGATATGCCCACCCCTGGTTGACAACCCCTGGTTTAAATTAAACATGATCATTGTAATATCATGTTGAAATTTCACTAGTCTCCTTTTGCTTGTTACAGTAGGCCCGAATCATAAACTACATGCTTCTCTCTGCTATGAACCTTCTAGACCAGGGGTGGGCAAAATACAACCCGTGGGTCAGATCCGAAATGCCAGGCCATTCTGGATCTGACCCACAGGACCCCTAAAAATTTAGAAAATATATATCTGCTCCTGGCTGCCTGTCAAAGATGACAGGAGCCAGAGGCAGTAGGACCCAGGGGGAGCAGGAGGCAGGAGCCAAGCCCCGCCCACCCCCAATCAATTCCCTGCTTCCTGTCTCCACCAGCACCACATGGCTCCCGGCCACATGGGGCCACACTGGTATGGGGATGTGTGCGCACACGCGCAGAGACAGGGACAGAGCATGTGCGTGCACACATTTTGGAAAATTTTTCTGCTGAAATTTTTCCACCCCATATCTCTGGCCAGCATGCAAATTCTGGACAGGGCTGCTGCCGCCGCTGCTGCTCCTTGTCACCACATGAAGCTCTGCATAGGCCACGAGTGCCCTGAGGGCCTATCACCTGCTGTTGCTACTGTCACTAGCAGTGGGAGCTACATGCCATGGGGTTCTCCACCCTGGTGCACACCCAACACCCTGTCCCAACACCCCCAACATATACACCTCTCAATATATCCTATGCCCCTGCGCACACAGCCACACTCCCTCATAAACCCTCCACACAAGATACAAGAGCAAGACTTTCTTTTTGCGTTATCATGCAATCATATCTATATATACTATGCAAACACAAATCATAACAAAAATATTTTTTGTAATAAAACTAAAATATGTTATAGTAGGCGTTTGACTTTTAGTATACGGTTTAGTTATTTTTCTGGTTCCAAGATGGCAACAGTCCCCTCTCAAAAGGAGTACTTCCAGGGGCAAGGGGAGGGACTTCTGGTGGCAAAGGTCAAGGGTTAAGGGTGGGATTTTTGGTCCCAAGATGGTGATCATGGGATGGGGCACCTGTCAAGAAGGGGGGTTACCTTTGTGGCCCTCAACAGCTGACCAAAGCTCATTAAACGGCTCTCCAGACAAAATAATTGTCCACCCCTGTGCGCCAGAGAGCTTTTTGTTTGTTTGTTTTTTTAATGGGCAGTTGCTCTAAGAAGGGAACACTACATTAAGGCTAGCAAGGCCACTGGACAGTACGATCCATACAGCAAGGAAATGCGGCAACTGGAAAACAATAACTAATAAACAGTGTGGGAGCTTGACAAAACCAGAGTTCCTGGACCTACCTGCCCTATGTAGATAGCTACAGGACACTCAGCAGCATAGTCTGTTACAGATTTTGAGGTGTCTGAACCAGCTTTCTATTACATAGTTTCAAGCCATTACTCGAGTGACCAGAATTATTAGAAACTGGTTTTAAGACATGACAACAGAGAAACACTCTCTGTTGAATGCATCCAAGATTCCTGTGACTCCATGTCTGTGAGTAAAACTCATGGGTTTCTGGTCTTGCATCCCATATTGAACACAGGCAGTGTAAGTACTTCTCACAATCTACGTTCTACACGTGCATTTGGTTTCCCTGAACAAGCTGGAAAGTAGTGATGCTACATATTGGTATGCATAGGCATGTTGATGTAGACGTTGGGCACATTCAAGTACATTTTACTTCCATTAGGGAACTTCTATGCCAGAAATCAGTAGATGAATCAGTTCTTAAGACAGGTTAACAGTGAGGAAAGGCAAAATAGCAGCAGACCCACGTTCAGCACTTGCTGACCTGCACCCATGACATGCAATAAGAGAAATTAAGCAAGAGGCAAGTTTTTTTGTGTGGATGGATCTATAATAATCAGAGGGAGGATGCAGGTGGGCCTGGGGACAAGCTCTGACCTAGGCTAAACTGCTGCCTAGCAAGGGAGATCAGAGGGTTGCCACAACACTCCATGGTATGTCAGAGGGACGCAACCTACCATGAGTTGTGATACGATCTGGTGCAGATATTCATTATGACACTCTGAAATCCATCCAGGGTTACTTTAGAGTGGGATCTGCCATTTTTACAGCACTTTATGTGCCTTGACCATTTGTTCAGTTATGGCTGTAGAGAGCTTTCTACGTGTCCACCGCACATTAAGCGTAACTTCTGTACCTGGCCTAAGTGTGCAGACAGAATCTTCAGGTAACATAACTGATGAATTAATGAAGTTGCTGCCTAACATGTACAAACAGACTTATGTTACAGATCATAGAATCATGGAAATTAAGGGTTGCGAGGGACCTTGAAAGATCGTTGAGTCCAACCCCCATAAAGATGCTGAACAGTACCGGGGCCAAGAACCAAACCCTGCAGGACACCACTGGCCACCTCCTGCCAAGATGATACAGATCCACCCACTAACAGTCTCTGGGTTCAACCCCATACCATTTCCCAAGCCACCTGACTGTGGACTCTTGCCAGCTCACAATCCCCCGGTTTTGTTTAAGAGCATCATGGGAGACCATATCGAAGGCTTTTTTAAAATCCAAGTATATGACATCAACTGCATCTCCCACATCTAAGCAGTTTGTTACCTGATCATAGAAGGAGACGAGATGCTTGTTATTTGCCCAAACTGGGACCCATTTGTACAAAGATGGCAAAAGGCATATCTTAATATCATGGCAAGTGCCAAGTCTTTACTCAGAAGAGAGGGCCTAGAACTTCTCAACACAATGAATGGAGAAAAAAAAGTCTTGAACATGCAGAGAAGAATAATTTTTCCTCAGCTCACTGTGAGAAAGTTATAGAAACACCCCTAGAACATGCTGAGCAAGCTTAACTATCGTTATCGCTACTAGTTTGGCTTCTACTACTCAAGAGCAGACACAGTTAGGGATAATGCAAAGCCAGACAGACAGTCCCCAAGACTTGCTGAAGACTGAATATCCATGGTGGTGTTAGCAGAAAGCATCAACCTCACAAGATATATGCTGCTCATGTCACAGAGGCAACCTGACCTGTGCAAAGTGACTATCATCAGGTATATTTCATTCTTGTTTCCCTTTTTCTACCTCCTCCAAAAGAATCAAACAACTGATGCTTCCTGGACTTTCATAACCAGCTGTATCTTTTGTAGCACTGCTCTCCAGTAAGGATCACATCTCATTTTTGGAGCAGGTGGCAGGGATACCAGAGTTGCACATTAACCAGCATCAGGAAACCAGAATATTTTAGGTTAATTCAGAATCTCATCGAAAATGATCATGCAAAGAAGAGTATGTGAAGATACCCTTACTGAGAAAAAAAAAGCAATCTGGGGCCTAAGGCTGAATTTTAGAAGAAAAACTAAAAGGAATTCTAAAAAGAAAACATTTTCATTTCTAGGTCCCCACATGTACCATCTCAGAACCCCTCTACTACATGGTGGCTGCTTCCCATAGTTAACTTTTGAGATGCTCCAGGAGTTGCATTAAATACTGTTTTTATAAAATAAATGCTGATACTGATATCTATGCATAACACTCCACTAGAAAGAAAACTGCTGCTAATTCCATGCAACTGTCACATGGGAAGAAAGTAACAGAGCAAAGAAGAGAAGGTTTATTGGGTTCTTCTCTTAGCGTGACAATTGAAAAGACAGGACAACCTACCAGGCTGCATTTGTGGACACTGGAATCTGAGACTACTAAAAAGGAGAGTGGTCCTCACTATCTTGCCACATTAAGGTCTATTACCCAATTCCTCTTTTTAAAAAGGAAAAAAAAAAACCCACCAGCCCCTTGCTTACCACTTGCCTGGCATATTTTGTATTGTATGGAGTATTTTAAACCTGGTACCAGATTCAACTGCTCAATATAAGCGGGGCTAAGGGCGCAAAGCCCAGTGCACAGTGGCAGCTGCCTCCCCCATGCACAGATTGGGAGGGCACATGCCCCCTGGGCCTCCACAGGGGAATGCTCAGTAGTGTGAGTCGTCCCCCACCCCCGACCCCATGGCCCTGGATGAGCCTCCCAGGTTCCAATCATCCCACCACCCAGCCTGGCTGGGGCTCCACTCACCCCAATCCCTGCCTCTACCCCACTCCCTCCCTCACCACGGAGGCTTCAATCCGCTTCCTTCCCCCCAGCCCCTTCCCCTTCACAAAATAGGTTGGTACTTGCCTGTTGTGCTGGGCAGCCAGTGACCTGCATGCCAGGCTGCAATCCTGGCTGTGCACACGCTCCTCCCCCCCTGTTGCAGCTGCTGGAAGCCTGCAGCCCTACCCGCTGTCCCATTTTTGTGGCGGGGGGGGGGGGTTTCCCCTCTTTTGAGACATTGGGGGCGGGGCGGAGCCTTCCACTGTCTATGAGCACAGGGGGCTGCTCTGGAGCCACTGGGAACTTGGGATGGGGGTAGCTAAAAGGGGAATTTAGAAAGACACCATACAACAATGCATGGCAAATTCAGGGACAGTTTCCCCTTGAATAGCATGCTTTGTACAAAGAAAGTAAGTGAATTGAAGCCCGTTTTGAAAGCTCAACAGTAATTTTTTACTAAACCAGCAGCAAAAGGGAAGATCTCTACTGAAGTATCATTTCATGTTTGCCATCTGCTGGCAAAACACAAGAAATTGTTCACAGACAGAGAAGTATTTAAAGAGGTAATGACTGTGACAGCGAACTCCTTATTTAAAGACTTTAAAAACAAACAGGAAATAAAGACAGCAAAAGGAATTAAAAAGTAAGTGCTTGAAAAAAACATTCCAATCAAGAAACTTGTTTTGATCATAACAGATGGTACACCCGCCATGCTTGGCACAAATGCAGGCTTTGTTGTATTTTGCAGAAATTATTCTGCTTTTCCTTCGTTTGTGAATTACCACTGTATAATCCACCAACAAGCACTGGCAAGTAAAGTTATCGACTCCTCACATGTAATAAAAAGCATTGTCAGAATTGTAAACTTGATTCGAGTAAGAGCCCTTCAGCTCCACTTGCTTAAATCCTTACTTGACAAAGTGGAGGCTGCTCATGGCAAGCTGCTTCTCGATGCCGATGAGAGATGGTTAAGCAGGGGGAAAGTTCTGTAAAGATTTTTGGATCTAATGCCCGAAATCATTATTTTTCTAAAATCAAGGAACAAAGGCTCAGCGAGCTGTTAGACAATGCATGGCTGCTAGACTTTGGGTTCCTTACTGACATAACGTCCAAACTGAATGAGCTGAACTGAAAACTGCAGCGAAAGGACAGAGAATTATCACGTATGATCAATGCAGTGAATGCATTCAAATTGAAACTGGGTCTGTGGTCCTCCCACTTATAGCATAAAATGTTGCAGCACTTCCTGAGTCTGGAGAAAATACTAGAAAAGAAATGAAGACAAAGAAAAATAGTTCCACCCAGAAAAGTTCTGTGCAAACCTAACCAAATTAGCAGAGGAATTCAACAGATGATTTCAAGAATTAGACATGACAGAGCCAATCATCATGTGCATCTCAAATCCATTCCTTCCAGCAGACATTGGTGGTTAGGCTACGACATTCCAACCGGTGTTTGATTTACAAAGTAGTGGAATGAATATGGAGATCATTACAATGCAAAGTGACATTGAGCTAAAAGCCAAATCAAGGGACAGTGATTTTTGGGGACTCATAAACCAAGAAAAGCACCCCTTCTATTGTCCTGTGCTTTAAAGTGAAAGCTTACTTTGGTTCCACTTATCTGTGTGAGATGGTGTTCTCACAAATGAAGGCGATCAAGTCCAACTATCGCACCGACCTCACAGATGCCCAGCTGCAGGACTGCATCCGATTAGCTGTTTCAAACTACGACCTGAACTTCAAGACAATGGCAGATAACGTGCAGTCACAAGTGTCACACTAAGACTTGGTAAGTAGGGAAAATGTATACTTACGTATATTAAGCAGCTTTATATACCATAAATATAGACTGTTATTTCTACATTTGAGGTAGATCCTGGGTTACACTTTAATTCAAAAAGTGAACTTGTGCTTAAAATGTTGTGAACCACTGCCCTACTCTAATTAAGATGAGTGGAGTTTCAAGATACGCCTTTCAGATACTCAGGTACAGGAATACACTGTACTTGTGTAGAGGTGCACCAATACATCGGTCCATATTGTATCAGCACCGAGAGAAAGAAAATTGAAATTATCAGCAATCGGCTTTTTTTGGCTGATAATAGATAAATGCTGTGTACATGTGCGCAGCTGCAACATGCATATGGCCAGGAGCCCAGCCCGGCAATGTGGAGAGAAGCATCCGACCAGTAAGTCTGTGGCGGTGGGGGGAGGAACAGGTAGACCGAGGCCCCCATAGTGAGGGAGGAAGTGGGGCTGGGACTAGCGCTACCCAGACAGGTGGGGTGGGGCACAGAATTGAGCTGCATGTGCCCCCCAGATTCATGTGCAGGATGAGAATGGGCTGGACCAGGGAGGCAGTGGTGCTGGGAGGGGGTCTACAGGGTGGCTACAGTGAATTTTGGGGTGGCTGTAGCCACCCACCCCCATAGCTGAAAGTCTAATCAAAGACTGATATTTTTCACCACTGGAATAAAATAAATGAGAAACTCTCTCTCTGTAACAGTTGATTGCTAAAGATATTGGATTAGCAGTCTATATGTCTGAAAGGAGGTAAATATTTCCTAGATACAATTGGATCAGTAATGACACCCGACTTGTTAGACAGAGGCATAACTAGAGGAGAAAATTATCTGCATAATGCTCCCTAAGAACTGAATAGAAGAATGTACATGGATGGATAAGGCACAGAGACTTAAGGCATGCCTTGAGAGGCAAAATGGCTGTCTAAGGATCCACTTGTTTTGTATGACTTAAGTCAGCTTTGTATGACTTAAGGTGGAGGAAGCTGCAAGTTCACAAGAGGCTTGCAAGAACTTTGGCTCTGAACGCTGCATTCTAGCAAGTAGTGCAGAGTGATCATCAACGATCTGGAAGATGGGATGGAGTGCACACACAGCAAATTTGCAGATTTCATAGACATCAGGGCTGGAAGGGACCTCGGAAGATCATTGAGTCCAGCCCCCCGCCCAAAGGGCAGGAAGTCAGCTGGGGTCATAGGATCCCAGCAAGATAAGCATCTAGTTTCATCTTGAAGGTGTTCAATGAAGGCGCTTGAACCACCTCCGGCGGCAGGCTGTTCCAGACCTTGGGGGCTCGGACAGTAAAGAAGTTCTTCCTTATGTCCAGCCTGAAACGATCTTGAAGTAGTTTGTGACCATTCGACCTCGTCATCCCTTGGGGCGCTCTGGTGAACAAACGTTCCCCCAGATGCTGGTGGTCACCCTTGATAAACTTGTAGGTGGCCATCAGATCACCCCTGAGCCTGTGCTTTTTCAGGCTAAAGAGTCCCAGGGCTCTCAGCCTGTCATCGTAGGGTCTGCTTCCCTGACCTCTGATCATGCGCGTGGCTCTTCTCTGCACTCTCTCAAGCTTCTCCACATCCTTTTTGAATTGTGGAGCCCAAAACTGGACGCAGTACTCCAGCTGCGGCCTCACTAAGGCCGAGTACAGGGGGAGAATGACGTCCCGGGATTTGCTTGAGAAGCATCTATGGATGCAAGCCAGCGTTTTGGTCGCTTTACTAGCCACCGCAT